>NC_141698.1:952145380-952601014 GCF_964263255.1 Lissotriton vulgaris
TTTCCTTCCCAGTATAGGAATTGGCTTGGTAGTTTGGTCTGCCCTGTTCCCATGATGCACTGGGCTAGGGTCAGACTGATTTGCATATAGCCAAGTTCTGAGCTGGGATGGTGCAGTGAGCTAAAAAACGGTGATGGATCATGCCCTGATCTATGGACTGGGTAAGAGTGGTCTGCTTAATTCAGACACTCTGTTCATCACCACCCTCTTTTCTGAATCATTTTTGTCCACCATAAGCGTGGAAGGGTATACTCAGATGTGAGTCCCTTGCTCATTGCACCATCAGGATTCAAGCAAGCCGGGCCGAAGACGGCTGAAATGCCAGAAACCGGTCCCCGGAAGCTTGTTTCCTTCCCAGTATAAGAATTGGCTTGGTAGTTTGGTCTGCCCTGTTCCCATGATGCACTGGGCCAGGGTCAGACTAATTTGCATATAGCCAAGTTCTGAGCTGGGATGGTGCAGTGAGCTAAAAAACGGTGATGGATCAAGCCCTGATCTTTGGACTGGGTAAGAGTGGTCTGCTTAATTCAGACACTCTGTTCATCACCACCCCCTTTTCTGAATCATTTTTGTCCACCATAAGCGTGGAAGGGTATACTTAGATGTGAGTCCCTTGCTCATTGCACCATCAGGATTCAAGCAAGCCGGGCCGAAGACGGCTGAAATGCCAGAAACCGGTCCCCGGAAGCTTCTTTCCTTCCCAGTATAAGAATTGGCTTGGTAGTTTGGTCTGCCCTGTTCCCATGATGCACTGGGCCAGGGTCAGACTAATTTGCATATAGCCAAGTTCTGAGCTGGGATGGTGCAGTGAACTAAAAAAACGGTGATGGATCAAGCCCTGATCTTTGGACTGGGTAAGAGTGGTCTGCTTAATTCAGACACTCTGTTCATCACCACCCCCTTTTCTGAATCATTTTTGTCCACCATAAGCGTGGAAGGGTATACTCAGATGTGAGTCCCTTGCTCATTGCACCATCAGGATTCAAGCAAGCCGGACCGAAGACGGCTGAAATGCCAGAAACCGGTCCCCGGAAGCTTGTTTCCTTCCCAGTATAAGAATTGGCTTGGTAGTTTGGTCTGCCCTGTTCCCATGATGCACTGGGCCAGGGTCAGACTAATTTGCATATAGCCAAGTTCTGAGCTGGGATGGTGCAGTGAGCTAAAAACGGTGATGGATCGAGCCCTGGTCTTTGGACTGGGTAAGAGTGGTCTGATTAATTCAGACACTCTGTTCATCAACACCCCCTTTTCTGAATCAGGAAATGATTCAGGTCTGCAAGAGAAGTGCAGCATAATTTGGGTCATAAATACTTGGACCTTGTTGGGGTCACCTGTATATCTTTAGGGGGTGGCTAAAGGGGGTTGGGGGTGTCATGGCACATTGACTTGAATTAGATGGGTGCTGGATAATCAAATGGGTTTCTATTTTCTTGTTCAATCTGTTCTTTTAACTATGCTGTTTTGTACTTGGAAGCCACCAGCTCTCGATGTACTAATGCTAATGCCTGCAAAACATCCTCCATGTTGGTCATACTTGAGCACGCAATAATCAGGAGGAGGTATAATATGTGGGTGCGTAAGTCTGTCAAGAATTTTCTTATAGACACAACTCCTCAGGATCAGCGCGATGCTCATCTATGGTCCATCCCTTAATATCTCCAATTCTGCATTAATGCATGCACAGAACTTTAGACCAATTGAGTGGGGAAAAAGGGTGTTAGGTAACGAACGTCAATAAAGGAGAACTGCAAGAAAAAACAATAAATTATTGTCTCCACAATTTATGTGACATGATAACTATTATGAATCACTAAAAAATATATACACCAGTCTAAATGTAAGTGCCTGGGTATAGAAGCCTACTGTGCAGAGCTGGAATTCAATTCAATTCAAAAAGCTTTTATTCGATTTGTACATACAAATCATACAAGCAAACGATACTTAGTTAAAATGTTTAAAATCACCATATGAACACTTATAAGAAAAGATGGTAAGACGATGTGCAAAAGGCTGGAGTGCAACAATTAATAAGTAATCTTGCCATTTTGAGTCAACGTACTATTATAAAATGCAAGACATTCATAAATGAACAGACAGGAGATCAGTAGGGATTACTCGATAGGCCTTTCCTGGCAGCTGTACATCAAAATTTTTAAATAATCATAAAATACTGTGGACATCAACAAATAAGAATAATACCTTAATTACAGAAATTGGTATAAAACTTGAAGGCGTATATATACAGACAGGAATGTAAACAGTAATAGCAGCATAATACAATTCCTGGCAGCTGTATAACATAGGTACAGACAGGTAAGTATAAAAATATTATAGTGCAATACTTTTCCTGGCAGCTGTACACTTCAGAATAAAAGTGGCCAGAAAAAAGCAGATCTCCTCGTTCTCTAATGAGGATAAAAGTATCAGTGCTGTTTCTGTAGTACGGATATTATATTTAATAAAAATTGGCTTAAGGTATTTTAACCTGAGAAAATGAAAAAATGTACAGAAAAGTAAAAAGTGGCAACTACTCTGCCGAGAAATACTGTCACACGGACAGGGTATATCTGAACTGGTTCTTCTGTTTGGAAATGCAACCAGATGGTGAACAATACCCAATCTGACACGTGTTAAAACATACTGATGAGAGGGACGGGTCACATACACAAGATAGGATTGAAACCCCGAAGTTAAATTTAAATCTTTATAAAATTTCACGGTAATAAGATTGCCAGAAATTTTATCTCGCTCTGCCTTTCGGAAGTTTAGAAACGTTGTCTTAATTTCTTTTTTTGAGATAGAAACAACCTCTTCAGGCTCACGGAACACATCAATATTAAAAAGGAGATACCAACGGTGGATGTATCTCAACCACTGTATGCGTGAAGAGTGGTCCAAGCCTATACAATCAAGAATAATATCCTGAGTAAATCGAGTCTCTGGCTTAGCCCAAATAGAACGCCACAATAAAAGTGGCCGGACTGCTGCTAAGTCAGAAATGAACTCGATCCCGACTTCTTCATGGATCAGCTGAATGGAGGCAGAAGGGGGAACACATAACAACCTCCTTAAAAACTTATTTTCCTCCTTCTGCAGGGATATACCCTCACTATGGCCCCATACACCTGCCCCATACAGTGCAGAGGAGACACAACAAACATTGTATATGTTCATCATGTCTAAAATGCTTCGTGAGCCAAGTTTAGAGGCAAAACGAAAAATACTGCTAGTAGACCGCAGCATTTTTAGTCTGATAGAATCAAATTCCGAGGTCCAAGACCCGCTATTGTTGTATGTAATTCCTAGATAACAAAAGGACTTGACAGGAGTCAACTTTTCCTTATCCAGGAAAAAGGTATGCTTTACCTGCTTAGCTGCCCGACCGCATGACATAACATACGTCTTGGTTTTGTTCACGCGGAGCCGCCTAACTTGAATAAACTGCATAAAATTATCGATTAGGCACTGAAGGCCCATCTGTGTTCGGGATAAAAGAACAGCGTCGTCCGCGTAAAGTAACAGCGGAACAGGTTTACCACCAATCAGGGGGGCATCTGCTGGGATGTCAACCAAGGAACGGTCGACGTCATTGATAAAGAGGGAAAATAAAAGCGGGGCCAAAACACATCCCTGGCGTATGCCCCGAGACACTTTGAAAAACGGGGTACATTCGCCAAGGGTGCCATAGCGGACCTTACAGGAGAGTTTTTCGTAAAGTCTAGCTAAAAAATGAACTATTTCCCTCGGAGCCCCTGCATCAAGCAAAACCTCCCAAAGAATGGTGTGGTTAACCAAATCAAAAGCGCTGCTCAAATCAGCAAAACATAAAAAGAGGTTGCCATTTTTAGCCACAGTATATTTGTTAATTAAAAGGTCCAAATTTACACATTGGTCCAATGTGCCCAGGCCTTTCCGAAAGCCATATTGGACTCTAGTTAAGATGTTAAAATCAGTTGCCCAGTCTTCCAGCCTCTTGAGCAAAATCCTACTCATCACCTTTACAGAGGCGTCCAATAATGAAATTGGACGGTAGTTAGAGGCCTCTGATTTATCACCTTTCTTATGTAGAGGAATAATGACCGATTGACCCCAAGTAGACGGGAAATTAGTTTCTGCCGCGCAATTAAATATCCTCGCCAGGATGGGAGCCCATAAAGCTGGTTCATCTTTGTATAAATCCAGCGGGACCCCATCGGGGCCAGGGGCCTTACCTCCTTTGCTTAAAGAAATTGCTTCATGGCTTTCTTCTAATGTTATTCCCAACGGGAGGGGTAGCCATGGGGTAGACTCAGGTGACAGTGACTCAGGAGATAACCCTTCTGGATTGAAAATTTTGGAAAAATGACTGACCCAATCGCTACATGCCACATAAGATGTTAATTCTGGAACATCTTCTTTATTGAGAAACGGGCTGTTAATTGTTTCCCAATACAGTTTGCAGTTTTTGGTCTCGGCTGCTTCCTTCAACTTATCCCACGCCTCAATCTGTAATACCCTTTTCCTAGTATTAATTGCTATTTTATATCTAGCCCTAAAATATTGTATATCCGTCTTATCGCGTGGTTTGGTGCCTAAAGCATTCTTTAAATCACGGAGGGCGACTATACAGATCTTATCGAACCACCCCTGCTTCGGACCACTATTGGATAACGGGGCCTTAGTAAAAATACCATCAATAATACTGTTCATGGAGACAAAGTGAGCTAATAGGCAGCCTGAGTCACAGTCATCATCCAAACAGAAACTAATTTGGTTCTTACAGCTAGTAAGAACCTCCTTCTGCTTAACCTTAGAATTTAATCCAGTCCATTTAATCCTTAGACCCTTCGGTCTAATAGGTACTAAGTCAGTTGAACATTTTCCGCCTGAAGCTGTCGAGGTACCATGCCCCAGGAGGGTAACACGAAGGCTGTTATGGTCGCTGAGACTTTCTTCATTTACATACAGATCAGTAAAGTCTCCACTGCTAGACAACAGAATATGATCTATAAATGATCCTGCATCTCTGCCTGTAAATGTAGGGCATATTATTGCCTGGTTGTTTATGTTACAGTTTAACAGGGTCATGTCTAGTGTGACTAGCATATTGTTTAATGTGGAACCATAACTGCAATGTTGGAAGTGAGGAGAATCCTCCCTCACACCCAAACCCCCCCAATGACTACTCATTACTGCACCAAAGCCGCAGATGTTCCCGTTAGACAAATGGCAGGGCTGCAGGTTAAAATCCCCTGCCCAGACAACCTCGGCCTTTCTTTTCGAAATACCAAGGGCCTTGGCAATTTCCCTTTCTAGAGGCGGTAGAATATCCCCTCTGATAGCATCAAAGATATTGTTGTAGAAATTTACTACAACTAAATCAATATTCTTCCTGCACTCCACCCTTATAACTTGGCTATGGGTCCCAACTGTTGTGCTGTATTTGACCATACAATCACACAGCTTGGTAGATAAAAGCAACAAAAGGCCCCCCTTAGCCCTACCCGAGCTAGATTTGGTGGCTCTAAGACAGTAAGATGCGTACCCTTCGAAGTTAATGGGGTCCAGACACCAAGTTTCCTGCAACAAAATTAGGTCCAATCCCTCCCCCAAAAAACTGGTCCAGAAGGGTGTACCTAGTTTGCTGGCAAGGCCAGCAATATTCCAGGAAACAAGAGAGAGTCCTGCTGGTTTACCAGAATCGCCAACAACAGACGACTCTGGCTGAATTGCTCGTAATAGAGTAGGACCATCTTCCCGAGAGATGATATCTGGGCTTAATCTGGGGGTAACAGTAGCTGTACATGCATCAAGGCTATCCCTATTTTCTATACGCGGGAGGGGTATTAGCGATGACACCATTGGGGGTTCGGGAAGTGCGGCTAAAGGTGTAACTGGAGAAGCACTCGCCATATCTAAATAGGACGTAGAGATGTTTAAATCCAAAGCTTCAGTAGAGCTGAGTCAATCTACCTCGTCCAACACAGCATATCTGTTAGGATGGGCAAGTTGTGAGTACAAGGGATCTTTTGAAGGGGGCAAGTCCTGCCATGTTTGTTGCCACTGGGGTTTAACTGGTTGTAGTGGCTGAAAGGGTTGCTGCCACTGATGGACAGGCTGAAATAGGGGTGGTGGAAAATGGGGAGGATGTTGCCATTGAGGATTAACATGGTGCAGGGGAAAAGATGGAGCATGTAATGGCTGCTGCTGAAAATTAACATAATGTGGAAAAAAAGAAGAAGGGTGTCGTGGTTGCTGCCAGGGTTTAGTAGCATGTTGCGGGGGATACACAGATCCTCTATTACTTTGGAAAGTGGAACAAGGAGGGTTTGGTCTTGAAGGCATCGGTAAAAAATAAGACAAAGGGAGTGGGTTAATTTGAGTCGCAGGACCACTGTTGGGTGCATTACATATATATCTAGCTGCCCCTATATCCCTAAAATTAACTGTAATTACATCCCCTACTATTGTTTTCTTGCTTCTGCCCACCCAGTCCCCTCTACGCACAGTAAGAATTTCACCGTTCATATTGTTAGGTAGAGGTTTATGTAAGTGGAGCCATTGAGCACATTTATTTCTTAGCTCAATGAAAGTTTCTTTTACACCCTCCTTCAACGGGGGGACTGCTGTCAACACAACCACAAAAGGGGAAACCTCTGGTGGTAGATTAATTGACCTAAAACGTGCCTGCTTTGGCTTAGGACCTTCAGGTTTGTTCGTAGGAAGAGGTACTAAAGGGGTATTAGATTTCCCTACAACATCTTTTACTTGAATAGTGGTGGTATTATTACCAACAACAGAGTGTTGGTGAGTCAAAATAGGACCCACCACCTTCGGAGTGGGTATAGTTGTGGATTGAACAGAATTATTCCCTGTTTGCGACAGATGAGATATAACTGGGTTCCCGGGGGCTACGGTTACTTGAACGTTGTTTAATACATCTTTAGGGGGCTGGATACATGATGAACATTTAGGGGCTGCTTCTGTAATCCCTTGTGGCTGATCAGGCCCTTGCCCATTCGTTTTGTGTGGCCATTTCGAATGTATTAAAGACGTAAGCCTGTCCAGTTTGGAGATTAAACGCTTGATTTGTGCTGCTATTGTGGCCTCAAGGTCCAGTTTTAAATCTGTTACCATGTTTTGCACCCAGCAAGGAATACCTGATGTCATTTGTGGAGTAGGGGAAATCAGATTATGATTCCTAACTGTTACTTTTACTTTGTTTTTACTCTTAGATATAGCCTTTGGGAGATTGGTAACCCTTCCCCGAGAAACTATAGGTACAGGAGCTGTTTCCACATCATTAAACCCGCTCAGACTCGGCGCCGCTTTGCCAGGTGACTGACAGGCTTCTAGATCTGGTGTAACCTCCAGATCAACAAAAGACGGGTCTGAGTCTGATGGGGCAACCGATAAATCAACAGTATTTGGTACAGTCGGAGCACTATTAGTGGGCATGGTTAGGGGTAGGGAACAATTATTCGAAGACTGCAAAGCGGGTGATTTAGCATTTGCAAGAGAACCCAAGGATGAGCGCTTAGCATTTGCAAGATCCATGGAGACTCTTTTTTCCAGTAAAACAATGCTTTGGTCAATAGTCTCATTTACACGGGAAATAAAAAGATCTATAGGTCCTGTCACCTGTGCTACCACCGTAGCTTTTTTCGCACAACTTCTGGTTCTATTGCGCATGGCCGACATCTGTAACACAGGGTCAGTAGAGAATGGTGTAATAGCTGGAGGGCGGCCGCTGATGTTGTTATACGAAAATACAGGACACAGTTCCGCCTACCTTAGACGTTAAATGATGATTAAGGGCGAAAAGGCAGGGGTTCAAGGCCAGGGCCGTCCTCAGCCGTCCTTGAACGGCCTTAAACGGCCCGCTCTTTGCCCGGTCTTTGCCCCGGTCATAGCCCCGTGCGCGTCCCGCGTGCGCGTTGCTACCACAGATTAAATAAGAAGGTCAGGTGGAGGGGCGGGAAGAGGACCAGCTGCGGCCGATCAGCGCCGCGCTGCACGCTGGTCCTCGCAGTCCCGCCTCAGCCTTGTGATGCAGTCGCTTGCTCCACGAGGTCGCGTTGGTGCTCCAATGCACTCAGGGGGGTCCAGGAACAGAAGTTTTGGCAAAACCCTTAGCCTGCGAGCGGCACCCGCGGGGCGGGGGCCGCGGGGCGTAGGCTCAGCAAGCAGGAAGGTAAGAGGGAGAACAAAGCGGCACTCACTGCAGGTGAGCTCAGTGAGGATTCCAATGCTGCACACCCCCCGTGATGACTATATTGGTGGGGGGGCGGGAAGAGGACCAGCTGCGGCCGATCAGCGCCGCGCTGCACGCTGGTCCTCGCAGTCCCGCCTCAACCTTGTGATGCAGTCGCTTGCTCCACGAGGTCGCGTTGGTGCTCCAATGCACTCAGGGGGGTCCAGGAACAGAAGTTTTGGCAAAACCCTTAGCCTGCGAGCGGCACCCGCGGAGCGGGGGCCGCGAGGCGTAGGCTCAGCAAGCAGGAAGGTAAGAGGGAGAACAAAGCGGCACTCACTGCAGGTGAGCTCAGTGAGGATTCCAATGCTGCACACACCCCGTGATGACTATATTGGTGGGGGGGCGGGAAGAGGACCAGCTGCGGCCGATCAGCGCCGCGCTGCACGCTGGTCCTCGCAGTCCCGCCTCAGCCTTGTGATGCAGTCGCTTGCTCCACGAGGTCGCGTTGGTGCTCCAATGCACTCAGGGGGGTCCAGGAACAGAAGTTTTGGCAAAACCCTTAGCCTGCGAGCGGCCCCCGCGGAGCGGGGGCCGCGAGGCGTAGGCTCAGCAAGCAGGAAGGTAAGAGGGAGAACAAAGCGGCACTCACTGCAGGTGAGCTCAGTGAGGATTCCAATGCTGCACACACCCCGTGATGACTATATTGGTGGGGGGGCAGGAAGAGGACCAGCTGCGGCCGATCAGCGCCGCGCTGCACGCTGGTCCTCGCAGTCCCGCCTCAGCCTTGTGATGCAGTCGCTTGCTCCACGAGGTCGCGTTGGTGCTCCAATGCACTCAGGGGGGTCCAGGAACAGAAGTTTTGGCAAAACCCTTAGCCTGCGAGCGGCTCGCGCGGAGCGGGGGCCGCGAGGCGTAGGCTCAGCAAGCAGGAAGGTAAGAGTGAGAACAAAGCGGCACTCACTGCAGGTGAGCTCAGTGAGGATACTCACTTAAATTACAACCGTGCTTCTCCCAATGTAAAAGGGCACAAAAGAGAAAAATAAAGAAAATATTGAAAACAAACAGTCCTGATTCATTACAGGATGAGGTACTTTTCTGACCATAGGTAATCCTCTCAGGCTGGTGACTGTGCAATCCTTTCTGGCTGCTTAATGTTCCCTGTATAACAGGTTTATTCACTCTGTTAATCTCCCAGCCTGTCTTACTCTCCAGAGCGAGTAAATAAACTTTGCAAAAAGAACCAAAAATGAAGCGCTTCTTGGCGCTGCTGCACTGTTCCTCTGGAGGCCGGAAATACACAAATACGTCCAGTGCCGCCCCACTCCTCTGAGCGATAATCAGGTAATAAACAAAACAAAGAAATGAAGCGCTTCCTCAGCGCGTACCAACGTTGTTTATTTACCCCAAGATGTCTCAAAAGCAGCTCCAGGAAACACAAGTAGGTTTGAAAACGGAGGGCGTTATCTTTCCTCGCTCATAGCAATCACTCGTAGCTCAGCACATTACTGGAGGTAGAAAAGCGTATCACGCGTCCAAACAAACACTGCTCCTGGTGTTCCAGCCGGATCTGTAACTGAGCGCGAGACGCTCTGAACGTAGGTAGTCTCTCTCTCCGTTTCTACGATGACTCATCAAGTGCAACTCGCCCGATCACCAAAGGCTGAGAAATTATTTTTATAATTACTGTGCAGAGCTGGAATTCAATACCTCCTCATAAGGCAAAGAAGAGACTTAAGGACAGACTAAACCCAGAGATATAAACAATGTGAACACAGGTCACCTATTTTCAGTCATGCCCATTCCCCACTCATCTCTAACTAACATCAAGTGTGATTGTGAGAGATCAAGCATACATACCCCACTAAAGTATAAACAGCTCAAATTATCCTTCCTTAGAATAATAGTACAAATGGGACTTTGTAGAAATGTCAAATTGAGCAATGTCTACAATTTTTCTTACCATACTCTTCGAAATGAAAAATGAAATTCCTTTGATTTATGCTCATTGGGGATGAAGACAATAGAGACATTTATGCATGCCAAAAATAAAATAAAAATGTACTTAGCTCAGAGGAAGTGGGTTTGAAAAAACAAGTCTTTCGCACTTTTAGAAATATGTATTATTTATTCCCTGCATAAATTCTCTGCATGCCCATTAGTACGAGCCCATTGATAACTAAGCCTTTGTTGGGATGTGAACTTGCTGAGACTAAGGCTTTGAGTGTGGAGGTGTTCTGTTCCTCTGAGGTCGATAAAATGAGGCTGAGAATGAGGATGAAAGGCTGAGTGGACCCGCCGGGATTTGAACCAGTGACCATGAGGTCGAACACCTCCCCCTGCAGTAGACGCATTAGTCCACTGAGCCACCCTGAAGTTTATTGGCGGGAGGCTAGCCATATGGGTTGTGCCCATTAACTTAACTAACTTCAAAGAGCTCTACAAAGTTGCACGCAGATGTATTTAACATCTGAGCCTGCCTCCCTTTCAATCAGACACCAGGCCCAGCATGACAGGAGCTGGCCCTAAAACTGGTTCAGAATGTCCACAGGAAAGGGTTTGGTCATTTCACTGGTCCCATCTCTAAAGTGGGAACAAGAGCTGTGCACAGGGAAGAAAGGTTCTACCATCTTGGGGTGAGGCTGAGAAAGGCATTGTGTAATTATTTGCAGCATGGCAGACAGGAAGTACTGCAAAAGTGTGTAGGGTTGCCCCAGGGAACTTTAACCCCATTGGTTAGAAAGCGATCTAGAGTCAGCCTCACCCACAATCTGGTGCCAGGCATAAATGTGGCATCCACAGCACCCTTCTCAGAACACTATCAGAACTCTTTCTAAACCTCTGGAAGAATAGAAGAGGACTATGCCTTCTGTCAATGACCTGAGAAGAGGCTAGAAAACTGGATCTGCTCTCCCTCTTGTACCCAAGATAAAGAAGTGGACTCCAAGGGTTATGAGGCTAACTTTATGTTCAAGCAACAGGGTCATAGAAAACTGCAGGATGCCTTCCCTGCAATTTTACAGTTAACCAGTTCCATCTAGCTCTGGACCAGGTCGCTGGCCTCTGATGAAGTGAGTCTTGACCTGCAAGTGCTGTTGCAAATGTCGTGGACCCTTAGATTGTGTCAAAGTGTGCTCCTCCTAGCGAAGTCTGAAACTTAGACTTAGAAACATTACAGCAGATCTCCAGATGATCCGGAGCAACCTGCCATGCCAAACAGATTAAGGTTGTTGCGTCGGGCCAAAGTTTCAGCTTTCTCCCACTCTGAGCTTTTCCTGAGCAGGAAATCTGATTTAACCCATGTAACCCTATTGACTAAAATCTGCAGCCTTTCCATGTTTGAAGAATCCAAGCACCACAAATGTGACTGGATTCAAAGATAGAAATTGGACCCGGCTGAGAGCGTGAAAAGTATCCAACGAGGGACATATCCTGGGTGCTAAATTCAAAGTCCTCCATCTCAGTGCTTTCCCACCAGAAGTCAGGGGCTACATTTAGACCTTGGCCAGTGGCGATCTAATGACATGGATCTTCTTTTGACTTTTGACTTCCATTTTAGCAACTAAGTCTGGGGGTAAAACTTCGGAATGGGTCCAACCTGGTTTTTGTATCTGACCCATTGTGGTCGGGTTTAACTTACTATACATAAAAGGCGAGGGAGGAATGCTTGCAACTGGCTATAGCTCAGGGTAGCCTATCAGTAGACCACTTTTTTGCCCACCATGACACCCCACTTTGGACCTAGCCATTGGGGCTCTTCACTAAAAGTGTAGCTTAGTTCTAGTGGCACGCTGAGCACGGGACCAAAATCTGGGCATAGTCATGTTGGCTAGTCAGCACTTAAAGAGGTTACTGCTTTTTGGCACTGTTTTCACAATTCAAAGTTTTGAAAAAAAATCACTGTTCTATTTACCTCTATTATATTCTTGCTTGGTATTTTGGAGTCATTGTTTTATTACACAATTTTTTACTCTATTTTTTTTAACTGGTTTGGGATTTTCTTTTGCTAGGTTTTGACTTTATTATTGTGTGAGTACTGCATAACTACTTTACGCCTTGCCACTAATTTAAGCCTGTCCGCTCTGAGCCATAGTTGCCAGGCGTTTGAGCTCAGGTTAATTTATTGGATTGAGGGTTTACCATGATACGGGTTCTGACTTTTATTTGAGGTGGGTACTCACCCCTTCAACTAATACTGACAATTTCTAACATCTCATATTTTATAATTCTTTATCTTGGTGGGATCTCCGTGTAACCACCTACCTGGCTCTAGTCCCTTGACATTGCTTTAATATTCTGCTATACACTTTTGATAGAAAAGTTCCAATTTGCCATTAAGTACAAATACACATGCTTATTATGTATTTTTTTCTGTATTTGCTGCTGATTCTGCTATGGTGCACTATAGTAATCAATGGCATTCAAAGGTGTGTGTCAAGAATTGAAAGCCAAGGCAAGGTCAGTGCATTCCTACAGTACAAGTAAAGCCACCTACCTCTATCATAAGGTTTGGGCTGCTTGATAAGGACAGAATATAACAAAATGTTTCAAATGTTTAACAGAGCATGATTTCCCTTCATTACTGATACGTAGATTAAAGTGGGTAACTTATACCAGAAATAATAGGGGTCCAGGGGCACAGCAGCTAAGTATAAAACCAATACCAAAGGCCTGATACATTGGAATGAATGGCCACATTTACAAGGCTTCAAGATGGAAATAGCAAAGCCTAGCGGACATCACCATTACACAATTAAATATAATCTCAATGTACATTCACCATATAATTGTCCTGCACGTTGTTCAGTGTAACGGGGAGATTAAGTGGAGCACCAAGCACAGCATCTTTGCAAGAAATATAAGGGTAGTGAAGATGCACCAGCGGCACAAGCACTATGGGTCACACAGGAGTCCCATGAGCATTGTGCATGTCAGCAGAGATGGTGGTGGGGTGAAACCACAACATCCTCAGCAATATTGTTTCATAAATAGGCAAAGTGTTCAATATGTGAAACCCAGTATCACATAGCCTGGATTGAGTAAGGCTAGGTGCATGTTGCCTTTTTATCTCCTTACACATACTGAATATATGTTTTTTTCCCAAGGTACAAATAATAGTTACTGAACTGATAACAAGAAAGCCCATATTTCTATTTTGTTGGTATAAGAATCTAAGAAGATAAGAAGTCTCTTTGAAAACCACATTATATCGAACAAAGCAAATGTTTTGTCACACTGAGGAGTCAATAGCAGCCTAACTAAAGATTTCACAAAGCAGTGGGATTGGAGAAAAATGACAAATACCTATGAAAAAGTGGTTTAATAATCAAAGTGGATGGCAGACCACCATAATTAAAAAGGACACTAACCTGTTATGTACAGTCCAGTGTTTAAGGATATTATTCCTGCTCTCAGCCCCTGGTCGCTATGTCACAGAGCAGAGAGTTTTAACTTATGGAAAATGTGTAAAACATTTAGATGCACTCAATAGTTGCTAAAGTTAAATAGGAGAACACAATAAAAATCCTACCACAATTTATAAAACTAGAGAAAACATGGTAATGAAAATGGCACCAAAACAACAAAAATCCAAAAAAGGGTTCAGGGATGTGAATGCATACATTTTTAAGAGCAAATAGTGTCAAAAAGAACTAAGCTCCAATGGTATTCAAAGGTCGAGTTAGCCTACGACCTGAACATGATTCAAGATCACCTGAGATGGAGCACCTGATGGATACACAAATTAGATTGGATTCACTAAGGCCTGAAAGTAGGGATGCTCAAAAGAGTTTTTAAGTCTCAAAATAAAAGGCAATTTGTTATTTTGCTGAAGAACAACTGTTTTGAGTGTAGAACAAAAATAACATTCAATTTGACCTGTGGGGCCGTTGGTCATATACTTTTTATAGCTAGTTCCCTTGATGAACTGAAGCTCACATTTTTAACAAGTTCCCAAACTTCTTTTGGTGCCCAAACAATTGCAGGGGTACAATTCCAAGATCCCAGAGACCTCTGGGGGAGTAATTAGTGACTGTCATAATGTCAGGCAGAGGGCCACAGCAACGTCCAATCTAGGTTTAGTTGCCACTGGTCAGGTGGAATTCTTCACAGGAATGTCCTCTTCAGCGTTTTTTTTATATTTATGGAACCACCCAGTGGATTAGACGTGGGATCCTTGCAGAGCCTTCTGTCTTTGGATTTCAAGTGGAATGGGGTCTATCCTTCTCAGGTCCTTTTTATTGGTCAAAGATGCCGATTCCAGCAGGTTCAGTCTGCCCGGTATCCTTTTGCAAGTCCAGCAGTGTTCTGATAAGTTGCATCGGGATGCTACATTTATGATGAGCACTGGCTAGTGGGTGGGGAGTACTCATGGGAAATCCCTAACAAATGTTGTAAAGTTTCCCAGAGACAATCCCAGCCTCATTCGTAATGGAGTAAAAGTTCCCAGAGACTACTCTAATCCCCATGCTTCTGCAAACAGGACCATAATATCAAGTGCCAGGGTATTTCCAGGATGCAAAAGTTATCAGCCACACTAAACTCCGGCTCTGAGGGCTGGGGGTGGTGTGTGTGTGTGCGAGACTCATATGGAAATCACCAGTCTTCTTGCACATCTTACACTAGAATCTAGTTTGAAGCAAGCACTGTAGCCACAAGAACCAACAGACAAACGTCATGCAGATGAAAGCATGGTGAATGAACAAATGAAAGAACGACATATCTAAAGTACACTGTTCCACCAGGAAGGTTCATCCCAATGCAGAATAACATGAATAGAGCAAACCAATTAGATTTGTTGAAACAGTCACATTTCCAGACCCTTCATTAACAAAAATAACCTGATGCAAGCATTAGAGAGAGTGGAAGTAAATTCCATATTTTAGCCTACAATAGGAGAGAGTGCCCACCAATCAGACTTCTTTGTACCTTACAACCTGCAAGAGCGTAACCCCAGAGGAGCAGAGAGCCCACACATGCCTATACAGATGTGCTTTCTTTGACAAATATATTTAGGCTTGGTGCCCTTGATGACTTTGTAAGTCACAACACAAGGAGGGAGGTACCCTAGGAACCAATAAGGGACCGGGTCAACAGGTATACAAAAACAAGGAAGAGGTCCCTGGTCGTTGAGGATATACCTTATGTCGTAAGATAGCTTCGCCAAGGTGTCTATGGGGGCTATCTTCGACCTAACAGAGAAAACTGTCTCTGAGATTCAACATACACACAATCACTAAATGGAGGCTAATAGTCAGTAGAGGAACTCTGTGTACAATCCTTCAAACATTTAAAAACACTCTAGTATTCACCATTATTTAAAATCAACAATTTATTGTTCAAGATTAATAACATTATGCGATCTAACAATACATAAAAAATACAATCAATCACAAATTAAAAAACCAAAAGTCGAAGCGGTGTTTCGGTGTCTTGTGTCGATGGCAACACCGTCTTCAGGACGTTTTTTAAAAAGAATTCTCTAGAAAAATAAAATTACAAAATTACAATCAACAGAGGCCTATTGTACACTAACATTAGCTCAACCATAGAATCACAATTACACATTCACCTAAACGTTTGTTATGTCTACGCTCAGAGTTGTATCCAAATATGCAGTTCGTATCTCAAAATGAGGAGTACTTATAAGGGGGCAGTCCCTCTTGAAATCGTCTCACTTAAGGATCCATTTATGTTCCTGGAGGCGTAGTTAAAACATATTGCCTATCCTTGATTCACCTGATTTTAGTCATTGTGGTTTCAACAGTCTTTATACACATAAATGTAACGGGCTTTTCTCAGATTACTGTGGACTTTAGTTTACAAAGCCTTCATATGCTTTTACAACAAGCCTCATTCGCACGCATTTTGTACACCTTGCCCTTGTTAGTTCAATAGTTGAACTTTAAGTTGGCGGTGGTCACATTTATACACAAGGATATTGCCAACCTACCTCAAACTTTTTGAGGGATTCTGACCATAAAAGATATCGCGAGGGTGCAATTTTTCATTCATTAATCTGCCTCTCTTATTGTTTCTTCATTACATGGAATTTAAAGATTATTATTCTACCTGGAGAGTAAATTTCATAATGTAATTTGTTCACATGCCCCAAACATTGTATATTCACTGTGCTTCTTATTGTGTAATATATACAAAAGATTATTACCTGAACATCAATTCATATATGTATTCAGTGCTGTATCAGGGGTGACCACCGTATGTATATTCAGATTGGATACAAATTTCTGCAGATGGACACAAATACATGGAATTTGTTTTTCTATAAAATCTTATTGCCTGATTAAGAAATAAATGAGCTTGAGTCTTTGGATTCAAAGCCAAAACATTCTTTTCTATTCAAATACCTTTTATATATGTCACGGACTACATGCAATACTATCTTGAAGTAGAGGGGAGCTTGGGGCTCATGTGTGGTTTGTGTATTCTTGCTTCCTTCTACAGTCTTGCTTATTATTCTTCCGTTTTTTGGGGTGACACCGTCTATTCATGAAGACAAAGGACGTATTCAAAATAATTTATTCTTGTCATCTTATACTGACTAATATTGTGCTTCGATAACTTTATTAACATTACAGACCAACGATCAGGCCCTCATTGCGGAATTACTTAGCAATGGCATTTGTTACCAGAGACTACAATTTGAGTACAATCTATACCTAGGGTTAACGCCTTACTCTGTCCTGGACTTCAATGTCAGTAAAGTTAAAAAAAGCTTGGATAAGCTTATCTGAATATCGAAAAAAACATTGATGGGGGAGTCCTACTGATGTTTACAATATTTTAAAAAAAGGATTTTATTAACAAAAAGATGTTACAAAAGCTTGGAGTTGGTCACACCGCTATATGCGTATACGTTGTTCACAAAAGTGTTCTGACTGGATCGCCGGTGCAACGAGTTTGCAAACTTGTTTAAATACGTGCACACGGCGTTTTTTCGGAAAATACCAGTTGAACTCCCTGTTGTTTATAGCGAGCAGACTGATCTAAGAATCAGGGTCAATCAGTATCATTTTCACAATTTGCTCTTGATAGGCTAACGCCAACAAGGCTTTAGGTAGAAGCCCTCGATCGGTTCTATATTTTAACACATATATTCCATCTCTCTTACCTTCATATGGAACAGCGGCCTCTCTGTCACCTGGTCCTGATACAGCTTATTCCTAGAGGGGCTTGTCTTTCCGAGTATCCATTTTTATTGGACTTTTACGCGCGGAATTCGTGTTCTAGTAAGCGATCACGTGATCTTAGTCATGTGGTCCAAATCGAGTAAAATGTGTCGGCCATATTTGAACATGTTTGTTCATAGATTTGTTGTCATAGCCTCACTAATTGTTCTGAGGGATATTTATTAGGGTTATTATTTAATCAGCCCATATTGCTAATGTTTATATCTTTTGTAATTTTCTGAGACGCACTCATTTGATCGCTCACCGCATTCGGTCGGATATAAATAATATAGACACTTCAGTCTGACCGTGTCTGTTAAAAAGATCCGCCATCTTATGATGGTTTGTACTAAATCAGACATATGGTTATAGTATACTAATTGGTGCTCAAAAAAGAATCTAATTCGGGGATTGGTACTGAAAAAGGATATGAATCAGAAATCTGCCCTATATCCATTGTGTAGTGTCGTCTCACTATCTTTCATGGATGATAGATCATTCTCTATCTGGAAATTTAGACTGGGTACATTTACATCATGTTACTTTCAATGTTGACTTATAGAAAAAAGGAAAGACCTAGCTTCATTAAGGATATTATTATAACTCGATCTTTCTGTAGCATAAGGAGGGTATTTTTATATCAGTCGTTTACCTCAAATTTTTCAGAAACCCTGTAAGGGGATTGAATGAATAGTGTGTTAAATTAATTGAGAAACCCATCTCTTATTTGTAGTTAATGGAGTTGCATTTACAGGTTGAGTATGATCCCAGTATAAGGTTAAGGAATTATACCTACTTTACTCATTTCTACTCTGCGGGTAGTTCCTAGGATAGCGCCTATCTAGGTCTCAATACTGTTAGAGATAAAGGATGTTGTATTACTTTTGTTATATTATCCTCTCCCAGTCTTCTTTGCTATTTAGTCCCTTTCTCACAGAGTTAAATTTGGACATATACAATTGTTCACGCTTTTTCCGCTTTGTTGTTACGTCTCCCCCTCTCGTGTTCATTTTGGTAGACTCCAGGACACACCATTTCAGATCCTGGTTGGTGTGTTTGGCAGTCATCCAATGATCAACCAGAGGCGCAGTGCTTTTATTGGTTCTGATTGCAGACCTATTCTCGTTTAGTCTAGTTCTTATTTCTCAGGATGTTTCCCCTATATACGTAAGGTTACAGGGACACTGAATTAAATAGATTAGATTTTTAGACCTGCAGTTTTGGAAGTCAGAGAATTTATGAGTTTTGCTGTTTATTGTTATTTCTGTACCTCTAATGATGTCGTTACAGTTTCCACATCCACTACAAGGGAAAGTTCCTTTTGGTAGTGGGTTTTTGTCTATAGTCGTTTGTCTATCTGTGTTGGTTTCCCTGTATGTTTTCACTAGGCTGTTTCTGATTGTTTTATTTCTTCTATAAGAAAACATAGGTTTCGGAAGGATAGTGCCATTTTGATTGGACACCAAGTTCCAATTTCTGTTTAATATGTTTTTTATTTTATTGTTGATACTACTATGGTTAGTTACGAAGATCAGTGGTGTATCCTTCTTTTCATTTCTTTTTTAATTGAAAAAATCATCCCTGTTGTAATATTTAGCCCTTTTGTAGGAGTGTCGTATTAGTTTTTTCGGATACCCTCTTTCTAAAAAAAATTCTGTGAGGATTTGGGCATGTTTGTCGTAGTCTGTATTTTTGGTGCAGTTTCTTCTTAGTCTAAGAAACTGCCCGTACGGTATATTATTTTTTTGACAAGCTGGGTGGTGACTATCAAAATGTAACATCGTATTCCTATCCGTTGGTTTCGTGAATAGTTCAACCAGGAGTTTTCCCTCACTGTGTTTTATTATTATATCTAAAAACTCACATTTGTGATTGCTGATACTATGGGTGAATCTTCGATTAAAATCCCCTAGATTGAGCCAATCAATAAAATCAATCAGATTTGCCTCCGGGCCTGTCCAAATAAAAAAGATGTCATCAATGTAACGTGTCCATTGTGACACATTTTCAAAAAATGGCGCTATTGGATTGAAGATATGCATCTCCTCAAATCTAGATACATAGAGACATGCTAGGCTCGGGACACAGGTGGCCCCCATGCTTGTCCCTTTGATTTGTTTAAATAAAGTTTTTTCAAACAAAAAAATATTATTTTTTAGTATCAAGGTTACACATTCCACCATGAATGTTGAATGTGGACTTAAATCGTAATCGCCAGTTTGTAACAGGCCTTCCACCATCTGGATGGTATCGTCTTGGGGAATATTAGTATATAAGGCCTCTTTGTCTAGAGAGACCAAAAACTGAGTGTCTGGATTGAAAGACAAATTTTCAATTTTTCCTATCATGGATGTAGTATCTTTTATATAGGCCTTTTGTCTTTTAACTAATGGTTGTAGAAAGATGTCAGTATATTTGCTTAAAGGTTCAGTCACCGAATTGATGCTTGACACAATAGGTCTTATCAGTGGGTCAGAAATGTTCTTATGAACCTTCGGCAGACCATATAGGGCAGGTGTAGTCGGATTCTCGTTGTGTAGGAAAGAATATTCATCTTGGCAGATAATACCATCTTCCTTCGCCAATTGCAAAAGTCTAATGATCTTCTCTGACAAGGACCTAAGTTCCTCTCTGTTTGATGGGCAGTAGTGTTCGGTATTATTGAGCATGGAGTACATTCGGGCATTGTAGTCCAAAGTATCCATTATCACAATGCTGCCTCCCTTGTCTGCTGGTTTTACAGTAATTGAAATGTCGTCTTCTAATGATTTTAGTACTTGTCTTTCACTTTTTGAAAAATTCTGCTCAACCCAGTGCTTCTTATCTAAGAGTTCAGAAATACTGTTCTCTACACAGTGTTCAAATACCTCTATGTCTTTCTTCACCATGTTAATTTGTGGGGTCCATTTAGATCTAGGCTTAAGTCCTGACTTATTCTCGTTAGGGAATCTAGGTTTACCCTCAAAAAAAGCATTTAGGCGAACCTTTCTGAAGAAACTTTGTAAGTCACGTTCCAGACAATATTTATCTATGGGGTTAGCGATGGCAAACCCCAAGCCCTTCTCTAATACCTTTTTATCATCATTCGAAATTAGTCTAGACGACAAATTAATAATGGGGGCTTTCTTGTTTAGTCCGAATTCTTTTTGCTCCTCGTGTTGTAGTGACATGGTTGGTATTGCTTCTGGGGGATGTATGTACCCCTCCCTCTCCCTCTGCCTCTCTGTGCTCCAAAGTTCTTTTGGCGCTGTTCTAAAAAAGGAAGACTATCTCTTGTGTTATTCGCAGCTGGTTCTATTTCTTTGTTACTACTATCCTGATGTGACTCATTTTCAGATTCTGAGCTGGTATATTAGGTATCAAAAAAACACACCTTTCTTGTTTGGAAGTTTCTATTTGGCTGTGCCCATTGTCGCCTGTTATTATAATCTTCCTGTGGTTTTTCATAGAAATCCTTCTGGAGATATGGGTAAACATTTTCTATGTCGTGTTGTGCCACGTCTTTTCTAAATTTATTAGATTTTTTATTGATCATATATTCTCGATACCCTGATATAACAGCCTGTATCTCTTCTAGCTTACGCTTTGCATCCTCTAGCGCATCACATTCGTTTAGTTTGGCTTCTAAGTCTTCTATTTCAGCTCTTTCTATGATTAGAATTTCCTGTGCTGTCTCAATTATAAGCAGCATCCAGTCCCTGCTGCATCTGTTTGCTATCAATGTCCAATTCTCTATGAATTTTTTGACTTTAACAAAGACTCCAGGTTCATTTGTTATCTGCAATCCCTTAGGGATAATACCTTTTTTGCAGTAGTCAATCAAAAAATCAGCATGTAGTTCTGTCCTTACAATTTTCTTTTTAAGGTTCCACAATTCTCTCCATTTTTCATCTTTACTGTTATCAATAATCACAGCTGAAGTCTTCCTGGAGGAACCATTAATCAGTTTGTTAAACTGATCATCAGAGAATCCGTCGTCTTAATTCCTTCCATATGTACGCAAAAAAAGCTCCCCAGCTAAAAAGCTGTATTAATACTCACAACACAAGGAGGGAGGTACCCTAGGAACCAATAAGGGACCGGGTCAACAGGTATACAAAAACAAGGTAGAGGTCCCTGGTCGTTGAGGATATACCTTATGTCGTAAGATAGCTCCGCCAAGGTGTCTATGGGGGCTATCTTCGACCTAACAGAGAAAACTGTCTCTGAGATTCAGCATACACACAATCACTAAATGGAGGCTAATAGTCAGTAGAGGAACTCTGTGTACAATCCTTCAAACATTTAAAAACACTCTAGTATTCACCATTATTTAAAATCATCAATTTATTGTTCAATATTAATAACATTATGCGATCTAACAATACATAAAAAATACAATCAATCACAAATTAAAAAACCAAAAGTCGACGCAGCGTTTCGGTGTCTTGTGTCGATGGCAACACCTTCTTCAGGACGTTTTTTTTTAAAAATTCTCTAGAAAAATAAAATTACAAAATTACAATCAACAGAGGCCTATTGTACACTGAAGTTAGCTCAACCATAGAATCACAATTACACATTCACCTAAACGTTTGTTATTTCTACGCTCAGAGTTGTATCTAAATATGCAGTTGGTATCTCACAATGAGGAGTACTTATAAGGGGGCAGTCCCTCTTGAAATCGTCTCACTTAAGGATCCATTTATGTTCCTGGAGGCGTAGTTAAAACATATTGCCTATCCTTGATTCACCTGATTTTAGTCATTGTGGTTTCAACAGTCTTTATACACATAAATGTAACGGGCTTTTCTCAGATTACTGTGGACTTTAGTTTACAAAGCCTTCATATGCTTTTACAACAAGCCTCATTCGCACGCATTTTGTACACCTTGCCCTTGTTAGTTCAATAGTTGAACTTTAAGTTGGCGATGGTCACATTTATACACAAGGATATTGCCAACCTACCTCAAACTTTTTGAGGGATTCTGACCACAAAAGATATCTCGAGGGTGCAGTTTTTCATTCATTAATCTGCCTCTTATTGTTTCTTCATTACATGGAATTTAAAGATAATTATTCCACCTGGAGAGTAAATTTCATAATGTAATTTGTTCACATGCCCCAAACATTGTATATTCACTGTGCTTCTTATTGTGTAATATATACAAAAGATTATTACCTGAACATCAATTCATATATGTATTCAGTGCTGTATCAGGGGTGGCCACCGTATGTATATTCAGATTGGATACAAATTTCTGCAGATGGACACAAATACATGGAATTTGTTTTTCTATTAAATCTTATTGCCTGATTAAGAAATAAATGAGCTTGAGTCTTTGGATTCAAAGCCAAAAATTTTTTTTCTATTCAAATACCTTTTATATATGTCACGGATTACATGCAGTACTATCTTGAAGTAGAGGGGAGCTTGGGGCTCATGTGCCGTTTGTGTATGCTTGCTTCCTTCTACAGTCTTGCTTATTATTCTTCCGTTTTTTTGAGGTGACACCGTCTATTCATGAAGACAAAGGACGTATTCAAAATAATTTATTCTTGTCATCTTAAACTGACTAATATTGTGCTACAATAACTTTATTAACATTACAGACCAACGATCAGGCCCTCATTGCAGAATTACTTAGCAATGGCATTTGTTACCAGAGACTACAATTTGAGTACAATCTATACCTAGGGTTAACGCCCTACTCTGTCCTGGACTTCAATGTCAGTAAAGTTAAAAAAAAGCTTGGATAAGCTAATCTGAATATCGAAAAAAACATTGATGGGGGAGTCCTACTGATGTTTACAATATTTAAAAAAAAGGATTTTATTAACAAAAAGATGTTACAAAAGCTTGGAGTTGGTCACACCGCTATATGGGTATACGTTGTTCACAAAAGTGTTCTGACTGGATCGCCGGTGCAACGAGTTTGCAAACTTGTTTAAATACGTGCACACGGCGGTTTTTCGGAAAATACCAGTTGAACTCCCTGTTGTTTATAGCGAGCAGACTGATCTAAGAATCAGGGTCAATCAGTATCATTTTCACAATTTGCTCTTGATAGGCTAACGCCAACAAGGCTTTAGGTAGAAGCCCTCGATCGGTTCTATATTTTAACACATATATTACATCTCTCCTACCTTCATATGGAACAGCGGCCTCCCTGTCAAAACGAGCATAGGTCTGCAATCAGAACCAATAAAAGCACTGCGCCTCTGGTTGATCATTGGATGACTGCCAAACACACCAACCAGGATCTGAAATGGTGTGTCCTGGAGTCTACCAAAATGAACACGAGAGGGGGAGACGTAACAACAAAGCAGAAAAAGCGTGAACAATTTTATATGTCCAAATGTAACTCTGTGAGAAAGGGACTAAATAGCAAAGAAGACTGGGAGAGGATAATATAACAAAAGTAATACAACATCCTTTATCTCTAACAGTATTGAGACCTAGATAGGCGCTATCCTAGAAACTACCCGCAGAGTAGAAATGAGTAAAGTAGGTATAATTCCTTAACCTTATACTGGGATCATACTCAACCTGTAAATGCAACTCCATTAACTACAAATAAGAGATGGGTTTCTCAATTAATTTAACACACTAACACCCTGATTCTTAGATCAGTCTGCTCGCTATAAACAACAGGGAGTTCAACTGGTATTATCCGAAAAACCGCCGTGTGCACGTATTTAAACAAGTTTGCAAACTCGTTGCACCGGCGATCCAGTCAGAACACTTTTGTGAACAACGTATACGCATAAAGCGGTGTGACCAACTCCAAGCTTTTGTAACATCTTTTTGTTAATAAAATCCCTTTTTTTTAAAATATTGTAAACATCAGTAGGACTCCCCCATCAATGTTTTTTTCGATATTCATATTAGCTTATCCAAGCTTTTTTTAACTTTACTGACATTGAAGTCCAGGACAGAGTAGGGCGTTAACCCTAGGTATAGATTGTACTCAAATTGTAGTCTCTGGTAACAAATGCCATTGCTAAGTAATTCCGCAATGAGGGCCTGATCGTTGGTCTGTAATGTTAATAAAGTTATCGTAGCACAATATTAGTCAGTTTAAGATGACAAGAATAAATTATTTTGAATACGTCCTTTGTCTTCATGAATAGATGGTGTCACCCCAAAAAAACGGAAGAATAATAAGCAAGACTGTAGAAGGAAGCAAGCATACACAAACGGCACATGAGCCCGAAGCTCCCCTCTACTTCAAGATAGTATTGCATCTAATCCGTGACAAATATAAAAGGTATTTGAATAGAAAATAATTGTTTGGCTTTCAATCCAAAGACTCAAGCTCATTTATCTCTTAATCAGGCAATAAGATTTTATAGAAAAACAAATTCCATGTATTTGTGTCCATCTGCAGAAATTTGTATCCAATCTGAATATACATACGGTGGTCACCCCTGATACAGCACTGAATACATATATGAATTGATGTTCAGGTAATAATCTTTTGTATATATTACACAATAAGAATCACAGTGAATATACAATGTTTGGGGCATGTGAACAAATTACATTATGAAATTTACTCTCCAGGTGGAATAATTATCTTTAAATTCCATGTAATGAAGAAACAATAAGAGAGGCAGATTAATGAATGAAAAACTGCACCCTCGAGATATCTCTTATGGTCAGAATCCCTCAAAAAGTTTGAGGTAGGTTGGCAATATCCTTGTGTATAAATGTGACCACCGCCAACTTAAAGTTCAGCTATTGAACTAACAAGGGCAAGGTGTACAAAATGCGTGCGAATGAGGCTTGTTGTAAAAGCATATGAAGGCTTTGTAAACTAAAGTCCACAGTAATCTGAGAAAAGCCCGTTACATTTATGTGTATAAAGACTGTTGTAACCACAATGAATAAAATCAGGTGAATCAAGGATAGGCAATATGTTTTAACTACGCCTCCAGGAACATAAATGGATCCTTAAGTGAGACGATTTCAAGAGGGACTGCCCCCTTATAAGTACTCCTCATTTTGAGATACGAACTGCATATTTGGATACAACTCTGAGCGTAGACATAACAAACGTTTAGGTGAATGTTTAATTGTGATTCTATGGTTGAGCTAACGTCAGTGTACAATAGGCCTCTGTTGATTGTAATTTTGTAATTTTATTTTTCTAGAGAATTTAAAAAAAAAAACGTCCTGAAGAAGGTGTTGCCATCAACACAAGACACCGAAACGCCGCATCGACTTTTGGTTTTTTAATTTGTGATTGATTGTATTTTTTATGTATTGTTAGATCGCACAATGTTATTAATCTTGAACAATAAATTGTTGATTTTAAATAATGGTGAATACTAGAGTGTTTTTAAATGTTTGAAGGATTGTACACAGAGTTCCTCTACTGACTATTAGCCTCCATTTAGTGATTGTGTGTATGTTGAATCTCAGCGACAGTTTTCTCTGTTAGGTCGAAGATAGCTACCATAGACACCTTGGCAGAGCTATCTTACGACATAAGGTATATCCTCAACGGCCAGGGACCTCTACCTTGTTTTTGTATACCTGTTGACCCGGTCCCTTATTGGTTCCTAGGGTACCTCCCTCATTGTGTTGTGAGTATTAATACAGCTTTTTAGCTGGGGAGCTTTTTTTGCGTACATATGGAAGGAATTAAGACGTACGGATTCTCTGATGATCAGTTTAGCAAACTGATTAATGGTTCCTCCAGGAAGACTTCAGCTGTGATTATTGATAACAGTAAAGATGAAAAATGGAGAGAATTGTGGAACCTTAAAAAGAAAATTGTAAGGACAGAACTACATGCTGATTTTTTGATTGACTACTGCAAAAAGGTATTATCCCTAAGGGATTGCAGATAACAAATGAACCAGGAGTCTTTGTTAAAGTCAAAAAATTCATAGAGAATTGGACATTGATAGCAAACAGATGCAGCAGGGACTGGATGCTGCTTATAATTGAGACAGCACAGGAAGTTCTAATCATAGAAAGAGCTGAAATAGAAGACTTAGAAGCCAAACTAAACGAATGTGATGCGCAAGAGGATGCAAAGCGTAAGCTAGAAGAGATACAGGCTGTTATATCAGGGTATCGAGAATATATGATCAATAAGAAATCTAATAAATTTAGAAAAGACGTGGCACAATACGACATAGAAAAAGTTTACCCATATCTCCAGAAGGATTTCTATGAAAAACCACAGGAAGATTATAATAACAGGCGACAATGGGCACAGCCAAATAGAAACTTCCAAAAAATAAAGGTGCGTTTTTTTGATACCTCATATATCAGCTCGGAATCTGAAAATGAGTCACATCAGGATAGTAGTAACAAAGAAATAGAACCAGCTGCGAATAACACAAGAGATAGTCTTCCTTTTTTAGAACAGTGCCAAAAGAACTTTGGAGCACAGAGAGGCAGAGGGAGAGGGAGGGGTACATACATCCCCCAGAAGCAATACCAACCACGTCACCACAACACGAGGAGCAAAAAGAATTGGGACTAAACAAGAAAGCCCCCATTATTAATTTGTCGTCTAGACTAATTTCGAATGATGATAAAAAGGTATTAGAGAAGGGCTTGGGGTTTGCCATCGCTAACCCTATAGATAAATATAGTCTGGAACGTGACTTACAAAGTTTCTTCAGAAAGGTTTGCTTAAATGCTTTTTTTGAGGGTAAACCTAGATTCCCTAATGAGAATAAGTCAGGACTTAAGCCTAGATCTAAATGGACCCCACAAATTAACATGGTGAAGAAAGACATTGAGGTATTTGAACACTGTGTAGAGAAGAGTATTTCTGAACTCTTAGATAAGAAGCACTGGGTTGAGCAGAATTTTTCAAAAAGTGAATGACAAGCACTAACATCATTAGAAGATGACATTTCAATTACTGTAAAACCAGCAGACAAGGGAGGCAGCATTGTGATAATGGATACTTTGGACTACAATGCCCGAATGTACTCCATGCTCAATAATACCGAACACTACTGCCCATCAAATAGAGAGGAACTTAGGTCCTTGTCAGAGAAGATCATTAGACTTTTGCAATTGGCGAAGGAAGATGGTATTATCTGCCAAGATGAATATTCTTTCCTACACAACGAGAATCCGACTACACCTGCCCTATATGGTCTACCGAAGGTTCATAAGAACATTTCTGACCCACCGATGAGACCTATTGTGTCAAGCATCAATTCGGTGACTGAACCTTTAAGCAAATATACTGACATCTTTCTACAACCATTAGTTAAAAGACAAAAGGCCTATATAAAAGATACTACATCCATGATAGGAAAAATTGAAAATTTGTCTTTCAATCCAGACACTCAGTTTTTGGTCTCTCTAGACAAAGAGGCCTTATATACTAATATTCCCCAAGACGATACCATCCAGATGGTGGCAGGCCTGTTACAAACTGGCGATTACGATTTAAGTCCACATTCAACATTCATGGTGGAATGTGTAACCTTGATACTAAAAAATAATATTTTTTTGTTTGAAAAAACTTTATTTAAACAAATCAAAGGGACAAGCATGGGGCCACCTGTGCCCCGAGCCTAGCATGTCTCTATGTATCTAGATTTGAGGAGATGCATATCTTCAATCCAATAGCGCCATTTTTTGAAAATGTGTCACAATGGACACGTTACATTGATGACATCTTTTTTATTTGGACAGGCCCGGAGGCAAATCTGATTGATTTTATTGATTGGCTCAATCTAGGGGATATTAATCTAAGATTCACCCATAGTATCAGCAATCACAAATGTGAGGTTTTAGATATAATAAAACACAGTGAGGGAAAACTCCTGGTTGAACTACTCATGAAACCAACGGATAGGAATAAGATGTTACATTTTGATAGTCACCACCCAGCTTGTCAAAAAAATAATATACCGTACGGGCAGTTTCTTAGACTAAGAAGAAACTGCACCAAAATACAGACTACGACAAACATGCCCAAATCCTCACAGAAATTTTTTTAGAAAGAGGGTATCCGAAAAAACTAATACGACACTCCTACAAAAAGGCTAAATATTACAACAGGGATGATTTTTTCAATAAAAAAAGTAATGAAAAGAAGGATACACCACTGATCTTCGTAACTAACCATAGTAGTATCAACAATAAAATAAAAAACATAATAAACAGAAATTGGAACTTGGTGTCCAATTAAAATTGCACTATCCTTCCAAAACCTATGTTTTCTTATAGAAGAAATAAAACAATCAGAAACAGCCTAGTGAAAACATAAAGGGAAACCAACACAGATAGACAAACCACTATAGACAAAAACCCACTACCAAAAGGAACTTTCCCTTGTAGTGGATGTGGAAACTGTAACGACATCATTAGAGGTACAGAAATAACAATAAACAGCAAAACTCATAAATTCTCTGAGTTCCAAAACTGCAGGTCTAAAAATCTAATCTATTTAATTCAGTGTCCCTGTAACCTTACGTATATAGGGGAAACATCCAGAGAAATAAGAACTAGACAAAACGAGCATAGGTCTGCAATCAGAACCAATAAAAGCACTGCGCCTCTGGTTGATCATTGGATGACTGCCAAACACACCAACCAGGATCTGAAATGGTGTGTCCTGGAGTCTATCAAAATGAACACGAGAGGGGGAGACGTAACAACAAAGCGGAAAAAGCGTGAACAATTGTATATGTCCAAATTTAACTCTGTGAGAAAGGGACTAAATAGCAAAGAAGACTGGGAGAGGATAATATAACAAAAGTAATACAACATCCTTTATCTCTAACAATATTGAGACCTAGATAGGCGCTATCCTAGAAACTACCCGCAGAGTAGAAATGAGTAAAGTAGGTATAATTCCTTAATCTTATACTGGGATCATACTCAACCTGTAAATGCAACTCCATTAACTACAAATAAGAGATGGGTTTCTCAATTAATTTAACACACTATTCATTCAATCCCCTTACAGGGTTTCTGAAAAATTTGAGGTAAACGACTGATATAAAAATGCCCTCCTTATGCTACAGAAAGATCGAGTTATTATAATATCCTTAATGAAGCTAGGTCTTTCCTTTTTTCTATAAGTCAACATTGAAAGTAACATGATGTAAATGTACCCAGTCTAAATTTCCGGATAGAAAATGATCTATCATTCATGAAAGATAGTGAGACGACACTACACAATGGATATAGGGCAGATTTCTGATTCATATCCTTTTTCAGTACCAATCCCCGAATTAGATTCTTTTTTGAGCACCAATTAGTATACTATAACCATAATTCTGATTTAGTACAAACCATCATAAGATGGCGGATCTTTTTAACAGACACGGTCATACTGAAGTGTCGATATTATTTATATCCGACCGAATGCAGTGAGCGATCAAATGAGTGCTTCTCAAAAAATTACAAAAGATATAAACATTAGCAATATGGGCTGATTAAATAATAACCCTAATAAATATCCCTCAGAACAATTAGTGAGGCTATGACAACAAATCTATGAACAAACATGTTCAAATATGGCTGACACATTTTACTCGATTTGGACCACATGACTAAGATCACGTGATCGCTTACTAGAACACGAATTCCGCGCGTAAAAGTCCAATAAAAATGGATACTCGGAAAGACAAGCCACTCTAGGAATAAGCTGTATCAGGACCAGGTGACAGGGAGGCCACTGTTCCTTATGAAGGTAAGAGAGATGGAATATATGTGTTAAAATATAGAACCGATCGAGGGCTTCTACCTAAAGCCTTGTTGACGTTAGCCTATCAAGAGCAAATTGTGAAAATGATACTGATTGACCCTGATTCTTAGATCAGTCTGCTCGCTATAAACAACAGGGATTTCAACTGGTATTTTCCGAAAAACCGCCGTGTGCACGTATTTAAACAAGTTTGCAAACTCGTTGCACCGGCGATCCAGTTAGAACACTTTGTGAACAACGTATACCCATATAGCGGTGTGACCAACTCCAAGCTTTTGTAACATCTTTTTGTTAATAAAATCCTTTTTTTAAAATATTGTAAACATCAGTAGGACTCCCCCATCAATGTTTTTTTCGATATTCAGATTAGCTTATCCAAGCTTTTTTTAACTTTACTGACATTGAAGTCCAGGACAGAGTAGGGCGTTAACCCTAGGTATAGATTGTACTCAAATTGTAGTCTCTGGTAACAAATGCCATTGCTAAGTAATTCCCCAATGAGGGCCTGATTGTTGGTCTGTAATGTTAATAAAGTTATCGTAGCACAATATTAGTCAGTATAAGATGACAAGAATAAATTATTTTGAATACGTCCTTTGTCTTCATGAATAGACAGTGTCACCCCAAAAAAACGGAAGAATAATAAGCAAGACTGTAGAAGGAAGCAAGCATACACAAACGGCACATGAGCCCCAAGCTCCCCTCTACTTCAAGATAGTATTGCATCTAATCCGTGACATATATAAAAGGTATTTGAATAGAAAATAATTTTTTGGCTTTGAGTCCAAAGACTCAAGCTCATTTATTTCTTAATCAGGCAATAAGATTTTATAGAAAAACAAATTCCGTGTATTTGTGTCCATCTGCAGAAATTTGTATCCAATCTGAATATACATACGGTGGTCACCCCTGATACAGCACTGAATACATATATGAATTGATGTTCAGGTAATAATCTTTTGTATATATTACACAATAAGAAGCACAGTGAATATACAATGTTTGGGGCATGTGAACAAATTACATTATGAAATTTACTCTCCAGGTGGAATAATTATCTTTAAATTCCATGTAATGAAGAAACAATAAGAGAGGCAGATTAATGAATGAAAAACTGCACCCTCGAGATATCTTTTATGGTCAGAATCCCTCAAAAAGTTTGAGGTAGGTTCGCAATATCCTTGTGTATAAATGTGACCACCTCCAACTTAAAGTTCAACTATTGCACTAACTAGGGCAAGGTGTACAAAATGCGTGCGAATGAGGCTTGTTGTAAAAGCATATGAAGGCTTTGTAAACTAAAGTCCACAATAATCTGAGAAAAGCCCGTTACATTTATGTGTATAAAGACTGTTGAAACCACAATGACTAAAATCAGGTGAATCAAGGATAGGCAATATGTTTTAACTACGCCTCCAGGAACATAAATGGATCCTTAAGTGAGACGATTTCAAGAGGGACTGCCCCCTTATAAGTACTCCTCATTGTGAGATACGAACTGCATATTTGGATACAACTCTGAGCGTAGACATAACAAACGTTTAGGTGAATGTGTAATTGTGATTCTATGGTTGAGCTAACGTCAGTGTACAATAGGCCTCTGTTGATTGTAATTTTGTAATTTTATTTTTCTAGAGAATTTTTTTTTAAAAACGTCCTGAAGAAGGTGTTGCCATCGACACAAGACACTGAAACGCCGCGTCGACTTTTGGTTTTTTAATTTGTGATTGATTGTATTTTTTATGTATTGTTAGATCGCATAATGTTATTAATCTTGAACAATAAATTGTTGATTTTAAATAATGGTGAATACTAGAGTGTTTTTAAATGTTTGAAGGATTGTACACAGAGTTCCTTTACTGACTAATAGCCTCCATTTAGTGATTGTGTGTATGTTGAATCTCAGAGACAGTTTTCTCTGTTAGGTCGAAGATAGCCCCCATAGACACCTTGGCGGAGCTATCTTACGACATAAGGTATATCCTCAATGACCAGGGACCTCTTCCTTGTTTTTGACTTTGTAAGTCAGACAGAGGGTTTTAGAAAGGAAAAGAACATCGCTGCAACCTTACAGGCAAGCCAAAAAATGTTTTGGCATCCTGCTCTGTCTCTTTAAAATACACCCCATGTGTTAGGTGTGGTTTAACAGACCTGACAACAAGGATTTTTTGTGAAGTTTAGATGAGTCATTCCCGCCCATTTAGGTCAGTCTATTGCATCCTCCTGAGAGAAATTACACAGCCGCTTCATACCACTTCCCAGGGTGAGCAAATTCTTGGAGAAGCTGTAGAGGTAATCCAAATTAGTCTCCAGAAACTTCAGGCAGGGAAAAGGCAACATTCTAAAAGACAGATATTGATATGTATTACAAATCTGACGGCAACATTTAATATGTTATTAATGAGTATTAAAATAGTTGCCTAATACATTTTTTAACCGGTCTCCTTCCTGACATTCAATTTTAGTATTTTAATCCGTAGTTGGATTTTCTACATAGAACAGCTAGATCTGCGACTGAGAAAACAGCTTTCAGGGACTTGTTATTTTAGGGATATGGTAAAATACTTTTTCTAAATGATTTACCTTCAAATACCATTCTCCCTATCGTGTGGGCTACACGGCCTACATAGGGGTGACTTGTTAATATTTATTATGGTAGTTTTTATCTGTCACAAAAGGTTATTTTAACAAGTAACACTGCAGGTTTCACACTGCAGCAGTTTGACTACAATGGTGGGCCTGAAGTCATGTTTTTCTTTGTCACACTAGTGGACGGCACAATAAGTGCTGCATTCCACGGGTAACATTTAGGTTTTCAAGCCATGGGTATAAGTCAGCGCCATATACTATAAGTACACCACTCAGGAATTAGTCAGTTTCTACATGTTTTAGGAGTCAGAGCACATACAATGCTGGACAGTAGTGTCTTAATGTTCAGAGACTAAACAGCAGCAATATGATTCAGCAAAAAATTGGTGACACAAAAATGGACATTTTCTCTCACTACCAAAATCACTATTAACATCATAGGCAATTTACACTATGCACCCGGTTGCACAGCCTAACCAAACTTTGGAACAAGAAGTAATGCACCCCATCCTTTGACCAGAGAGAGAAAAGTGGCAGAGAATGCACAGAGTGCTTCACAGAACACTACAGCCAAAAACAAAAAGCATCCTCTCATCACTCCTCATCATTTGCAAATTATATTATTTGTGTACAGTGGAAAGAGAGAGCCACTGGGGTCCCCCTTACAGCGCTATATCAAATAAATACCATTCTACAAAATACCTGAAACTGCCTACAACAAGGACAAAACATTGGCATATTTTACAAGGCAGAATCACTATCACTGCAGGAACAATGACATGCTAAACATTTATATTGTGATGGTCTTTAGATCTAACTACCTAAAACAGCCACAACGTTTGAAAACTGGAAAGCTTTAATTCATGCTCAGGAGAAAACACCAAGTTTTTTTCAAAACTCTCACCCACCAGGGTTAACCCTTGGTGGCATGCTTCATCATGAGGCCTTCCTGTTCCACTATGGAACAGGGCATGCTGCTCCCAAATGACCTACGGGGAGCACTTTCTTTTGATGTGAGGGAGGAGTGGGGGAAAAAGGGATGAGACACTTTAAAAATACCTGGCTAATGGGTAATGGCTATTATATTCCAACCACAAGTCTGTATGTTTAGAAAACAGGGGAAAGATTAGGACATATGGAATTAATGTTCCTACCTCCTAATGATCAACATTTTTCTACCCTACCCCTCTCGGCTACTCTTCAGGACCTAGCGTATTTGTTGTATGAAGTCTAGTTCCACTTCCCCTGTTGTATGGTAATCACAACATTCAACACTACATATTTATTAGACAGGCGCATATACACTTAATACCACCTGAACTTGTATTTGTATTGTTTATTTAATGTTTTTAAGCCATTGCTTCATGGTTCATCGGCGGGAAGTAAAGTGTGTAGTCCCACTCTCGCCAAGACCGCACTTCGCTTCTCAAACCTACTTGAGAGCCACTCGGGAACCGCATCTCAAGTAGGTTTGAGAAGCGAAGTGCGTTTACCCCATCATCAATAAATGGGGACACAGTATTTTGGGTAATTACACCAATCTGCCCCTCTACCCCAAGTAAAAGGGGAAACGTTGATTCTGTCCCTCTTGTGGGCAGATGTGGTAATTACCCCCAACCTGGCCCCCGGGACAGAATGCTCTCTGTATAGCAGCAACATGCACTTTTAATAAAATATTGGGGTGGGTCTTTCACCCTCCCTCATCCCCCATCCTTACTCATAAAACCGTAATAGTCTTTTTGCTCCCCTGTGGACTAAAGCATCCCACCCCAATGAATAGCAAGAGGTCATTTGATTATTTTGGGTGTTAACTTTACAAATGTGCAAGGAGAGTTTGTCTAACTTCCAGTATCATCCCACTTGTAATGGTGAACAGCTGCACATTTTGGGGATGTCTAAGCTTCCACCTGGAAACAACCTACCAGACCAGGACAGTTCTGTAAACTATACATCTGGGTAGGATCCAGCGTGGTTGTGTTTGCATGCATCCTACTCCATTTTCTTACCTACAATGCCCTGCAAACCGCACACATTGACTAAAAACACACACTTTTCTCACATTTCTGTAAGGAAACCTTCTGGAACCTGCAGGGAGCTACAGATTTTCTACCACACAGCATTCCCCCAAGTCTCCTGATAAAAATTGAACCGCACAAAATTCCTACAACTGAACATTGTTCCACTAGTGCCGATAAAAACGCTGTGCCACTTGTGCAATTGGGCCTAGTTCCAGTGACAGAACGCAATAAACCAAGGTCAATAAGGGTCGCCCACGCAAGGGCTCCCAATGACCTTGATTTCATCAGTTACTGTCATGGGCACTAGGCCCAGCCAAACAAGTGGGGAAGACATTTAAAAAAAAAACATCTAAGTCTTATCTCCTATGGGTGCCTACAAATTCAGAGATATACAATTAACCACTACTCCTAAATTACACATCCTGCACCTATTTTGGAAAAACATTAGTTATTTTGATACCTATTTTTCACTCTACATATTTCACCATATGAATTGGTCTATACTCGTAAACAATGAAAAACCATTGTACAGTGAAACTCAGTTATTGGTTCTGTGTACCTCGGTTTTTGGAGAACTTACACACACTATCTAGTTACAGATGAAAACATTGTCACAAATGGCTGCTTTTTTGGACTTGTTTTAAATATTTCTTAATTTGAACGCTTTGTTTCTTTGAGAAAACCTTGAGGAATCGACACATATGACCCATTGCTGAATTTGGAATTTTGTCCACATTTCAGAAACATATAGCTTGTCTGGATTACCCATGGGTTTTACACTGGTTTCAACCACAAACTGGAAGTAGGTTGAAAGGACTAAAAAATAGGAAAAATGGGCTGTACTTTTGAAAAATGCCAAAATTGTGGAAACATTTCTTTTTTTAATCAGCTCTGTATGTTCTTGAAAGCTGTAATGATGGTGACTTCAGCACAGCAAACTGTTCACTGATGAAATTTAAATGAAAAAAAAAAACAGACACTTATCCAGAGCACTTTTTTTCAATGTTTTCCCAAATACGCAAACATTTTTTATATTTTGGCTATTTTCCCTGTCCCCTCCAGCGCAACCCACAAACACTGGATACCTTTAGAATCCACAGAATGTGGGGAAAAAAGGACACAAATTTAGCATGGATACCTGGTGTGGACAAGAAAGTTACAGAAGCCTGAGCTTGAACAACCCCAAATAGCCCAAAAAAGGGCTTAGCAGTTTAGTCCCAGCAACTAAGAGGTTATTGAATGCATGCATTTTTGGAGAACTTGTTTTGAAAAACAACACTGTTTACAAAAAAAGATTGCATTTTTAATCAATTCAAACCACATACATGTATGACCTTTCCTGGTCTTCAAACGAAGTATGATTCTAAAGCATAAAATAACATTCAGTACATCAATGAGCTGAATTATTATTCATGAAATCATGCACAGTTTGTTGGACAAGATTAGTAATCCCTTTCTCAAATGTATAGGGAGCATGTGAACAACTGTTGATATATTTAACCTCAAGGCAAGATAGCTGTGATGCACTGCCACTAGTATAACATTTATAAGTTGAAAAAACTATGACAATTACTACTCAAGATGTGTCATATCACTTTTGTAAAACATAAACAATGTTACTTGGGACCAAAACAGAACATAATTCTACAATACATAGTATGTAGTATTTTACTGATGTTCAGTATAATTGTGCGTACGTAAATAAATACCATTTCCTGCACAATTTGCATTGATGTCATGTCGCAAAGATTTTTATGGTGCTCATATGACCCTGTGGTATTGCGGAGTTTAAGAAGGGGGTGATACCCTCACTGGGATCTAACAATAAAGCTTGGTTTTCTATTTTTTTGGAAATGATAGGAGAGAGGAGGAGATCTAAGATCTAATGGGTTATTAATCCAGGCTTTAGGGTCCAGGTAAGAAAAGACGTAACCTCCGGCTCTTTTGCTGCAGGAAATTTGAGGTCGAAGGAGGTTGGTGAAACATAGGTGTCTCTTCAAAGTGTGGAAGTTGATTTGGGTGTTCAGGTATGTGGTGCCTAGATTGTTTAGTGCATTGTTGATCAGGTTGAGGAGTTTGAAAAAGGGCATGTTTGTGTATAGGAAGCCAATCAAGGTCACTGAGGTGTTTAGATATGTGAGTGGGTGGTTAAGAATCAGTCTCGCTGCTGTGGTTTCAATGATCTGCAGTCTTTTGGTGAGTTGTGCGATAATTCCAATGTAGTCCAGTTGGCTGGTTATCGGTGCTCGGGTGTGTAGTGGTAGACATCTGAAAACTTTCTTCAGTAGTTTGAGCGTGTATAAGGAGGTGGTGGTGGTGACCATGTTGATGTGGTTAGAAACTGAGATTTGCTTGTTGACCACAATACATAGGTGTTAAACCTGGCTTTTCCAGCATGTTTATCCTCTTGTTTTGGACCCGGTGTTTGTTGGTTTTATGACTCTGGGCACTTTACCACTGCTGATCAGTGCTAAAGTGCATATGCTCTCCCTGTAAATTGTATTTATGGATTGGTGATTCCATGATTGGTATATTTGTTTCACTGGTAAGTCCCTAGTACAATGCACTGTGTGTGCTGAGGGCCTGTAAATCAAAAGCTGCTAGTGGGCGGGTAGCACTGATTGTGCCACCCAAATGAGCAGCCTGTAATTGTGAATCAGACCTGCCACTGCAGTGTCTATGTGCGGTCTAGTACTGCCATGTTGACCACAATACATAGGTGTTAAACCTGGCTTTTCCAGCATGTTTATCCTCTTGTTTTGGACCCGGTGTTTGTTGGTTTTATGACTCTGGGCACTTTACCACTGCTGATCAGTGCTAAAGTGCATATGCTCTCCCTGTAAATTGTATTTATGGATTGGTGATTCCATGATTGGTATATTTGTTTCACTGGTAAGTCCCTAGTACAATGCACTGTGTGTGCTGAGGGCCTGTAAATCAAAAGCTGCTAGTGGGCGGGTAGCACTGATTGTGCCACCCAAATGAGCAGCCTGTAATTGTGAATCAGACCTGCCACTGCAGTGTCTATGTGCGGTCTAGTACTGCCATGTTGACCTGGCAAGTGCACCTACTTGCCAGGCCCTAACCCTCCCTTGTAATACACAAGAGTCACCCCTAAGGTAGGCCCACAGTAGCCCCATGGGCAGGGTGCAGTGTATGTTAAAGGTAGGGCATGTACTGGGATGTGAGACATGTCCTGATAGTGAAATATAGTGTATTTTGTTTTTCACTATTGAAAGGCTATCTGTCCCATAGGATAGAATGGGAGTTTATTTTATAAATATAAATTCCAATTGGGACGGGATAGAAAGATGGAGTTTAGTATGCATGAACTAAGAATATAAAAATACATCTTTTTGGAAAGATGATTTTCATATTGTGTGTTTGAAAATACCACTTTAAGAAAGTGGGCATTTTCTTGCTCAGCCATCCTGTGTGCCTCTGCTGGTTTGTGTACCGACTGTCTGGCTTTGGAATGACAGGGGCTGGGGAGGTGCATTCTCTCAGACAGCCACCGAGGGGAGGGCGTTGATTTGTGTCCTGCCTTTCCTGAATGAGTCAGGGATGGGCTGAATAAACCTGGGCTGCATTCAGTAGTGGGGAGGAGAAGATTTCTTTCACACCTGAATGGGCCTGTTCTCCCTTGGACAATGCTGTCTCCACCTCCTGCCGTGCAGCTCCCACAAGAGAGGACATCAACATTTTTGGCTGTGCAAAGAGCTTCAATGCCACCAGGGAACCAGGAAATTGTGCTATAAAAAGTGGGGCCCAGAACAATGAACTTTAGATTATTGCTGAACTAAGGAACCTGCCCGTAAGAAGAACCGGGAAAGCTGGAGGAGCGCTGACCCTGTGCTGTGTGTTGATGAGGTTGGCCTGCAGTGGTTGCTTCTGTCTTGGGCAGGGAAAGTGGTATGTGTAAAGAAGGGGTCCCGCAAGGAGAACGTGTTGTGTACAACACACACTAACACTGAATAGCACAACCATTAGTCAAAAAACATTAATCAGTAGGACTTGTAACAGGTATTGTCCTTTATTTAACAATACCGGATTTCAATCATTATAAGAAAACATTCACATTTAATAAGTAGCCCCAGTTGGGGAAGGGAAGAAGGGGAGGGAAGAGTGTGCTCAGGGCGGTGTAAAGTCAAAGGAAAGTAAACACAGTCAAGGAGGAATGCGAATTATAACAGTCTTAAATGAAAATCAAAACAAATCTGATACAAAAAGCCTAAACTTTTAAGGCATCCATTGGGAAACTGTTAAACTAGGGACATTCGATGGTCACATACACAGTTCAGAGTAATCAGGGGCATGTGCCGGAGGTCCAAGGTGAAGGAAAAGAGCTGTCGACGTTTCGACCTTAGCCGTAGGCTACGTTAGATCCTTAAACGGGGTCTTCATCAGGACCTGTGCAGGAAGGGGGGGGAAGGCAGGACTTAGGAGGGGCAGTCCTATCTGTAAAAAATAAAACCAAAGGTCAGACTAATGTATTTGTAAAACATTGATAGTCGTCATCCTATTTGACATTACTACAATACAAAACAATAACTACAAATTACCATGGAGTCCGGGCCAAAAACAGGCCTCTGAACGTGGAAATTGAGTGAGATTAAACCGATGGTCATGGTCAAACCCAGCGATATTAAATCGTAACAAAAGAGGAGAATTAACCAGTATGGGATAAAAACAGCCAATGGAAGGGTGTTCTAGAGAAAATTCTGTCATGCACAATTACATGTTGGGTTAAATTACGGGATTCAACTCACATGGGCTTTAACCCATCAGCCACGGTGAAAGTATTGTGGGTTGCAATCCCAGTCGTCAATATCTCAAAGGGGCAAGGTGCTGTTACTGTACACAGGCTGTGGAATGAGAAAGGGTATAAGACTAATTTAGTCAGATGATATTCACAACATGAGCCAACAATGTGGCATGTAGGTCACCTCATAACTTACATTAGACACACGGGTGAGAAGCGTTGATCGTCTTAGCACTTGAGAAGTTGTTCCTGGTATACGTAGGCAACGTTATAGGTCGCTGTAGGGTTACAATTAGGACCGTGTTGGTAACAAGCTAAAAAAGATACCAAACCAGTCGAAGACACAAAAGTTATGTGACATACCTCTGGGGTGATTACTAATCAGGGAGCCAGTCTTCCATTATTTGGGTAGCGGCGTGCTATGAAAGTAAGGGTGTTACGTGTAGCACTAGCCCGAAAGTGAAACAGGACAAGGTTGAACAGCTGTTCCGTAAGTCAACAAACTCCGCGGTGATTAAATCCTACGGGGAGAAGAACCGCCTGTCAAGGAAGAATTGCGAGGTCTTTGTGGAGGTTTAGGAAAAAAACGCAATTAATCGGGGAATAGGAATGCGCTACTACTTACAGGCACTCGAAGGGGCCGCTGTAGTCAGAAGCTTAAGCCGCTGTTCCATAAGTCAAGAAACCTCTGCGGTGACTGAATCCTACGAGGAGAAAAAACGCCAATCTAAAAAGACGCGAGGTCTTTGTGGGTGTTTGCTAAATAACACGGTCATTCGGGGAAGAGGTCTACTACTACTTACAGGCACTCGAAGGAGCCGCTGTAGTCAGACGTTCGTCTCTGCAGACTCCGCAAAGCTACTACGTGAAGTTGGGGCGGGGCCAATATCTTAATGTGTTGCATTGTTGGAAAATTGCAATTAAAACCCTTAGTACAGCTCCTGCACTACTCCAACATGAGAGTGTAAACGAGCGACATTAAATACACTTCATGTGACAATATTCATAACAAAAAATTTTAACAAAAAAATGTTTTCAAGTCCATATAGAACAACTCGTGCACTTCTCCAACATGAGAGTGTAGACGAGTCTGTTCGAATAGATTTAATATAGTAAGGTGCATTACCTGGTCTTTTCATAGATGTTATCTCAAGAGAATATAGATGTGTATATTCAAACACCTATGGTGTAGTAAAGCTAAACTCATGAATGACACATGTATGTTTAAGCAGAACAACTCAGCAATAATCAGATACATTAACCAAGCGCTGCCAATTGTGCCAGGCTACTGTCCTGTTCATTGAGCCCATTTTTTATCGAGTCCAAAAGGGACATCCATTTAGATTCACGTGTATTGAGAACTGTCAGTAAGTTACCCCCTCTTCTCCCTAGGGATACTTTTTCAATGACCAACCATCTTAAATCTTACAACTTTATGGAACTTACCTCCTTTGGTTGGACATTACAGATGTGGCACATGCACTGCATGTGACACCACCATTCAGACGAAGACATTTGCCCTTGGTGGATGGGTTTATACCTTAAAACATTACACAAACTGCAACTCTACTAGTGTGATCTACATTGTACAATGTCCATGCAATCATGTATATGTTGGACAAACCCAACAAAAAATTAAATCCTGCATCTCCTCCCATTGCAGTAGACTGCGATGCAAAGTATTAGGTGCACCTTTGGTAGAACACTGGCAAAAGGCAGGACATCTGGTGTCTGATTTAAGATGGTTGGTCATTGAAAAAGTATCCCTAGGGAGAAGAGGGGGTAACTTACTGACAGTTCTCAATACACGTGAATCTAAATGGATGTCCCTTTTGGACTCGATAAAAAATTAGCTCAATGAACAGGACAGTAGCCTGGCACAATTGGCAGCGCTTGGTTAATGTATCTGATTATTGCTGAGTTGTTCTGCTTAAACATACATGTGTCATTCATGAGTTTAGCTTTACCACACCATAGGTGTTTGAATATACATATCTATATTCTCTTGAGATAACATCTATGAAAAGACCAGGTAATGCACCTTACTATATCAAATCTATTCGAACAGACTCGTCTACAATCTCATGTTGGAGAAGTGCACGAGTTGTTCTATACGGACTTGAAAAAAAATGTTGTTAAAATTTTTTTTGTTATGAATATTGTCACATGAAGTCTATTTAATGTCGCTCGTTTACACTCTCATGTTGGAGTAGTGCACGAGCTGTACTAAGGGTTTTAATTGCAATTTTCCAACAATGCAACACATTAAGATGCCATGCCAACCACCACCTTAACTTGGATAGAATAATATCTGTGTTTCCAACAATTACTCGTGTACAACCTCCTGTGAGAGAGTTGCTCGAGCTGAGTAAATTTCCTAAATTTCCTAGATTGTAACATATTTAACCGGTAAATTATTGTTTCTATTAACATCTCCTTGAATTTGATGCATACTATTGGTTGCTTTCTTTCAGTACCGGTTCACTGTGGTTATTCAGTAACTTTTCTATGTCCCTCAAGTTAGTGAAGTATTGGCCCCGCCCCCAACTTCGCGTAGTAGCTTTGCGGAGTCTGCAGAGACGAGCGTCTGACTACAGCGGCTCCTTTGAGCGCCTGTAAGTAGTAGTAGACCTCTTCCCCGAATGACCGTGTTATTTAGCAAACTCCCACAAAGACCTCGCGTCTTTTTTGATTGGCAGGTTTTCTCCTCGTAGGATTCAGTCACCGCGGAGGTTTCTTGACTTATGGAACAGCGGCTTAAGCGTCTGACTACAGCGGTCCCTTCGAGTGCCTGTAAGTAGTAGCGCATTCCTATTCCCAGATTAATTGCGTTTTTTTCCTAAACCTCCACAAAGACCTCGCAATTCTTCCTTGACAGGCGGTTCTTCTCCCCGTAGGATTTAACCACCGCGGAGTTTGTTGACTTACGGAACAGCTGTTCAACCATGTCCTGTTTCACTTTCGGGCTAGTGCTACATGTAACGCCCTTACTTTCATAGCATGCCGCTACCCAAATAATGGAAGACTGGCTCCCTGATTAGTAATCACCCCAGAGGTATGTCACATAACTTTTGTGTCTTCGACTGGTTTGGTATCTTTTTTAGCTTGTTACCAACACGGTCTTAATTGTAACCCTACAGCGACCTATAACGTTGCCTACGTATACCAGGAACAACGTCTCAAGTGCTAAGACGATCAGTGCTTCTCACCCGTGTGTCTAATGTAAGTTATGAGGTGACCTACATGCCACATTGTTGGCTCCTGTTGTGAATATCATCCGACTAAATTAGTCTTATACCCTTTCTCATTCCACAGCCTGTGTACAGTAACAGCACCTTGCCCCTTTGAGATATTGACGACTGGGATTGCAACCCACAATACTTTCACCGTGGCTGATGGGTTAAAGCCCATGTGAGTTGAATCCCGTAATTTAACCCAACATGTAATTGTGCATGACAGAATTTTCTCTAGAACACCCTTCAATTGGTTGTTTTTATCCCACACTGGTTAATTCTCCACTTTTGTTACGATTTATTATCGCTGAGTTTGACCATGACCATCGGCTTGATCTCACTCAATTTCCACGTTTAGAGGCCTGTTTTTGGCCCGGACTCCATGGTAATTTGTTGTTATTGTTTTGTATTGTAGTAATGTCAAATAGGATGACGACTATCAATGTTTTACAAATACATTAGTCTGACCTTTGGTTTTCATTTTTACAGATAGGACTGCCCCTCCTAAGTCCTGCCTTCCCCCCCCCCTTCCTGCACACATCCTGATGAAAACCCCGTTTAAGGATCTAACGTAGCCTACGGCTAGGGGTCGAAACGTCGACGGCTCTTTTCCTTCACCTTGGACCTCCGGCACATGCCCCTGATTACTCTGAACTGTGTATGTGACCGTCGAATGTCCCTAGTTTAACACTTTCCAAATAAATGCCTTAAAAGTTTAGTCTTTTTGTATCATATTTGTTTTCATTTTCATTTAAGACTGTTATAATTCGCATTCCTCCTTGACTGTGTTTACTTTCCTTTGACTTTACACCGCCCTGAGCACACTCTTCCCTCCCCTTCTTCCCTTCCCCAACTGGGGCTACTTATTAAATGTGAATGTTTTCTTATAATGATTGAAATCCGGTATTGTTAAATAAAGGACAATACCTGTTACAAGTCCTTCTGATTAATGTTTTTTGCGTAATGGTTGTGTTATTCAGTGTTAGTGTGTGTTGTACACAACACGTTCTCCTTGCGGGGACCCCTTCTTTACATATACCACATAGCGCCCAGGTCCCCGCGACTGCATGGGTTCAACCCCCTTTTTTGTAACGTTGGGCAGGGAAAGGACTGGTCTGTGCTTCCATCAACCTGCAGTTAGAGTTTTCTCAAAAGTCTTGAAGTAGAGCTTGCCACCTGTTGGAAGTCTCAGGGACAGAAAAGACTTTAAAGATTCAAGAGGAACCTTTGCGAAGGAGAAGAGCTGGAGAAACTGGGGAGAAATCCTGCCTCTTTGCTTTGTGCTGTCTGGGCTTGGCCTGCAGTGGCTGTTTCTGCCAAGGAAACAACAAGGACTTTCCTGTGTGCTGTGTCTCTTGCTTGAGGAAGATCTCCAAGGTCTTGAAGTAGAGCTTGCCACCTGTTCTGAAGTCTCAGGTACACAAATATGTCACCCCTGCCCCTCTCCCAAACTTTTGCTGGGAGTTTGGACCTGCCAAGAGGTTAATGGCAGTGTTCTGGGCCTCTGGAGGTTGTTTCTGGGGCTGGGAACTGCAAAAGACTCAAGAACTGTGAAAATCATCGCATCGCCTTTTCGCGACCCATCACAGTGGTGCAAGATGAATTTCTTACTTGTCATCACAGTCGAAGAATCGCTGCAGTGCCTGCCCATGGCTGAAGTGTCTGCCGTGCAACGAGTCCTGTGCACTGATCTCTGAAGTCCGAGATCACCGCTTGTGATGCAGTCCCTGCTGTGTAAGAACCGACACATTGAGGCGATGCGGCTGGAATCATCGCAGCATATCCAGGATCATCATGCATTGCATCGAGGCGCCAGGTCTGTCGCATTGCTGGGGGATGCAGTAAGAAACCGTCACATCACCTCCTCTCTGGTAAGGAACTGATGCATCACCTCTCCTGTGCAGCAGTAAGGAACCAAGGCATCACTTTCCCCGGAGTAAGGAACCGCCATGACCTTCCCTGTGTGTAAGGAACTGAAGCATTACCTTCCCTGCGAGCCGTTTTTTTAAATGATTTTGTCACATCCAAGGTACTTGGTGTTGAAAGTGTTGCATCTATAGTTTGCTATAGAAAAACTGTTTCTGCCTTTTAAAAGACAAATATTTTGATAACTGTATTGTGGACTTTTGTCGTTTTGGTCTTGTTTGGTTCAGATTCAAATTACTTACTTTTCTAAACTGGTGTGGTGTCCATTTGTAGTGTTTTCACTGTATCACTATATGTGTGCACAAATGCTTAACACACAGCCTCTGAGATAAGCTTGTCTGGTAGTGCCCCCTGCCAAGAGGGTGAGCAGGGGTAATTTTAGAAGTTTATCCCCCATACCCTGACAAGGAAGAAGGGTCCCTACTTGAACAAAGGTGCAAGCCATTGCCAACTAGCGACCCCCATTTCTAACACTAGGTCTCTTGTGGAGTTCAAAGGGGACCACTACCATCTTTGAGGAGTTGCATTTCAGGCAGCTCATCCTCATTGGTTTGCAATTTCTGCCATTGAGTTGGTGACCTTCGACAGGCATTAGAGGTGTGGCTAGAGAATGATCAGAGTGCTATCAGTGCAGGATATAATGTGGAGTCGGTGGGAATTGCCAATGAGCGATCCATGTAGGCGGTGAAGAGCATTGGGCTGAGCAGGGAGACATGAAGGACTCCAGCGATCAGGCTGGAGGCACAGGATGATTACAGGGCCCGGCTTATGGACTGGGTGCATCCTGGGAGGAAAGAGCTGACCCAGCAGAGGCTGGATCTGCATATTCTGATGTTGCATAGGCATTGACTTCATGCAATCTATTTTACAACATGTGTGGGAAGGTATTAACTCCCACTTTCTCTGGGTCACAAGATTAGTGCTAGGGCAATTGAAGATCAATCATGGGGTAGCAGCTGTTACCCCTGGTGAACTACTAAATCAAACCTCTGAGAGTGGTGGGCGTTTGCATCTAGGATTCAACGTTATATAGTGTGTTACACTTTCCAGTTTGTAGGTTAAAATTCCTAAAAGTCCAGCCCAGTATGGTTGATTAGTAAGTGTAGAGTACAGTGTAATGTGGTGAAATTGGGAGGATGTTTTGGTGGCCTCCCCAGAACCCCTACCCTGGACAGATCACTTTTATGTCCCATTTGTTATACACCTGCCTAAGCATAAAGTTACTGCTCCTGCCCCTCTTAATTACCCCCGTCGCAGGTGGGCATGTTTTTCCTTGCCAGAGTTCAACAAAGCTCTCATCGAGGGTGGGCCCCCAGGAGGCAATGATGTGGCAACGGCCAGCAAATTACTTAATGACCGCATCACTGCTGCTCTGGATTGCACAGCCCCATTAGGCCGGCCAACTAAAGATGTCCACAGACATAGAACTGCTCCCTGGTTTAGCGATGCGTTGCGCTGCGCCAAAAGGGAATGCAAACGAGCAGAGAGACAATGGAGAGTGGCTTACGACGATCGGTCGAAAGAGGCCTATCTCATTAAGAGGCGCACCTATCATAATAAAATCCGGATAGAGAAAGCCACATATTATGCAGACAGAATTCAGGGGGCAGAGAACTCTGCCAGGGAACTGTTCAGCATATATAAATCCTGGGCCACTCCTAAAACCTCTACTCAAGAGGATGATTACTCAGTAGCAGCTTGCAACCGCATTGCTAGCTACTTCGGAGATAAAGTGTCCAAAATTTATTCTGCTTTTCCCGAAATCCCTCCTGCAGCGGAAGAGCCTGCAGACCTAGCAGAGATGGAAGACGATCTAAATCTGCTTCTCAACTTCACCACCCCCTCTCAGGCAGAGTTAGTTAAAATCTGCAGATCTGTTAAATCCGGTTCCCCCCGGGACCCTGCATCCCCAAAAAGGTTGAGTGACAGTCTGGAGACCCTTGAACCCTATATCAGGCACGTGCTGGATGTCTCTTTCCGATCGAGCTCTATACCTGAGGACTGGAAACAGGCTGTGGTGCTTCCCCTCCGCAAGAAGCCCAACATTAGCTTCGAGAAGCTAGACAACCTACGCCCCATCTCTCTGCTGCCTTATTTTTCTAAGGTAGCGGAGAAGGTGGTAAACAAACAGCTTATGAAGTATGTGGAGGAAGGCAACATTCTTCACCCTACCCAATTCGGGTTTCGGCCCCGTCATTCTACGGAATCTGCCCTTCTTAGGGCCACCGAATCCCTCAGACAGGGTGCAGACGAGGGACAAACCATGGCTCTAATCCTATTAGATCTCAGCGCTGCATTCGACACAGTAGCACATTCCATCTTGCTACAGTGTCTGAACAAAGGAGGGGTGAGAGGAGCAGCGTTGAAATGGATTTATTCATTTCTCACTGGCCGAGGCTTCCAAGTGAGGCAGGGCGACCACTACTCTGAGCGAATTTCTTTGGACCAGAGGGTGCCGCAGGGCTCGTCCCTGAGTCCAACACTTTTCAATCTTTATGTCGCTCCTATCGCCACCTTAGTAGAGAGTCACGGCCTCCGCTTGGTGTCTTATGCCGACGACACGCAGTTGGTGATCTCCCTGTCGCGCGCACCCAGTCTCTCGGCGGACATCTTCAGAGCTTGCATGCAAGATCTAGCTGCCTGGATGTCCGCCAACTGCCTCAAGCTCAACGGAGGCAAGACTGAGGTGCTGGTCGTGGGGGGCTGCCAATCAGCGTGGACGTCGGCATGGTGGCCATCCTGCCTAGGTCCAACTCCCTCTCCGTGCCAGAAAGCAAAGAATCTGGGCATCTGGTTTGACACTGATCTCACCTTTGGCCCCCAGATCAATCAGGTGGTTGGATCATGTTTTGGGACCCTTAAAAGCCTCAGGAAGACTTTGAAGTTTTTACCCGTGAAAGCCCGTCAAACCCTGGTGCATGCACTAGTCACATCAAAGATGGACTATGGCAATCTTCTCTATTTAGGGACTTTGGAGAAGAACTTCACCCGCCTACAGGTCCTACAGAATGCCGCTGCCCGCTTAGTGCTTAAACTACCCAGAAGAGCTGCATCGGCCGCGGCCCTCCGATCTCTGCATTGGCTTCCGGTCAGAAGCAGGGTAGAATTTAAAGCTCTATGTACGTGCCATCGGATCATCAATGGGAGATCCCCCCTTCCACTGCAGGGACTTCTGACTACTTATGAGCCGTCCCGCTCGTTGAGATCCTCTGGCTCTGGACTCCTGGTCGTTCCCAAGGTGTCTAGAGCTCGAATGGGCGGAAGATCTTTTAGGTACCTCGCAGCCTCAAGATGGAACAAACTTCCCATGGCACTGAGATTAGAGCCATCTGAATCAATTTTCAGAGCCAAACTTAAAACTGCACTATTTGCCCAGTAAGGTATGCCGCTTCTATAGGTTCCAGTAAGAGTTGCTCCTTAGCGCGGGGACACGCCGTTGTGCGTCACCAAGCGCTTTACAAAACCCCCTAAATAGAAATAGAAATAGAAATTGGGCCTCTGGAATTCAAACAATATGATGGTATCTTGTCAATAAGGTGTGTGGCGGGCGTTTTTATGTACTTAATATTCTTAATAGTGTTAATTCTAGTCCCCCAATTCACGAAATCATCAGACTAGATAGATCTGATAAACCAGGGGACGATATTGCCTGCATTTGCCGAAACAGTCTATTAGTGAACCGATCACATTCTCAATTACTATCATCATGTGAATACCTTTGCATGGACATCATAAGCATCCACAGACCAGTTTGCTCTTTGCACACATTCCACCACCCTCCAGGCGACAACCTCATTTTCATTGAACAATTCATGGATATCATAACGACAAACACCGGACCCCAGACTGCCCAAATATTCCTCGGAGTTCTCAATCTCCATTGACACAACATCAATGACCCCATAGTCAATAGCCTCAAAGACTTCCTTGCAGACCTAAACCTCATCCAAATCTGCAATAGCCCCACACACGACAAGTGCAAAACCAACAATTGATGGACAGAATGCAGAACAATGTCATACATTCACTCCAGTACAGAGATCTGGGCCAAAATCCATCATTTTTTTGCTTACCACGCCATTCCAGTTTGAACCTAGCCATATGCAAATCAGTCTTGATCCTGTGCCCCATGGGAACAGTCCAGCATGAACTGCCAAGCCAGGTCCTCCCTGGACTAGAAACAAGCATCCTAGGACCGGTATCGGGTTTTCAACCCTCATCAGCCAGGATAGCTTGATTCCAATGGCATGGAGAGCATGGCACTGGAGTCAAGCTATCCTGGCTGATGAGGGCTGAAAGCCCGAAACCGGTCCTAGGATGCTTGATTCCTGTCCAGGGCAGACATGGCCTGGCAATTCGGTCTGGACTGTTCCCATGAGACTCAGGGTGAAGACTCATTTGCATATGGCTATGCCTGAACTGGGGTGGTATGGTGAGCAAAATAACGATGGATTAATCCCAGATCTGTGACTGGGGGTGAGGTTTGACAATGTTCAACAATCCGTCCATCATCTTTTTGTGTTCCACACACAACAAGGGCGCAACCCTAGACTTAGTCATTTCCAATGCTGACTCTATTCAACTGAACACGATACCCCCCTGTGACCGGTCCGACCACCATTCCATCACATTCTTTATTAATGAATCAGGAAGAACACACTCAGCCCAACCCACGAAACCCAAAATATGGAAAAGGAACCTAAAGAGTGCCAGCACAGACTTACTCCTATCATCTAGTGCCAACCTCTTGCTGCCTCCAGCAGATCATTTTGATGTCCAAGCGTTGACAAACCACTACTTTACCTCTATGACCACGGTAATAGACACAATTGCACCACTACAATTACGGAGAAGACAGAAAACATAAAAACGGACCTACTCAGTTTAAAAACTCTTTATTCGATTACATAAACATAAAGACATTTACATTTAAAACAATAACAGTAATATCCTTGCAAGTCATTTCTTATTGAGTGCAAAATACAAAATTCCCCTGAAAATAATCCAAAGTTACTCCTTCGGTACATACAAAAATACAATAATTTAGTATAAAATACATTTAAAATAGACAATAAGTATCAATAAAAGACGGCCGCAATACTATGTACCAAATTTTAAATAAAACCAATTAGCACAATCTCTTTATAGTAGAACTATCACATCTCTCACAGTATTAACAGCTCAATCTGTGAGCACGGATCATCCACATGCCATGTAACAGACCTACTCAAGACCCTAGCAACTGTAAATGGCACTCACAAGAGCACCCCTCCTCCATCTTTAACCTCCCCCAGCACACTCCCTCCCAAAGTTTGCCCTAAAAAAGAATCCAAAATGGACCGCCTTCAACCTTTACTCAGAAGATGAAATACTAAAAGTAATCACATCACTCAAACCCTCTAACCATTTCACTGATCCTCTTCCTGCCAATTACCTGAAAGAGTTCAAGCCGTGACTTCTGCCTCTATGGACCAAGATTATCAACAATTCTCTACTTCAAAGAATAATTCCTGAAAGCCTTAAATCTGGCCGATATTGCCCAATCTAAAGAAACCAACTGCAGACCACACAGACCTAAATAACTACCGCCCGATCTTTAATATTCCAATTTCGGCCAAACTCCTTGAAAGATGTGCTCACAGCTAGAAGGGAAACCACATTGATCATTTCAGCATGCTCAACCAATACCAATCCGGCTTTCCTGCAGGGCACAGTACTGAATCAGCAATGACTCACATATTGATGACGCACTAAAACTCCTTGACCAAAACAAAACCTGTCTAATAATCCTTCTTGATCTCTCTTTGGCATTTGACACTGTCAAACATGATAATCTTCTAGACCTCTAGAAAGATTTATGGTCAATCAATCCCTATCTATGGCCGTCCCAGTCACTCTAGGAGTTCCACAGGGTTCATCCCTCTCGCCTACACTCTTAAACCTTTTCATGGAACCCCTGACTGAAATGATCAACTCCTCAAACATCCATTATCAATATCATATGTACAATGATAACACCCATCTTTACTTTAAAATCACCTCTCTGGACGATATCACAACCCTCAATTCAACTCTAAAATAAACACAGATCTGACTGGCGGACAACCACCTGAAACTAAATACCCTAAAGACGGAATTCCTCCTAATCGCTCCTCCCAACAAATCTGCAAGTATTGAAGAATGGTTTAAACAGCTCACAGCGCTCAACTGCCAACCTCATATTGTTGACTCAGCAAAATCGCTAGGACTAATACAGGAAATAAATCTTAACACGCAGAAACATATCAGTGCTGCAACAAAAGGTGCAAATTTTCAGATCAACAGCCTGAGAAAACTAAAACTATTCCTTCCCGCAAATGACTTCAAACTGGCTGTTCAAGCATTAGTAATCCCAAGACTAGACTATGGGAGTGCAAGGCGATGCAGTCTTCCCAGATCATCAACGGCCCCTCGAAGAGCTTCGCTCAATTCAGCAGGTAGGCTAATCATGGTCTCAAAAAGAAATTCTCATATTACCCCGACCTTAGAGCTCTTATCTGGCTTCCTTTCGAAGCCAGAATTAAAATACAAATCGCTTGCACAACCTACAAAGCCCTACATCACAATACTCCAAGATACCTGGCCCAAAAACTGGGGCTATCTTGTGGAAACAGATCCTACCGAAGTACCAGCAATCTTCTACTGAAACCACAGCGCTTTAACAAAAAGAATACATACAACCGTGCCGTCTCTGGAATCGCTCCTAGGATTTGGAACGCACTGCCCACTGAAACTAGACAGAACCCTTATTTTAAGGAAACTCTCATGAAACATTGTACATTTGCATCTCGCAACAGAGAACTGTATGTAAAGTCTTTTACATTTGCATCTACGCAACTGATAACTGTTTTTCAAGTCCTAACTTTGTATTCATCTGTTCCTTTTGTGTCCTGCTCTCGACTCATGTAAAGAGCTCTGATACCTGCAAGGGTCATGTTTGCGCTATATAAAACCTTCAAAGTAAAAAATTAATAATATACAGAAATGAAGCAGCAGAACTAATCATACAGCACCTTAAAAAATACAGACTTCATGTATGAGGAACATTCAGTAAAAGTGGTTGCAAATTGTTCATCTTCTACTGAATGCATTGGTGTTTTCCAAACCAATCTATTTACTCGGTCCACAGACACGCCATTGACCTATGGAATCTACTAGACACCATCTCTCCAGACGTCGCCTTCCTAACTGAAACATGGATGAACGCTTCCTCCACCCCAGACATCACCATTGCCATCCCTGAAGACTATAAGATCACACGCAAGGACCGCACCGACCACACAGGAGGAGGAATCGCTATCGTCCATAAGAAATCAATCCGCATCTCAACCAGCTCTGACGCCAACCTCGCTAACTCCGAACACCTTCACTTCCAGATCCACATCGACCCCAAGACCACACTCAGAGGCACCCTCCTCTACAGACCACCAGGACCCCGCGCAAAATTCAGTGAAGACATCACGGACTTCATCACTCCTCACGCGCTCCCCTCCAAAGACTACATCCTTCTGGGAGACCTCAACTTTCACCTTGAAAAGATCAACGACCGCAACACCACCACCCTCTTGGACAACCTCGCCAACCTCGGACTTAAACAACTGGTCACTTCCCCCACCCACATCGCAGGTCACACACTCGACCCCATCTTCACCTCCAGCAATCATGTCTCCTTCAGCCACACTACGGATCTCCTCTGGACTGACCACAGTTGTGTTCACTTCACCTACAACAAACCAAAACCCACCAACCACATCCAACCAACTCTGCAAAGAAACTGGAACAAAATCACCACGGACCAAATCTCCGCATCGCTCCTTCTAAACACCCCAGCCCACTCTTCTAACGCAAACGAAGCCGCCGCCAACCTCACCCTATGGTTATCCAACACCGCCGACACCTTAGCACCACTGAAGAAACGTCAAAGCAAACCTGGCAGCAAAAAGGCCTCATGGTTCAACGATGATCTTAAGAAGTCCAAGAAACTCTGCCGCTCCCTTGAAAAGGCCTGGAAAAAAGACCCAACCACTAGCACCAAGGACGCCTTCAAAAACGCCACCCGCACTCACCACCAACTAATCCGAAAGGCCAAGAAAACAGCATTCAAGGATCGACTTGACAACAATGCCCACAACAGCAAGGAACTTTTCAACATCGTCAAGGAATTTTCCAATCCCTCGGCCAACTCCAACGACATCACCCCCTCTCAAGCCCTCTGCGACTCCCTAGCCTCATTCTTCCACAACAAGATTGCAGACATCCACAACAGCTTCGACAACCAACCCGGAAACCAACCCACCCTACCATTTGCTGAACCTTCTCCCCCCGTGAACACCCTTAACGACTGGAACCCAATCTCCACTGAGGACACCATCCGCCTGATGAATTCCATCCACTCAGGATCCCCCACAGACCCATGTCCTCACCACATCTTCAACAAAGCAGACTCCGTCATAGCACCGCACCTCCGAGACGTCATCAACTGCTCCTTCAACTCCGCCACCTTCCCGGAAGACTGGAAACACGCTGAACTCACCGCCCTTCTGAAAAAACCCACAGCGGACCCCTCCGAACTCAAAAATTACCGCCCCATCTCGCTCCTTCCATTCCCGGCCAAGGTCATCGAGAAAGCTGTCAACAACCAGCTCGCCGCCTTCCTCGAAGCCAACAAATCCCTCGACTCCTCACAATCTGGCTTCCGAGCAAAACACAGCACTGAGACCGCCCTCATCGCAGCAACAGACGACATTCGAACTCTACTGGACAATGGAGACACAGTCGCCCTCATCCTCCTCGACCTCTCTGCAGCATTCGACACAGTCTGCCACAGCACCCTTTTACAACGCCTCAATAACATCGGAATTCAAGGAAAAGCACTTGAACGGTGTACCTCGTTCCTCACCGGAAGAACCCAGAGAGTCCGCCTTCCACCATTCAAGTCCGAGGCCTCTGAAGTCATCTGTGGCGTACCACAAGGATCCTCACTCAGCCCCACCCTCTTCAACGTATACATGTGCCCCCTCGCGGCCATCGCCCGCCAACACAACCTCAACATCATCTCTTACGCGGATGACACTCAACTAATCCTTTCTCTCACCAATGACCCCAGCACCGCCAAAACTAACCTACACGAAGGAATGAAAGAAGTTGCCGAATGGATGAAACAAAGCCGTCTGAAACTGAACTCAGACAAAACTGAAGTCCTCATCTTAGGTACATCCCCTTCTGCATGGGACGACTCCTGGTGGCCGGAAGCCCTCGGAAAAGCATCCATCCCGACAGACCACGCACGGAACCTAGGCGTCATCCTGGATTCTTCACTCTCAATGAACAGACAAGTCAGCGCCGTATCCTCTTCCTGCTTCAACATTCTTCGCATGCTCAGAAAAACATTTCGCTGGATCCCCACCGAAACAAGGAAAACAGTCACCCATGCTCTGGTCACGAGCCGACTGGACTACGGAAACACCCTCTACGCAGGCACTACCGCTAAACTCCAGAAGAAACTCCAACGAATCCAAAACGCCTCAGCCAGGATCATATTAGACATCCCGCGCAACGAACACATCTCTGGTCACCTTAAAGACCTCCACTGGCTACCCGTCAATAAGAGGATCACTTTCCGACTGCTAACCCACGCACACAAATCACTCTACGACATCGGACCAGAATGCCTCAACTCACGACTGTCCTTCTACACCCCCTCCCGCCAACTACGTTCTTCCAGCCAAGCCCTCGCCACTGTACCTCGCATCAACAAGACCACCATGGGAGGCAGATCCTTCTTATACCTGGCTGCTAAAACATGGAACTCACTCCCCGCTTACCTTCGCCTTACCCAGAACCACCTAGCATTCAGAAAGCAACTTAAAACGTGGATATTTGACAAGTAATCCTCCCCCCCTTTCGAAGCGCCTTGAGACCCTCTGGGTATGTAGTGCGCTATATAAATTCTCTGACTTGACTTGACTTGACTAATCGATTGGTTCACAAAATGTTAAAACATAGCAGTTTGAAATTTGACCTACCCCATGAATATTAATGGAGTCACAAATTGGGAATCTACTAAGCATGGGCGAATTTTGCGAATCTCGCGTTCACGAATTTTGCGGATTTGCGAACTCGCAATCCGCAAAATCCACGAATTCTCGCGAATTTGCGGATTTTTTTTTGTGTTTGCGTGGGTTTCTGCCAGTTCGCGAGGGTTTTGTACAATTTCGCAAACGGGTCGCAAGTTTTGCGAACTTGTTGTTTCTACGTGTCCAGCCTGTTTGGGACACTCTTCTTCATCACTGCCACTCTCTGTCACCACTGCCACTCTCTGACTACTCATGCCACCCTCTGGCCCACCCATGCCACCCTCTGTTTCATCACAGCACCCTCTGGTTGTCCAGTGTACATTATTGTGGCAAAGCAAAGCACACCTTCCCTGCCTCAAGTGACCTGAATTAATTTGGGGCTGATTAATGTGTCACAGAATATTTTTTTAGCTGGCACCTGCTTCCTTAGTGCTTCCTGATTAGTGATCTTTTGCACTTGCTAAGTGCTTTCATTGTTGCAAAATTAGTTACAACACCTGTTCTGCCCCAACTGACAATAATGAATTAGGGGCTGATTAATGTGTCACTGGATTTGAAATTCCAGCCTGGCTCCTGCTTGTCTGCCTTAGCTGTAATTCAGGACCTTTGTGTAACTATTCTGAGGGTCAGAGCAGGGTCACATAATAGTTGCAAGTAGACAACTGAACTCTGGAGGGGACCCTCAGGAAGCACTACAGGAAATGGCTACTAATGATGAGCTTGAACTTTTGAACCTGGTAAGTAGTTTCAGTTTTGCTAAGATCGTATTTCTGCAATTTAGCGCTTATTCGCGGGGCGCGAAGTTGAACTGGGAAGCCGCGAACTCACGCGAACAGTGCGAGCAAGCCATAAAATCCGCTGCTCGCGGATTTGCGGATTTTGCGGGAAATTCGCGAATTGCGAATTTACCGAAAATCCGCAAAATCCGCGAGCGTAACGGATTTTCCGCCCATGCTTAGAATCTACTATGATTCACTGTCATCCTAATGAGGGTGGCCTGCTGGGGTCAACAGATCACCATATCTGTGAGTGCCTTTAAGAAATATTTTTTTTAAGCTGCCCATTTTCCTCACAGAGATATGGGATTTGTTTTAAAAACTAAACAAAAAGCTTAAACTTTTACATAATAGACTGCAAGGTGGTCCAAACGACCACTGCCAATATTTTTAAAACAATGTTCTTACCATATTCTCATGTATTTGTATGGGTTACCACCTCCTTTAAAGTGTCAGTAAAATACCATTCTGTGACTGGATTTTGGTAGCAAAACATTGATGAAACTGATATTTTGAAGGGTCGTACTAAACACGCCCCTTCAAAATACAGATAAGTAAGGTATGGTTTTCTAAACGCATTTAATGATTTGAAAAATCTTTATGAATCATTAAGTGAGCTTAGTACATTTATAAAAAATGTTTTAGCATTCACAAACCCTCTGCTATACCAAACCAGGGGGTTGAGAACATTAAAATCCTTTGTATATCTGGCTCTATAAATTAAAGTGCCAATTAGATGCCCATAAAGGCCTTTTTAAATAGTGATGTAATTGATATAACATGTTCAGTCATGACAATTGCAACAAGAGTGTAAATGTAAGCCCAAATTCAAACATGATTTGCTTGAACGTGCATATGCATTCACCTAGTGTCTACATTTTTGTAAATGTATTGATTGCAAAGGCAAAAAGAGTGAAACCTCGCTGTAGCAAATCAAGGAAAATGCCAGTAAAATTCTTTAGAGTGTGCAGGTTACTATTTGTTTTACAACATGTTTTTGTGTTTTGTAGGAGGAAAAGGTACTGATGGAAATCAACAACACATCAACTGACAATGGTTGGATGAAAGCTGAAGTCGTGTTGCCTATGCAGTTGAACACATTTAAGGTACATATCAGTTTAAATCACAGATGAATGTTCATACATTACCCAGCTATAGGTGCTCCCCTGGATGTAAATAGGGTGTACAGTGTCATCATTAATTTAACACGGATGTTTGGGGATTCTTTACCTAATTCGTTCGTAGAATGTAGACATCATGTATATAAAGGGAATTCATTTTTTTACACTAGTCAGTGACCGGTTTCAAAGTTAAAACTTTATTTTAAAGTAATTTTAGGCTTCAAGCTTTCAAATTAGAGAGATGATTTATGTTGGATTTTTATGGAATTGGGGGCACCTATCTGATATATTAAAAAGTATTTCCTAAATAATTTGAGCATTTTTGGCCAATATATATTGTGCAACATGGTACTATTTTGCCATCTAGGGTTTCTGGAGACAGCATAAACTATGAGGCCTTGGGCCCAGTGGTTTCTAAATCTCCTCGAACCCCGAGATGGCAAGATAGGGCAACATTACTCTTGTAAGCCACTGTAGATTTTATATTTTACATGTTTTATTCGTGTAGTTAGCCCTTAAAAGGCTGTTTTCTTAAAACAGGGTTATAAAAAAAACATTAATAAAATAATGTACCATTATGTAAGGTTGTTGGGAAAAAAGAAGATGAAAATACATAGGTTCTAGACTAAAAAAAATTACATTTACAAAACAAAACCACAATTTGATTTGTTAAAAACACATTTTGGGGTCGATTAGGATGGCGGACGGATTGCCTTTTGTCTTTGCTTTGTAAGACACATGTAATAACTCACTTAAACAGTCAGTCACGCACCTACTAAATCCTATCTGATTTAAAGAAACACACAGTCACTGGATGATGTCATCAGTGATGTCATTTGAGATGTCATCAGTGATATCATCAGTGATGTCACTGACCATGCAACAAATTATGTAATATATGACGTCATGCGCAGTGCATTGCGGTGTGCAAGTTATAGTTAGCTGAACTAACTATAATGGTGGAATTTCTATGGTTTTGTAAGAGTGAAACGTCCTTAAAACCTATGTTTTTTTCAGCGAATGTATATATATATATATATATTCACACACATACTGTGAGAAAGTCAACCTTTTGGCCCTGCTCACCCTCATTTTCTGCTTAATGCTCATAGTAATTGAATCCGATTACCAGACTTAGGGCCAGTGCTCTGCTTTGTATATGGTGGTCAGGTATAATTTTACAAGTGTCAATAATAGACTACTGTAAGTCCCTCTTATATAATAAGGCAAGGGGGATTCTAACTACCTATAAATCAGTAGTATAAAATAGGACAGGGAGGTTTAGAGTCCTAGTACATTTCCTGCACTGCGCTGCACACTGTTGTAGTTGCCTGCTGTCCTTTTAAAGACAGCCCTGCTTTGCAAGTGGTCTTTAAAATTAAACTATATGCAAATTCGACTTTGGAATTAAAGGTAATTCCAAAGTACTAATCTATTTCTTTTACCTATAAGTCACCTCTAAGGTCTACCCTAGGTGCCGCAGGGTTAGGGACAATGGATTTCCTGTGGGAGAAGAATTGAAAGTGCAGAAGGCATGAAGGAGGAGGGGTAGTCAAACTGTCCTTCAAAGGAAAAATGACACTTTAGGACAGCACACGCTCACCCCCACATACTGAAACCCCAGCCACACAGGAGCCCCTGTAATTAGATAAAGAAGAGGGGTTGAAGGGGAGCATTAGAGAATCTTAGCCACCCCAGTGGGATGGCTTAGCCTGGTCTCGCCTCTGAGGAAAGAATTTCTCCCATGTTCGATTTTGAGAGAATAGTGATTTCTGGGACAAGAATATGCCACACTTTGAAGGAAGCGGTCATACACTTGGGTGGCACCCTGCATCCCATTTGTCAGGGGTGCCCTCTTGCTTGACGCCCAGGAACAGTGAATAAATATGGAAGAGTTGCCATGGCATCTACTGCTTGAAACTACAAGGAGAGGACTGCCCCGATGGAAACCTTATCTGCTCCCCGAAGGTATGCACTCTGAAGGACTGCACCATCTGGGAGTACATACCTAAGGATTTTGCCTGGCTTCAAAAGGGGTCAAGGAGTAGCCTCACTGCGTGCTACAGGTTAAAAAAAGCCCACCTGCCTTATCTCTACCAAGAGGTCCTCATCCTGGAGTACATCCAGTTAATTTTTAAGGATTTGGCCAGGTGCAATGTGGGAATTCAAGTCCCAATAGCCCAAGGACCATCTCAGATTCTAGACCCTGGATTGGTGTGGTGGAAACGTTAACCCCTCAAAGAGTACTTCTGGAAGATGATCCAGAAGTTTGGATAAGTTAGGGAACATTTTGGTGAAAAACTCCACAAGGTGGCCGACTCAACATCGAGAGTCAAGCCGGTGACCTTCAACCGGAACCCAACCTGGATTTCAGGTTCATCCCACTGAAAAATCCATACTTCTATGATTTGACCAGGGCCTTGCAGAAAACCAAGCCGAAGATATTGACACGAATCTGCCCTGAAGAGGATTCTCACTCAATGGGGAGAGAGAAAGCTCCAGAAATGTTTCTAAGTGCAAGGTACAATTTTGACAGGCTTCTCCTGCTTAGTGTATCCGACCGGGGCTCCATTGCGGTCAGCTTCAAACTTTGACTTTGCCCCGGTCAAGCGCGATCAGATGTCCCAATTTGGCACTATAGGTTTTTTAAGCACTAGAAATTGTTTATTTGTCAAAAATTCAAATCTCTGGATCCCTACATTGGATTTTTGATATTTGGTGTCTATTAGTTCATTAAAATATAATCTATGTTCATAAATTGGTATTGGACTTTTACTGTTTGTTGTGTCCCACTTAATTAGCGGTGTTTTTAAATGATTTACACACCTGACTACTAAGTTAGGCCTGCCTGCCCGCAGTCAGCTACCAAGGGATTAGTTTATTGAGACCCTAACTGAACTTTTCATTGTGTTTGTGGCCTTATTACTAGTGTCAAGTCACTACTTATCACTACTATAAACCACTTTCCAACTCCTTTATAGTGCAACGAGATATTGACAAGGGGTTTGTCCCATAACCAATAGGTAGTAGTAGATGTGCTAAGAAAAGCACATAGTATGGGTGCATATAAGACAAAAGTTGTATAAGAATCTATAGGAACTGTTACAAAATTGATCAAAACTCAGGCAGCGAAGGTGTTAAATACGTGACAGGTGATATCCTGTTCATGGAATTATTTTCCAAGTGTTTGGTGTTTCTGGCATTGAACATTTGAACATAGGAACTTAACTGTAGTAAGTTATTACAGATGAGGAGTGAATTACCATTCTTATGGCAAGTAAGCTGTAATATGAACAGCCTTCAAGTTTTAATTGTAGGTTACCTCGTGTTATGCGGCTAGTTAGTCATATATGTATATATATATATATTTATATATATATATCAAGATTCCGCACTTTTTCCGAAGATCAAGTGAAGAGACCACAGCAGGGGAACCATCGGAAACAGCTTTATTCCAACGCATAGGCAAGTATTAGTCCCACAACACCCGCATTAGGCGAATGCATTTCGGCGTATTGTCTGCCTTCCTCAGCGCCAGGGGTGTGAATATATATATATATGTATATATATATATACATATATATAACGAAAATGACCTTCCCTCAGTGGTCATGAATGAGGTGCACACTGCCGAAATTGATTAATCAATATTTATATGTCACATGAACTCCCTTGGACAGAAGTGTTTCGTCTGCACGCCTTCCTCAATGTCACTTGCTTGAGGAAACAGCACCATTTACAAAAAATAAAGTGTTTTAACCATTAACATGGAGAGAGGACAAAACATTTAATTTGAGGTATGGAAATCAAGGTAGGACAGGTAAACATTACTATTTTTGCAGATAATCATGGCGGCCAATATGGAAGCTTTAAAATCAATTCATTCTGATTACTAAATTCCTTTTGGCCATTCTGATATTATATCCATCACTTCACGTTAGTAGAATCATTATTGTCAATATACTGATAACTTCATCATGAATCTACCATCAATAATAATATTACTGTAACACAATAATATGCTTCCAATCAATCACGCTCTGAATGGGCTTGCATAGAACTAATGTTTCAAACTCTTTCAAAAATAATTATTCATTTTTACCTCATCCTTATTGAAACTCCAGTTACAGTTTGCACTGATTCTGCCCTGATTGGGCTATCTGTGGATATATTTTCTCCTCTCACACCATGGGACTGCCTTATTATCCTTTTCCTTACCTCCTCTCTTCTTTTACCTCCTACCCAAATTAATCTTGTCTCTGCGGCAAGAAGGGATTCTTTTCAGCAAGCACACATTCTCACTTTTTACTTATATGCTATATATTTCTTTATCCTCATGTGGACCCTAATCTAATATAAGTGGACCCAAAGCTCCTCTTCATTATATAATCCTTGTGCAGTCTTTGTCTGTAGTTCAACAATGTAACGTGATTCTAATTTCCTAAGTGTTCTTGTTCTGTCCCCACCTCTCTAATCTTTCTGGAAATGATCTAAATAAAAAAAACTTTAGCAGATTGGCATTGGACTGGTGTTTCTCCTTAAAGTGTTGTGCCACGGGGTATGTTACATTGCGCTTTTTAATAGCACGCCATGTGCTCTAATACCCTTTTCTTCGCAGGATGTATAGTGCTCCCGACATTGTTTTTGCCGCACGAGCATGTCAAACAGTATACTGTGTATTCTGAATTACAGTTCTTACGCTTACTTTTTCTTCTTGGAATACTACATTCTCCGTTTTTTTGGCTATTTCTGCAGGCCTTACAGGTCATGCTTGGGTGAAGCCCTGTCACTTAATCCTTTGTGAAATGTCTCCTTACTAATTGATTTTAAAGCATAGGGCCTCTTCAATGTGTAATCAAGGGACTAAGTGGCATTAAAGGTCCAATTACACTATCTGTTTTTAGAACTTTCCAGCTCTTTTTAATCTGAAAAACTTCTGTCGATCCGATGGTGTATTCAGTAATCATTCTAACCATTCCTTCTGATTCAGGAGTATGGCTTATTTGGGTCAAGCAGTAAGTCCTTCCTTTCTATCTCATCAATCTTTTTTTCTGCATTGGTCAATATTTGTTTTCTGTATCCTTGATTTACAAATATATATATATATATATATATATATATATATATATATATATATATTCCACTCATTCTTCAATATGTAAAACATATTTAAACTTTACAGAAACATACAGTCACTCGAAGATGTCATCAGTAATGTCATCAGTGATGTCATTTGAGATGTCATCAGTGATGTCACTGACCATGTCATGAATGATGTAATATGTGACATCATCAGCAGTGGATTGCGGGTGCGCGAAATATAGTTAGTACAACTCACTATATAGGAGCAATTTCAATGGTTTTTTAAATGCTAATTCCTAACTATATAAGGCCTGAAACCTATGTTTTTTTCTGTGAATTTCAAAAGTTTTTTATATGCTAATTCCTAACTATATAAGGCCTGAAACCTATTTTTTTATCAGTGAATTTGCAAGGTTTTTTAAATGCTAATTCTATTAGCGGATAATGTTTAAATATGCTAATATCCTTGTGGAACCACCTGAGCAGCCCTAGGGGGTCAGGGTGTTTCGACCCTGCCCCCTTTTTGCATTCTACACGTTTGTTTTTCTGCTTCTTTTGTGCCTCGGTCTACCTAACACAAGATGAATGCCAACACTTCCTGGTTAGAAGTTTTGACAGCCAATGAGCATGCTGCTTTCCTGTGAAAGGCATGCTGATTGGCTGCCACTGTCTGTCAACACTCCAAACCAGGAAGTGTTGGCAGCCATCTTGTGCCTCGGTAGAACCAAGGCACAAGAAAGCAGTGAAACAAAGGTGCACAACACGCAAAGGGGGCTGGGTAGAAGCACCCTGACCCCCTAGGCCTGCTCAGGGGGTCCCACAAGGCCCCCCCAGGCCCAAATTATTATTTTTTTAAATCAGAAAATCGCGGGGGTACGCGCACCGCACAGTAAGCTTACAGTGAGCCTTGTGGGACCCCCTGAGCAGGACTAGGGGGTCAGGGTGCTTCTACCCTGCCCCCTTTTTGAGTTTTACACGTTTGTTTTTCTGCTTTCCTGTGCCTCAGTCTACCGAGGCACAAGATGGATGCCAACAATTTCTGTTTTGGAGTGTTGACAGACAGTGGCAGCCAATCAGCATGCAGCTCATACTCGGGAAGGTACAGAGTACGCTAAGCTTACGTGCACTCACGGTGTCCCACCTATAGATATATAATTTGGGAAAATTCAATTTTTTCAACAACTACTGGAGCGATTTTCACCAAATATAAAAAAGGTACTACTGCATACCAGTACCTACCATTTTGCCAAGTTTGGTGTAATTCCATTCAGCCGTTCGGGCTGTAGCCGTGCCTCAAGGTCCTATGGAAAATTGCATTGGGCTACATTTCACATTCAATTTTTTCAAAAACTACTGGAGGGATTTACACCAAACCCACAAAAGGCACTGCTGCATACCAGTCCCTACCATTTTGCCAAATCTGGTGTAATTCCGTTCAGCCGTACGAGCTGTAGCCTTGTCAGAATGTCCCTATGGAAATTAACACGGGGAAAACACGTTTTGGGACCCCCCTTTTTTCTCGGCCCCCGCTCGACGAATCCCCTCGAAACTTTCAGTGAAGGAGCAGAGCGAAGCAAGGCAAATTTGAGGAAACTTACAGGCAGATCCCTCAATCGGCGCTAAAGTTATTCCCAATAGAATATTCGGAATTTCCTATGGTAACTAGGTCCTAACTATATATACCTAGTAGGTAATATATATATATATATATATATATATATATATATATATATATATATATATATATATATATATATATATATATATATATATATCGTCAGTAAAATACTGTGAGGTATTTCAAAGGGGTGGGATCACCCGGCTGGCATTTTATCATCAATGCTTCCAAGTGCACACAGTTTTTTTAAGTAAGCACTGGAAATCTCTTGACACATGATTCTTTTTGGCTTCCATCAGCAGAGAGCAGTCTTTAAGTTAGACAGTGTATTAAAACACTGCCTTTAGTTCCTTCAGTGAGTTACTTCTCAGTCACAAGAGCTTCCCTAGTGGATCCCCAAATTCAAGGGAGTGTGAACATACTGCTGGCATTTTAGCACCAGCCCTCCCAAGTGCATTATGGCATATGCAGTTAATTGAAGCATTTGTACTCCTAGCTGAAATTATCCTTCATCTAATTTATGGAAATGATTTACAACACGAGTCTGAGGCTACTGAATTTGCACCTCCCACTTCAAGTGGGTAGTTGTACAAACAGCTAAAGTGGTACTCAGATCCATAGGATCAGACTCTTAAACCTCTGCACAGGGACACAACTCCCCAATCTATGTTTGAATGAATGATCAGCACTCACCATACATTTTTTTCAAGATAGACACACATTTCATATGATATACATTACATAGTGCACCGACTCCATCTAAGTTTGTTTCAATAAAAACAAGTTCCTTTATCGATATTCTTCTTATGCCTTTTTCTATACACTGGTAGAAAAAAACATATGAAGAATATGAATAAAGGAACTCGTATTTTATATAAACAAACTTGGATGGAGTCTGTGCACTATGTAACTTAGATCATATGAAATTTGTGTCTACCTCAAAGAAAATGTATCAAGAGTACTAATCATTCGTTCAAGATTCCAATTGATGGGTAACCAGTGCTGGACATATCTGGACATGGGTTTCAAGATATTTCACATTCATCATTAGAGAGCTGTCGTTTGTTTTCATGGATGCTTAACATGCTATTCACAGTTGCTCATGTCAACACCATTTCTATGCTCAGGTGTATCCCATATGTTCGACAGCCACCAGTGCTAATTGAGGAACAATCCCCAATTTCAAAAGGATGGAAGGATGTTGCCGCTCTTTAGTCATATATCAGAAAAAAGTCCTTGTGTATAACACATTCAAATATATATTTCCATTAAAATTACGAACAGATTAGTTACTGTTCATATTCTTTTCTTTCAAATCTTTATGTTCAATAGTTCATTAAACAGCATATATACATATAGAAGAACATGTTATATTGTGGCAAAGTCATCGTGTGCCCTGGGCACCTCCATGTTTTTGCTGACTGCTATTGGTGGTAACTGACTCTGACTATCCCTGGGCTCTGCCTAACCAGGCCCAATGCCAGTGCAATGCTGAAAAGCACCTATAATACAGTAAAAAAAACACCTATATACACTAGGGTACACTATGGGTTAGGGTACTCCTATGATTGGCCTGACCACCCCTCCTATGCCCCAGTACTTAATAGTGCATATAAAACAATATCCCAAAGGGTATAATTACACAAATTAATAATGAATTACTGGTAAGGATATCTATACAGTATTATCCTAAAAGAATCAAGGAGTCAAGTATTTCGCTCAAGGTAGTGCTAAAAAGCATCATTTTATGTTATAATCAAGAAAAGATGGGAGGGGGCGGGGGAAAGGGAGGGAAGGCCAATAAACATAATTAATTACAGCACTGTGTGAGCAATTAAACAAATGACAGATAATAGGTATCAGCCCAAAGGGTTGTACAAGGTGCACGAGTGCAGTGAATTGTGACACTACAGCAGTGCAAGTGACAAGAGATACAGCGTGAGCGGCGCAGGGTGCAAGGTGCAAATATATACAGTAAAAATACAATGGTTTCCAGTTCAATTATGGTGTCCTAATTTAATCTTTCTAAGGAGAACCACTGTAAGGAGGCGCCTAGAGTCTGGCTGTTTAGTCGACGACGTTTCGATCCGGTTGAATGAGGATCATCTTCAGGACATACAGGGCTGGGCACAGTGCGTTGATCATTGATTATTTGATCAATAAGAAGGGGTTAACTTGGGGTCAGGCCAGATAAGGTCCAGATCTGGGCAGCACGTGGAGAACAGCAAATTACTTTGAATGGCTGGAAGTCCAGGCGGGGCAAATGCCGGTAGGTGGCGGGAAGCGTCCACTTCTACGGCGAGTGTATCAATTATCTTCAGGCTGTTGTGTCAATCGCACAGCAGGGATATGAGTCGAGTTGAATCAGGAAGGGAGACTGGATCGGGTGGCAGCGCTCAGTCGCTATGGTAGTGCCAGTGCAATGCTGAAAAGCACTTATAATACAGTAAAAACCACCTACATACACTAGGGTACACTATGGGTTAGGGTACTCCTATGATTGGCCTGACCACCCCTCCTATGCCCCAGTACTTAATAGGGCAGGGTTATTGAAACTACATTTAAGTCCTAAGTATATGATAAGGCATGGCAGTTTAAAGGCTAGCAGCCTTTCTGCACTTGCATGTGTGCACTGCTAAGGCCTGGGGTCAGTTTAATAGCAGCCCTGTATTGCAGGACTGCTTTTAAAATGCAAATTTATGCCCAACCTAGACAGTGGTGTTTGGAGCACTTAAAACAAAATACACTACAATGTTTGGGCATATTAGGTACACCCAGGTACTCCCCTAGGTATTCAAGGGGTGGGGGGTCAGGTACTTATAAGGAGGATCCTTATAAAAAGATTTTTATATGCCTTGGGGTTAGTTAGTGACCCTATCAGGTAGGTCCCTCCCCCTCCACACAGCACCGCCTGCTTCTCCCTGCCCCAGCTGCCGCTGCTGAGGAAGTTCGAGGCCTTCCACCACCCGCAGGTACCACCTGCGCCTCATCCCTGGTGGCCAGTGGTAGGCGATAGGTAGGTTTGTTCATCCACCGCTCTATTGCTTTTATTGTATTGCCTATATTTTCATTGTTGTGTCTGTGACTGCTGTTGTCTGTCTTCCCCCGCTGCCTGTCCATGGTCCGTGCCCCTTTTCTTCCCTCTGCTCCCCTTGCTGTCCCCGTGCTCTCTCTGCGAGGTCTTTCTTTCTGTACCCCTCGCTGCCCCCGTGACCCTGCCCGGTTTTCCCTTCTGTTCCCCTCGCTGCCCCCGTGCCTCTCTGCCCGTTCCACCGTCTGTTCTTAGCTGCCCCTATATTTTTGTATTCTGTATTTTGCCTCTGTGCCACTAGTTTTTTCGGTATTTCTGTGCCCTTTTGCCTTCTCTGCCACTCGTTTTACCCTCATTTTTGTGCCCCTTTTGCCTTCTGTTCCACTTGTTTTTTTGCCCGTCTGTCTTCTGTTCCCCTCGTTTTCCCTCGTTTTTGTGCCCTTCTGTCTTCTGGTCCACTTGCTTTTTATGCCCTTCTACCTCTGTTCCACTCGTTTTTTTGTCCACTTCTGCCCTCTGTGCCATTCGTTTTTCCCTTGTTTTTGTGCCCCTTTTGCCATCTGTTCCACTCATTTTTTGTGCCCATCTGCTCTCTGTTCCACTCCTTTTTTATGCCCTTCTGCCCTCTGTGCCACTCATTTTTCCACTCGTTTTTTGTGCCCTTCTGCACTCTGTTCCACTCGTTTTTTTGTGACCTTCTTCCCTCTGTGCACTCATTTTACCCTCGTTTTTGTGTCCTTCTGCCTTCTGTTCCACTCGTTTTTGTGTCCTTCTGCCTTCTGTTCCACTCGTTTTTGTGCCCTTCTGCCCTCTGTTCCACTCGTTTTTTTGTGCACTTCTGCTCTCTGTGCCACTCGTTTTTCCCTCATTTTTTGTGTCCTTCTGACTTCTGTTCCACTCGTTTTTGTGCCCTTCTGCCCTCTGTTCCACTCATTTTTTTGTGCCCTTCTGCCCTCTGTGCCACACATTTTCCCCTCGTTCTTTTGCCCCTTTTGCCTTCTGTTCCACTGGTTTTTGCGCCCTTCTGCCCTCTGTTCCACTTGTTTTTTTGTGCCCTTCTGCCCTCTGTGCCACTTGTTTTCCCCTCATTTCTCTGCCCCTTTTTCCTTCTGTTACCTTTGTTGTCCCTCACCGCCCTCACCGCTGCGTTCCCACCCCCCTGACTGCCCACTGCCCATTCGCTGCCCCCGCCTCCCGCCTCCCTGCTGCTCCACCCTCCCACCTCCCCATATATGCTGGCCACTGCATGGCCGCGCTGCTGGCGCTGAAGGCGAGCTTAAGGCAAGCCCATCTATGCCCTTTAGCGCCTGGACCGCGCCCAGCTCCAGAACCCCTGGCCCCCGCACCCACCGCGACGACCACTGCCACTACCACGCCAGCACTCTGCATGCTCTCAACTCCGGATGGAGCCACACCTGCTTCAAGGCCACCCCGAAATGCACACACGGCCCCTTCACCTGCCGGAACAGCAGCTACACCAGCCTCAGAGCCGATGAACAACCCGCCAAGAAAGACCCCAACCACCTCCGATGCATACTACTGAACACCCGCTCCGCACAAAAGCATGCCGTCGAGCTCTGTGACCTGCTCGACACAACATCCCTGGACGTTGCCTTCCTGCAGAGACCAGGTTTAAAAACTCTTCCGCACCCGACATCACCATAGCCATCCCAGATTGCTACAAGATCACCTGCAGAGACTGCACCATTCGAGTCGGAGGAGGAATCGCCATTCTCCACAAGAACAGCATCAGGGTCTCGACTAGCACCCACTACACACTCAGCACCGCCGAACACATGCATTTCCAGATCCAAAGAGACCCTAACTCCACCCTCAGAGGCACCCTCGTCTACCGACTTCCCGGACCCCGCCCTCAGTTCAGCGACTCCATGGCCTACTTGATCAGCACGCATGCCCTGACCTCCACCGACTTCATCTTCCTCGGAGACCTGAACTTTCACCTTGAGAACAACAACGACAACAACTCAACAACCCTGATCGATAACCTCGCCAACCTGGGACTGAAGCAACTCGTCACAACGCCCACCCACTCCGCCAGCCACTCGCTTGACCCTGTCTTCTCCTCAAGCTTGTGCGTCTCCGTCAGCCATACCACCCAACTCCTCTGGACCGCCCACCGCTGCATCCACTTCGCCTTCCAGACACCCACCACACACCACTGCACCCAACAGATCCCCTGCCGCTGCTGGAGCAAAATCACCGAAGCCCAACTACACGCAAACCTCGCTCTCAGCCCACACACCGAACCCTCCAACACCGACGACGCTGCCCACAGCCCCAGAGGCTTGATCAAGGACTAGGCCAACACCCTCGTCCACTGAAGAAATCCCCCCACAGAGACACCAACAAGAGGGCCAGCTGGTTCACCCCAGAACTTCTAGCCTCCAAGCAAGCCTGCCGGAAACTAGAGAAGAAATGGCACAGTGAACAAATTTAGGACAGCCATGCAGCACACAAGGATGCCATCCACAACCACCACCACCTCATCAGGGCGGCCAAGAGGTCCTCCTTCAAAGACAGCCTTGACAACAATACACACAATAGCAAGGAGCTTTTCAACATCGTGAAGGAACTCTCCAACCGCAGCTCCAACACCAACGACATCCCGCTGTCGCAAGCCCTGTGTGACTCCCTCGCCACCTTCTTCCACCGCAAGATAGCAGACATCCATGACAGCTTCAACACCCATACAGCAACACAACAGACCCTCCGCACACCATCAACCACGACCCCCTGCTAGCCTGGACCAGAGTGATCATCGATGACACCATCAAGACCATGCGCACTATCCACTCCGGCTCTCTGTCAGACCCTTTCCCGCACCACGTCTTCAACAGAGCAAGCAGCTCCATCGCACCCCACCTGGGCAACGTCATCAATCTCTCCCTCGAGACCGCGACTTTCCCGCGCCGAGATCAACGCCCTACTCAAAAAACCTAAGACAGACCCAAGAGCCCTCAAAATTTTCCGGCCCATCTCTCAGCTCCCCTGCCCAGCCAAGGTCATTGAAAGAACCTTCATCAGACAGCTAACCCGATACCTTGAAGAAAACAGAATCCTGGACCCTTCCCAGTCAGGTTCCCAGTAAGGTTTCCGCAGAAACCACAGTACCGAGACTGTCCTCATCGCCGCCACCGGGGACATCAGGACCCTGCTGGACAATGGTGAGACCGCAGCACTCATCCCCCTAGACCTCTCTGCCGCCTTCGACACCGTCTGCCACCGCATACTACGCGCACGCCTCCACGCTGCAGGGATCCGAGACAAGGCTCTGGATTGGACCACCTCGGCAGAACCCAGAGTGTCCGCCTCCCTCCATTCCGTACCAATGCCTCCGAGATCATCTGCAGAGTATCCCAGGGATCCTCCCGAAGCCCGAAGCTGTTCTTAATTTACATGGCCATGCTCGCACACGTATCCCGACACCACGACATCAACATAATCTCCTACGCCGATGACACTCAGCTGATTCTCTCCCTCACCAAGGACCCCATCCGCACCAAAGCCAACCTCCACAAAGGAATGAAGGCCGTCGCAGACTGGAAGAAGACCAGCCATCTGAAGCTGAATTCGGACAGGACCGAGGTCCTCATCTGCCGGCTCCAAACCTTCAGCCTGGGACGACTCCTGGTGGCGGACGGCACTGGGGGCAGCCCCGACACCCACCGACCACGCAAGCAACGTGGGAATCATCCTGTACTCAACGCTTTCAATGACCAAGCAAGTCAACACCGTCTCCTCCTCCTGTTTCAACACCCTCCGAATGCTCTGCAAGATCTACAGATGGATTCCGACAGATACAAGAAAGATATTCACCCAGGCCCTCATCAGCAGCAGACTCGACTATGGAAACGCCCTCTACGCGGGAGCCACGACCAAGCTCATCAAACGACTTCAATGCAACCAAAACGCCTCGGCACGACTGATGCTTGACATGCCACACAACGGCCACATCATCCCACACCTGAGAAACCTGTATTGGCTCCCCGTCAACAAGAGGATATCCTTCAAGCTCCTTGCCCATGCACACAAGGCACTCCACAAGACCGGCCCAGCCTACCTCAACAGACGGCTCTCCTTCTACATCCCCAACCGTCAGCTACGCTCCGCCTACCTCTCACTCGCCACTGTCCCGCGCATCTGAAGAACAAACACAGGTGGGAGATCCTTCTCCCACCTCGCCGCCAAGACATGAAAACACCCTCCCACTGTGCCTAAGACAGACCCAAGACCTGCTGACCTTCAGGAGGATACTCAAGACCTGGCTGTTCGATCAGTAGCGCCCCTCCCCCAGCGCCTCTAGACCCTCGCGGGCATGTAGTGCGCTTTATAAATGAATGATTCATTGATTGGAATTGCAAATTTCACTCCCCATGTTGTAGTAAAGTGCTTCCCAAAATCGACTTTTGTGCTAGGGGCACTGTTATCTATCTATTTGCATATTCAAAACCACTAAAGTCTACCCTAGGTATTCCAGGGGCGGGGGCCCTGATGTTGGAGATATTTCCCAGTTAATTTTCTCCATTGCAGATCCCCAGCCACATAGTTTAACATGGCAAGAAATTAATGAATAATAACTAACATCAAGGAGGTGATAAAAATATAATTCAAGGACTTCCTAGAATGCTTTTGATAAATCCAACAACATGGTGTTGTGTAATTGATCTTACAATGCACAGACAAGAAGTTGTAATACTGTTGTCTGTAGGCCAAAAAGAAGGCCTCCAGTGCTCTGATCTGATTGGCCAGAGTTAAGTGGATTAGCCAGGCTGCTTTGATGAGGTGATTAGTAGCCCAAGGGGGTAAGAGAGCCATACTGGGTTCTGCTACATAGGAATTCTATGGCAGGGTAAGGGGTCGAAAAACATCTTCTTCAATGATAGGAGTGGACAGACAGTGTAAGACAGGTCGAGTTACAGCCCTACCTTCTGAACCCAACCAGATGACAAGCTTAAGAAAAGAATTTCCAGATGCCAATGGTAGGGAAAATATTTGGATGAGCCATCTTGTAGGCTGGTTTAGTTAGCTCTTCTCTCTCTCTGCTAAAGATTAAAAATATTTCCTATTTTTATAAATTGGTGTTGTATTCTTATTGTGTGTTGTGTCTTAATTATTTACTGTATTGGTGTTTTTAATTGCTTTACATACCTGTCTATGAAGTTAGGGCATGCCTGCTCGCGCCCAAGATACCTAGTGTTGAGCATAGCAACCATTTTATGAGACCTATTCTGAGCCCTAGTTTGTGGTAGTGGCCTTATTGCCAGAGGTAGGTGTACATTTACCCCTTCCAATAACCACTTTCCAACATATATACAATGAGAACACTCAAATTACAAAAGTAGACATTGGTCCAAAGTCACAACCTCAGTTAAGCAAATAAGAACAATATTGTGGAAAATGTACCCACTGATTTAAACAAGTGATCAGTTCCAGCATTTTAAAGATGGAATGTGGCAGTATGGGAAAGGTCTTAGTGTAAACACGAATGTATTTATTTATTTAGTGTTTTATAGAGCGCGCACGTGACCCGTTAGGGTATTAGAACGCTTTAAAGGGATAACACGTTGTATACAAGTATGAAATAGTCAAAGAAAAAATACATAAGTTAGGAGTAGAAGGAGGCGAAACATTTGGGGAATAACAGGGTGCATACAGTTCAGTTCAATAAACTTTATTTCGATAAAAAAAAGAATCATAAAAGTATAAACAAATTAAAAGAAACATTACACATTACACAAATAATTTAAAAGGACCATACAGTTATATTGACATCCATAAAGCATATTATATATCCATAAGTTGATTTGCAATACATTTGGGATACATTTAAGTTAAAAGATCACATATATTAAAAAAGAGATTTTTATAAAGTGCATGTGCAATCCATAAGTATACCACTCTACACACTAATCTCGTAGAAATAAATCAAAGAATAATCCATGATGGTAGTCAATATAACAGGGTGTATACAATGTTCAGATCATAATGCAGAAAAATCCAGCAAATACATTTGTGGGAGTACAAGGTCAGTACAAGATGGATAGCAGCCAGTCAGACCAGACTCTAGTGGTAACAAAAATAAGCAAAGCCACTGAAACTTGTGTGCAATGCATTATTTATGGGAGAAACCTGCCCATTAGGAAGGTGTTGGCTTCCTTTTTCGGTCTTGCCTATGCAGCATGCATTCGCTACAAAGGCACAAAGACATTTTGCGATTGCTTTGGATTTTCAGCCAAACACATGCATGCATTCCATTGCCTTCAATGGCAACGCGTGTACGTGTGGAGATTCATTTTCGGATGCGAGCGCCGCCATATGGTAGCAATTATCGCTCGCGCAAATTAATCGTGCAGGCCCCTCCTCCCCCAGTTGCTGCGCGCGCCTCCCCCTGCTGTCACGGTTGTTTTAGATGAGCACGCTGCAGCAGAACTCAGCCCTCGTGCCGATCCAAAAAAGTAGGCCTGGCTGGAGGCGCCCCCTTCATCGGCCGGAGTGTTTGGATTCTGGGCGGGGGTCCCAGCTGTCCTTTGCTCCAGTTACATGCTCCTCTCATATGCTGTCTACCCTTCTACCCAGCCCCCTGCGCGCTCAGAGGGCATGTGACAGCCACGGGGCATAAATGTAGACCCTGTCACCAGGCTGACTCACCTCTCACATGCCCAAGCTTCGCATTCACGGGCAGCAGTAACTGGCAGTGGAGGAGCATATCCTGGTCTCTCGTGAACTGATGAGGCGGAAGCAGAGGAGACTTTAAGCCTATCATAATATTCAGGGGAGAGCGACAGATGCCGTTATGCCCAGGGTACAGGGGCTTGGCGCCGGCCACCAAAAGCAATGCTAGCAAATTAACATGGAGAGCAGCTTTGGGAAGGGGTTTGTTTTGTGTATTGGATACTCAAGGTTTTCAGAATCTAAAAATAAAAAAAAACATGGCTGTGGAGGCGGAGTGAGGCAGTGACTGGCATCAGCATCATTCGTGAAAGGCACTGCCACCTCTTATCACAACTCGCCTTCTGTTGCTAAACAAATTAATCTTGGCAGAGGTCAGCATCCCTTCCCCATTTCTCTTGCGCTGTTGTCATCTGGTGCGGGAGATTGGCTGTCACGGAGCCAGACAGGGATGTTGGGAGCACTTCTACACCCATCGGCATTCCTGCAGCAGCACTGCGTGCCTGCTTGTGTTGCCTTGCAGCTGTCCCTCGAAAGGCACAGTGCCCCCCCGTGCACACATTCCCGCAATACACACCTGGCTGGCCCGCTGCCGCCAGGTAACACGTTAGGCAGCGCCAGCCAGCAGGCCTCTTGCGCGCCTTCTGGTGTTGCACTCGCAAGACAGATGTGGCATAAGAAGAGGCACCTACCGGGGACTCCGAGCGCCTCACTCTCCCTGTCCCTGTCTTGGCACCGCTCCCGATCCGCAGAATGGATGCACATACGTGCTGCTGCGAGGTCTGACGGACACTCCTCATAGGCCCACCTGACACATTGTGGCTTCAAGTTTGGGATCAGAACACACTCCTCGGGCTTTTAGTTGTTCTTCTGTAAATGTTTTGTTAATTGCCAGTTTAGTGTTTACAAATGGTGCCGTGCTGACAGCTCTTGGAGCTGAACTACATTTAAACTGGTTGTTTAGGGCCGGGAATACTGCCTCCCTGACTGAACTTCATGCAGGCTCAGAGGAGATTGTCAATGGGTACAATCCCTGCCCGGGTGCATGTTCTCTAATGTGCATCTTTCTTCTGGGATCGCTGTTGGTTTTATTGTGGCTTTATTACTTTAGGCACGGGAGCCTCTCCATGACCTTGTGTAAAATGTAAGGGTGTTGTGTACGAACAAAAAGAAGCAAACTGGTACATTTACTATAACCTAGTATGGCACTCGTCATTTGTGCAATAATTGTAGTGCAATAGGAAACGTGAAAATGTATAGATGTAGCCGACTGCTTTTGCCATGGGGACCAAGAAACTGAAGTAGAGACTGACCAATGGCAAGGAGCTATCTTCTATCCGTCTTTGTACAAATAGTTTCTTGGAGGTTTCCTTGTCTTTAGAATTCGGCTCATATGTGGAAGCCTTTTGAAATATGGAGGGGCACTGGTTGGTAGGAATGGTGTTGGGAGATATTGCATTATGCAGCGAGTGAGGGTCAGGCTTTGACCAGAACAGGTAAAGCTACGTGCCTCATGGCCTTGGACCATATCCCCACATGAGTGACTGGCCCTGTGCGTCCGGATATATCGGGTACTTGAGGTGGCTTAATGCACAGTATATTGCTCTTGTTAGAAATTTGAGCAGAATTCAACCAGATGATGAAACCAAGCAAGCAGCAGAGAAAAAGGCTGATATTGCAAATATATGAACTTTTCTGCCACCCCTGTCATTCCTCTATAGCCCAATGAGGCAAAAGCAGTGCTTTAAATGAGTCTGTTCTGTCAGGTACTGTGTACCTGCACTTCTTTATTGTGAGAGGCAGAGTACCTGCACTTCTCTGCTGAGGTGCAATACTTTTAGTTGGACCAGCACTTCTCAGAAGTAAATAGGTGCTCCGGTAAATGGGTACCTGCACTTCAATTTGAAACATAAACAGAAAATGTTTTCCATTTCAAGCACTGTGTGACAGTAGTCACTTTCTTAAACCCCTTGGCTGCTTGGGTAATGTTTCTGCTGTTCTGGGGGGCGGGGGCACGCGCGGCGCCCCTGTGCTCATGACAAGCTCAGCTCGTCATGAGCTACAGTGCTCCTGTGCTCTCGTCACAGGGGCATTGGCTTCCGTGGAACGTTCAGCACAGCAGGGGAATTCTCCCCGCACCTGAGTGTTCCAAGGGCCATGATGAGCTCAGCTCATCATCAGCACACGAGCACCGTGGCTGATGACGAGCTGAGCTCGTCATCAGCACACAAGGTGTTAAAAGGGAAGCACACATGCTGCGCACCTAACCACAAACCTACCCTGGGTTTCACTCATGGAAAGACCTCTGCAAGCGGATACAGCCTGCTACTGGTATGCTGAGGCAGGGGTGCACGCTCTCCTGAGCCATGCAGGGACACTTTCTCTGTCCCATCAGGATAAGACATATTGGTACCTTTCAATAGAGTATTCAGAACATGGATGCCTGTAGGTAAGGTTCCACAAGTTAATTATATAGGACCAAATGTTCCAGATTTGGCCGTTTTGCTCCACAGAAACAGATTCATTCAGTGTTTGCTACAGTGAATGTTGGCATTTTTTTACCTATTTGTTCGGAATATGGATGTCTGCAGTTTCCTGCTAACCCAGTCTGCTGTTACACTCTCCCTTAACTGGCACAACATGGATTTCTCTTTAAAGCAGGCTTCTCCAATGAGTAGCTTGTGAGCTACTCGAGGCTCTGCACCCACCTGTGAGTAGCCAGTCTGTGTCCTACCGTGTCCAGTGCCAGGAACCCTGGCCCAGCAGCTATAACATGGAATGAGTTATATTACACAATGACACATTTTCTGTAGGCTCGGGAAGATGACTTGGTTTGCCCAAAATCACAGGATGTCGAGCCCACGCCTACACTAGAACTTGGTTCTCCACTCAGAAGTCTGTAGCCCAAGGCCACCTGATGTCACATTCTCTCCCCATGGCCGAATTTTCACCCGTCCCTGTGGAATCTCAGGGGAAGTTGGGAGGTGTAAAGAGTCCACTTTATCATTCATCACCCGCTCCAGCTCTAGTTATATTTTAGGATTGTTTCCTTTTAATAGTATCCTCCCCTCTTTCCTCTTGACCATGCAGGGCGCCAGCTCGTGCTTGGGCGCGATGTATGGAGTTTATTTCTTGGGTGGCGTGCCTCAAGGCGCAGAGAGAAAGTGTCGCCCAAGTCTTTTTAGTTCAGGTACTGTGCAAGAGCACCCCTAAAATAATTAAATAAAAGTCAGGAAAAAATACAACTAATTGCCCAGGACATTAACAGTAGATGAAAAGGGATAAATGCGGAGAGCAGGCTTGTTTGATGATTGTTTTCTTTTTTTTTAAACTACGCAACAGCTTTAAAATGTCCTGTGAGACAGTAACAAGAGGCGCAAGAGGTTCAGGGGTGGACTGCTGCCGTGTTTGGGGTCACCTGCTGCTGGTATGGGTTTCCAGCACTACTCTGAAGTCGAGGAAAAGGCTCATGTGGGCAAAAAGCATTTTGCAGACTTCCGGAACTATCGACCCACAAGGAAGCTTCGGAAGGCCGGTGGCATTACTGCCTGCCAGGTAAGTTTTTTGTTCACACCGACAGGAAAATGAGAGCCTGTTCTATCTGGAGCAATCACAGCACCTGCTTTTTAGAACTCAAGACCCAGGCCACTAAAGCCCGGCCTATCCCCTCTGCCTGCAGGTGCACTGCATTTTAGCAAACCTGCCACGAGAGGACTTCTGCTGGCAAGCAGCAATGAACAAGAAACCTCCCGGGGGCTGCTATGCACCAGCGCAGGCAGCCTATACCCACAGCTTCAGAAATTATTGGACTAGTGTTTATCCACTTCAGCCTCCAGTGCCTGAGTGCGGACCTTCATGCCTGGCCCTCAAGAAAGGACCAGTAGACACCAGATGAGACGCCGGAGCCTCCATTCTCAGACACGCACTGACCGTGCCTGGCATCAGCATATCGCTCCACTTTCCCCCTTGACAAACACACTGCAACAGTTATTCGTAACAGCATAATTTATATTTAAACAAAGGGGAAATAACATGCATACATTTGAGCCATTATATTGTCGTTTTTATAGTGCTTGGGATTCCAAAAACCCTATTACATTATAAACAAGCAATGGTATAGCCAATAGGTCTCCCCTTTTGAACCTTATAAGTGTTTAGCCATGCAACACTTGATGTTGTTGCACCAAGGATATTGTGCTGGATAACTAAACACGTGTAAGGTCCCAAAGGCAAGATCTATTGGCTATGCCAATGCTTGTTAAATATTGACACAGAGGGAATTTTCTGATGAAAGACGGCAGCGAGCTCAGGATTTTTGGTGCAACCCCAGAGAAAGCACAATTGTATGATTTTTCCTTTCGGAAGCGGGGTGGCTGGAGCACAAAGTCTCTGGTGGACCTGGAGTTTCTGGCTCCTCCAGAAACCATCATTTTCTGGGTGAGATATGCTGGGGATTTCGTGTGTAGTGCTTTGTGGGTGATATATGCCAGTTTGAGGTGGAGTCTGGCTTCAAGAGTAAGCCAGTTCAGCGCCTTCAGATGTGGTTGCATTTTTTTGAGTCAGTTAGGAGTCTGGCAGAGGCATTGAGGCAAGAGTTTAGGGCAGGGCGTGGAGATCTTGGGCAGACCTGAAAGGAGATAACTAATGACTGGACTGCCATTTTTAGGTCTGATATGAACAGAGGGGTTCCGGACTGAAAGGATTGATTTATATACAATATAGAGTAGAGTAGAACAGTTGAGAAAAAGAAGCAAACAAATGAGGTTACGATGTTTTACTTCACAAAGTACATATGTCAACCATTACATGGTTATGCAACTTTTTGGAAAGTTTTTCTTTTGCTTTATCAAGATTTCAAGTGCCCACATAGGGAAGGGAGGGAAGTGATGTGAGGAAGTTGAGTGAACAAGAGTGACGTTGTCTAAACAATAAACAATTTACATTACATACATATCAAGTTGGTCTCCGTAATTTAGGAGCCACTTAGCGAAATTCATTCATCAATGTTTTAAATCACAAAGAGCAGTATCTCCTTTATTAGGCTGTATGAATCCTGATTCACTGTAGGAGTATGGTCAAGGGGATAGTCTAAGTTTCGACCCTATAAAAGTGTAAGGTATTTCGCCCTTACAAAACAGGTCTTCATCAGGACAGAGGGAAGGTGGGCAAACCTCAGAGGGAGAAAGAATAGGGAAAAAGAGTTCAGAAGGGGTATTAAAATCCCAAATACCTAAGCGTGGTTAACGCTTGGTCACAACAATGGGGGTACACTGATAACAACAGTTATTCTAAATGTTCTAAATGTTGGAGGGACTGTGATTAGAATAAACGTTGCCAAAGTGTTTGCAGGGTTACTGTACACAAAATGTAAAATGCATGGTTTAACTCGGGTTGCAGGTCGGGACCGTTATCATTGGATCGTGGTCTAAGAAAAAAGAGAAAGCGCGGCCACATGAAAACTAAGTTGGGAGGGGTTCTGGAAGTCGTCACTGTTACCAGATTTGAGGCCGAGCTTACCTTAATAACCAATATGTTTCTGCATACACGGGTTCTCGTGGCGTTCAATGGAGACGGCTCAAGGAACCAGGAAGTCGGGGACGGGGGTGGAGCTACGTCTGAAGTAGGAAAGTGATTGACACTAACAAGGGACTGCTGACATGGTTGCCGGGAGACTGGGGACGCTACACATACTTCGCCGTCCGACAAAGTTACGTCATGACTTTGGTAAATCATTTAAAAACCGGCACGTTCGGCTGGCAAAAAGTGACATATCTGTTTTAGGCAAATGCATAAACATTTTTGGGTGTACCTAACAAACATGTTGGTATAACCAAATTACCGGTTGATGTCAGTTATAAGCGCTAGGTCATTCCGTTGATTGGAATCTCATTATAGCATGTACCTACCGTACAGGGTGGTAAAATGCACAGTGGTAGCCCCGAGACCAATAAAAACTCCTGCATCTATACCATTGGAGATTAAGTTTCGCAATGCGGATGGGGAAATGCACGCATCCGATTATTTAAACCCAAATGGTATACCCTTCAAACATGCTGGTCTATTCTAGATACCGATCACCGTCGGTTATTCATGCTGAACCAGGATCACACTATTGTATGTACCGACCTAGCAAGGTGGTAAAATGTACAGTGATAGCCCTGAGACCAGAGAGGGTGGAATTACCTCAGCATTAATACATTAGCATGAAATGGATATAATTGCTATTGATTCATTGGCATAGTACAGATGAAGGAAATGAGCGTATCTGGTTATCAAGAAAGCACATAACTAAAATACTCATCATTTAGGATTGTACATCATCATGGTGCATGTACCTACCGTGCAGGGTGGTAAAATGCACAGCTCATTGACAAATTACGTGATTCAAAGTTAGAGAAGATACAGATTAGTAGATTGTCAAAGGGATAGTCAAGAAGATATATCAAAGGATAGCGAGTTGTTCAAAGCTACTTTCAGACTCATTAACACCATTCTGCACTGAGTCAAAAAATTGTATCCATTCCAATTCTCTAACGTTAAAAATAGGGGCAATGTTTCCTCCTCTGGGACCTAGTTTCACCTGTTCCAGTACGATCCATCTCAAAGACTCCGGCATATGGTTCTCTTTCACACAGTGTTCAACTATCGGTGCCCCCACCACTTGGCATCTGACCCGGCTACAGTGTTGTAAGAAGCGCACTTTGATGCGTTGTTGTGTCTGACCAACATAAATTAAGTCGCAGGGGCAAATTATGCAGTAGATTACATCCACTATGTTACAGTTGGTGTGCATTTTCAATTTTATTCGGTGGTGTTTGAAAGTGAATTCCTTGGTTTGGATGGTGGAAGGGCACGCCTTGCAGCTTCCACATTTGAAATGCCCCAAGATAGGCGGTAGGTTCCAAAGGGACTTGATAGTCGATGTCATTGTATTGTCCAAAAAGGAGCAAACCACATGATCACATAAAATTTTGGCTTTCTTGAAGGAATGTAGGGGTGGGCACTCGCATCCCACATCTTCAGATATCATTGTCCAATGTTTATTCACAGCTTTCTTGATCTCGTTGCTTTTAGTTGAAAATGTAGTAACGCATATTAGCCGTTTGTCTTCGTTCTGGGTTCGCTCCTGAGGTTGAAGTAATGTCTCACGGGGATTGAACCACGCCCTCTTCCGAGCACTCTTAGTCAGACGTTTGGGATATCCGCGTTCAATGAGGCGATCCATCAAGTTCTGTGACTGAGCCATATAATCCTCTTTTTTACTCCAATTTCGTCTAATCCTTAAAAATTGTCCAAATGGCAAATTGTCCCTAAGGCTCCTGGGATGATGACTTGCATATTGGAGCAATGAGTTGCGTTCTGCAGGTTTTCTAAAAAGGGTCGTGTGCAGTGCTCCATCCTCAGCGATGATTGAGAGACCAACTCAATATGTATATAATGTAAATTGTTTATTGTTTAGACAACGTCACTCTTGTTCACTCAACTTCCTCACATCACTTCCCTCCCTTCCCTATGTGGGCACTTGAAATTTTGATAAAGCAAAAGAAAAACTTTCCAAAAAATTGCATAACCATGTAATGGTTGACATAGGTACTTTGTGAAATAAAACATCGTAACCTCATTTGTTTGCTTCTTTTTCTCAACTGTTCTACTCTACTCTATATTGTATATAAATCAATCCTTTCAGTCCGGGACCCCTCTGTTCATAACAATCTATACCCAGGTCCCAGTGACTATTTTGGGTTCAACCTTGTTGTTTGTAGCATACTTCGTGCAGACGCTGTCTTCGAGGTTCCCTTTTTTCTCCCTTTTTTCATTTTTTGCAAATATTTTGGCTAACATCCAGCTAACACAGAATGGTAGAAAAAGACATTCTCTCGTACACTGAGGACTACATCAAACAATTACTCCATTATCCAGCTAACAATTTTTTATCTCCGAATATACCGCCTATTGACTTTTCTCTCAACGATAAGATCAGCAAACTTGAACGTCTGGAGAAGAAACATATCAGAACTAAATTACATGGACACTTCCTAGCACAGTGTTTACAGTCCAATATCATTGCTGTTGGATTACAAGTAAAGGTAGAACCAGCGATATTTGTCGACATCCCAAAGTTCAGGGAAGGATTTAGCTTTGTCGCTAACAACTGCTCCAGACACTGGATGGTGCTTGGGATCGAGACAGCGGCAGAACAAGTCCAAGTTCTCACCTAACAAATATCTGATTTGAAGACTGAGATTGCCGGTGACACAACACTCACCAATTCTAAAGAAGCCCTGACCAAATTGGTTGCAACACTCCAGGATTTTGAAACCACCACCATCAAGAAAAAACTAGAGAAGCTTGCCCGTGACGTGCAAACTTACGATAAAAAGAGGACATATCCCTACCTCTAGGAGGAATACTATCGTCAAGACCCCCAAGGGCGTTTCACCAGTCACGGACGACGAGGTGGCTTCAGAGGAAGACTAAATTACAACACCTTCTCTGACTTATCCTACAGTTCAGGCGAGGACTGTGAACAAGCAGGCCCCAGTGGAAGCTACGGATATCAGGATTCATACGGCCCAACGTATCCCCCGACTTTTTTAGGACGGGGAGGATGGAGACCGCCAAGAGGCAGAGGAAACAACTGGAACAAAGGCAGTGGCAGGGGCCAACAGAATGCAGAAACATCTTGGGACAACGGACGAGGGAGAGGTACGAAACAGGTCCACTTCCCTCAGGAGGAACATAGAGAGAGGTCCACCCGCCGGAAGAATTACAGGTGGTAAGACCAGTTACCAATCCTGTCATCAACATTTCTGCGCACAATCTAAATGACGATGAAACCAAAGTACTTAGTCGTGGATTATCTTTTGTACCGACATCCTTACCGAATATCTTTACAGCCATTGCTGAATTGCACAGTTTCTTCCGCAAAATCAGACTTAGATATTGTTTCAAGGATAAACCATCCAAATCCACGGGTACACCCACCGTCCTTCGAACACCTTCGACCTTTGTACCTCCAACGTATGCTATGACTAACAGAATTTTGGCATACTAAAGTCTGGTTCTCCAAGATGTCAAGAAAATCCTCAATAAGAAAAAGTATACCAAGTATAACAACAGCAGAGCCGAGAGACTTGCTTTATCATCTCTTAAGGACAATAGGAATATTATAGTCAAGCCGGCTGACAAAGGCGGCGCCATTGTTATTCAAGATGTGGTGAAGTACAAGGAAGAGATCATGAGGAAGCTTTAAGATGGGATTAGTTACAGGAAATTACCTGGGGACTTGTCCAAAGACCTCGCACTTGAGATCCAAAAAGTCACCAAGGAAGGTTTGGAGCAGGGTTTTCTGTCGGAGCAGGAATATCAGTACCTGAACCACAAGAATCCACGCATACCGACTATCTATACTCTGCCCAAAGTCCATAAGAACTTACAAAATCCTTCGGGCCGACCAATTGTTTCGGGCTGCAGCTCTATATTGGAACCCCTATGCCGGTATACAGATTTTTTTCTTAAGCCACTGGCTGAACAAACTGGAACGTATTTACGGGACACCATGCACACGATTAATATAGTGGACGGACGGCTTTTTGATCCCAACACTGAACTTCTGGCCACTTGTGACATTGTGTCACTTTACACCAGTATACCTCAGGAAGAAGTACTAGTGGTGGCTACTATGGCATTGGACAAACGAGAAGCACCGGTACGGGTGCCCACTGCTTTCATCATCCTGCTGTTGAAAATCGCGATGATGCGAAATGTTTTCTTATTCCAGAACTGTTTCTACCTACAGACAAAGGGAGTTGCCATGGGGGCTGCCTATGCCCCTGATTTGGCAATAATGTTCATGTCCACCATTGAAACTTCCTTTATTCTCAATGATTCAAACACTTTCAGGCCCAACATACGACTATGGATGCGGTAGATAGATGATATCCTTTTTGGTGTGGGCAGGCACGGATATCGAAATCAACAATTTCTTCATTTGGTTGAACAGCAAATCCCAGGACATCCAATTCACTATCCAATTCGATAAAACTCGGTTGGACTACTGCAATGCACTTAATGCAGACTCCAACAAGGGACTCATTCAGCGCCTTCAGGTCGTGCAGAACGCGGCTGCTCGATTTGTTCTGGCGCTTCCCAATGCATCCTCTGCAACAATGGCCACAAAGAGTCTCCATTGGCTCCCTATACATCTGAGGATCTCTTTTAAGATCTTATGTCTAGCATATAGAGCTCTCGCAGACGGGCCACTGGACCCCCTAGGTGCCCTTCTGACTCGCTACTTGCCCAGCAGACCTCTCAGATCCTCGGAGATGAATCTGCTGGTGGTTCCTCGTGCCAGATGGGTACGTTGGGGTAATAGGGCATTTCCCATTGTAGCCCCTAGACTGTGGAATTCTCTTCCCCAGGAGATTAAGACCCAACCCTCTCTGTCCCTTTTTAAAAAAGCGCTGAAAACCTGGTGTTTTATCAAGGCCTACCCACAGTGAGAGTATATTTTAATAGCTAGTTTTCATTTGGTTAGGCGCCTTGACGCCCATTGGGCTTAGTAGCGCTATAGAAATCTGTTTTCATTTCATTTCATTGATTTCCTTGATCTCTCAATCATCGCTGAGGATGGAGCACTGCACACGACCCTTTTTAGAAAACCTGCAGAACGCAACTCATTGCTCCAACATACAAGTCATCATCCCAGGAGCCTTAGGGACAATTTGCCATTTTGACAATTTTTAAGGATTAGACGAAATTGTAGTAAAAAAGAGGATTATATGGCTCAGTCACAGAACTTGATGGATCGCCTCATTGAACACGGATATCCCAAACGTCTGACTAAGAGAGCTCGGAAGAGGGCGTGGTTCAATCCCCGCGAGACATTACTTCAACCTCAGGAGCGATCCCAGAACGGCTAATATGCGTTACTACTTTTTCAACTAAAAGCAACGAGATCAAGAAAGCTGTGAATAAACATTGGACAATGATATCTGAAGATGTGGGATGCGAGTGCCCACCCCTACATTCCTTCAAGAAAGCCAAAAATATACGTGATCATGTGGTTTGCTCATTTTTGGGCAATACAATGACATCGACTATCACGTCCCTTTGGAACCTACTGCCTATCTTGGGGCATTTCAAATGTGGAAGCTGCAAGGCGTGCCCATCCACCATCCAAACCAAGGAATTCACTTTCAAACACCACCGAATAAAATTGAAAACGCACACCAACTGTAACACAGCAGATGTAATCTACTGCATAATTTGCCCCTGCGACTTGATTTATGTTGGTCAGACACAACAATGCATCAAAGTGCGTTTCTTACAACACTGTAGCCGGGTCAGATGCCAAGTGGTGGGGGCACCGATAGTTGAATACTGTGTGAAAGAGAACCATATGCCGGAGTCTTTGAGATGGATAGTACTGGAACAGGTGAAACTAGGTCCCAGAGGAGGAAACATTGCCCCTATTCTTAACGTTAGAGAATTGAAATGGATACAATTTTTTGACTCAGTGCAGAATGGTCTTAATGAGTCTGAAAGTAGCTTTGCACAACTTGCTATCCTTTGATATATCTTCTTGACTATCCCTTTGACAATCTACTAATCTGTATCTTCTCTAATTTTGAATCACGTAATTTGTCAATGAGCTGTGCATTTTACCACCCTGCACGGTAGGTACATGCACCATGATGATGTACAATCCTAAATGATGAGTATTTTAGTTATGTGATTTCTTGATAACCAAATACGCTCATTTCCTTCATCTGTACTATGCCAATTAATCAATAGCAATTATATCCATTTCATGCTAATGTATTAATGCTGAGGTAATTCCACCTTCTCTGGTCTCAGGGCTATCACTGTACATTTTACCACCTTGCTAGGTAGGTACATGCAATTGTGTGATCCTGGTTCAGCGTGAATAACCGACGGTGATCGGTATCTAGAATAGACCAGCATGTTTGAAGGGTATACCATCTGGGTTTAAATAATCGGATGCGTGCATTTCCGCATCCGCATTGCGAAACTTAATCTCCAATGGTATAGATGCAGGAGGTTTTATTGGTCTCAGGGCACCACTGTGCATTTTACCACCCTGTGCGGTAGGTACATGCTATAATGGGATCTATGACAGAATTTCGACAGACAGAATTTCGACCTACACAAATATCGGCGTAATTATATCGATTGCAAGAATATCGACGCCCTATGTACAACATGGTAAGTACCAAAATATCGAAAAAATAATATCGATGTTAAAAATATCGTTGTCAAATATATCGTTTTTTTTGTTTAAAATAAAATGAAAAATACTGTAAATAATACTTATAAATTACTTAAACATATTTAAATATATTTAATAATGGTAAAAAAAAATAATAATACATATTTAATCAAAAAAATAATATTAACAAATCATATATAATATATACTTACTTAACAATAATTACTATTCCTACTCCAGAGGGTGCAATAGTAGAGAAAGTGTTGGATAGCGTAGGGGTAAAAATTACTATTCCCACTCCAGAGGGTGCAACAGTAGGGAAAGTGTTGGATAGCGTAGGGGTAAAAAATTACTATTCCCACTCCAGAGGGTGCAACAGTGGGGAAAGTGTTGGATAGCGTAGGGGTTAAAATTACTATTCCCACTCCAGTGGGTTCAACAGTAGGGAAAACTGACCCTGAACCCAAAAAATATCCCTTTACCCAAGAACTGAAAACTGACCCTGAACCCTAAAAATACCCCTTTACCCAAAAACCCAAAACTGACCCTGAACCCTAAAAATACCCCTTTACCCAAAAACTGAAAACTGACCCTGAACCCAAAAAATACCCCTTTACCCAAGAACTGAAAACTGACCCTGAACCCTAAAAATACCCCTTTACCCAAAAACTGAAAACTGACCCTGAACCCTAAAAATACCCCTTTACCCAAAAACTGAAAACTGACCCTGAACCCTAAAAATACCCCTTTACCCAAAAACTGAAATCTGACCCTTAACCCTAAAAATACCCCTTTACCCAAAAACTGAAAACTGACCCTGAACCCTAAAAATACCCCTTTACCCAAAAACTGAAAACTGACCCTGAACCCTAAAAATACCCCTTTACCCAAAAACTGAAAACTGACCCTGAACCCTAAAAATACCCCTTTACCCAAAAACCCCAAAATGACCCTGAACCCTAAAAATACTCCTTTACCCAAAATTAATTAATATTACAATTAAATTACTTCCCACCCTATTCCCCTATAAACCCACAACCCGCTCCAGTAGTAAAACATATAATTTAGTTAAAAATATACATAAATTATCAATTAATTATTCAATTTAAATAAATCATTGCCAATTAATATTTAATTGCAAAATAAATTAATCATTAAAAAATAATTATTTAATTACAAATAAATTACTTCCCACCCTATATCCCTAAAAACCCACAACCCGCTCTGGTAGTAAAACATATAATTTACTTTCATATTAAAACAATTAATTTAAATACTTAACTAAAATTTCTAACACATATTAGTAAATCGAAATTACTTACATCGATATATATGCTATCAATATAAGTAATTTCGATATTACTTACCTTAGGGTCGATATTCTGGCCATCGATATTCTGGACATCGATATTCTGTCCCTTCGATATTAGCAACTCGATATTAGTGTAAGTCGAAATGAAAGATTCGATATTTTGACTGTGTACCGCTATAATGAGATTCCAATCAACGGAATGACCTAGCGCTTATAACTGGCATCAACCGGTAATTTGGTTATACCAACATGTTTGTTAGGTACACCCAAAAATGTTTATGCATTTGCCTAAAACAGATATGTCACTTTTTGTCAGCCGAACGTGCCTGTTTTTAAATGATTTACCAAAGTCATGACGTAACTTTGTTGGACGGCGAAGTATGTGTAGCGTCCCCGGTCTCCCGGCAACCATGTCAGCAGTCCCTTGTTAGTGTCAATCACTTTCCTACTTCAGACGTAGCTCCACCCACATCCCCGACTTCCTGGTTCCATGAGCCGTCTCCATTGAACGCCACGAGAACCCGTGTATGCAGAAACATATTGGTTATTAAGGTAAGCTCGGCCTCAAATCTGGGAACAGAGACGACTTCCAGAACCCCTCCCAACTTAGTTTTCATGTGGCCGCGCTTTCTCTTTTTTCTTAGACCACGATCCAATGATAACGATCCCGACCTGCAACCCGAGGTAAACCTTGCATTTTACATTTTGTGTACAGTAACCCTGCAAACCCTTTGGCAACGTTTATTCTAATCACAGTCCCTCCAACATTTAGAATAACTTCTAGGTGAACCTGACCCTACCGGATGGCCACCCTTTCGGTCCTCCTTCCTAAAGGTAAAACTTGTTCAAGATCATGTTAGTCCCTTTATCAGTGTACCCCCATTGTTGTGACCAAGCGTTAACCACGCTTAGGTATTTGGGATTTTAATACCCCTTCTGAGTTCTTTTTCCCTATTCTTTCTCCCTAGGAGGTTTGCCCACCTTCCCTCTGTCCTGATGAAGACCTGTTTTGTACGGGCGAAATACCCTACACTTCTATAGGGTTGAAACATAGACTATCCCCTTGACCTTACTCCTACGGTGAATCAGGATTCGTACAGCCTAATAAAGGAGATACTGCTCTTTGTGATTTAAAACATTGACAAATGAATTTCACTACGTGGCTCCTAAATTACGGAGACCAACTCAATATGTATATAATGTAAATTGTTTATTGTTTAGACAACGTCACTCTTGTTCACTCAACTTCCTCACATCACTTCCCTCCCTTCCCTATGTGGGCACTTGAAATTTTGATAAAGCAAAAGAAAAACTTTCCAAAAAATTGCATAACCATGTAATGGTTGACATAGGTACTTTGTGAAATAAAACATCGTAACCTCATTTGTTTGCTTCTTTTTCTTAACTGTTCTACTCTACTCTATATTGTATATAAATCAATCCTTTCAGTCCGGGACCCCTCTGTTCATAACAATCTTTACCCAGGTCCCAGTGACTATTTTGGGTTCAACCCTGTTGTTTGTAGCATTTTTAGGTCTGAGGCATCAAGGAAAGGTTTTAGTTTCTTCAGGTAGCTCAGGTGGAACCTGACAGTTTTAGCCATCTAGTTGATGTGGTCTTGCATATTCAGGTTGCTATCTAGGATAATTCCAAGAGATTTGGCAAAATCCACTTTGGTCGGTGTGCAGTTTATTGGTGTGCTTCACTTGGTCCATTCCCGGATGCCGTTTTTACTTTTAGGGGGGAGATTAGAAGGAACTCCATTTTTTGTGCATTTAGTATGAGCTGGTTGCAGGCGAGCCATTGAACAGTCAGCTTTACGACCTCATTCAAAGAGTACTTTTCCTCTAGAGATGAGATTATGTAGAAGGAGATGTTGGCTGTACGTAGTAATTCAGCTAACAGTTCAAGGTAGAGATTTAGGAGGGTTTGGAAAAGAGTTGATTCTTGGGGGACTTCGATGGGGGACTTCGATCCTTATAGGGGAAGGAACAGATAGATTACTGTTGACTAAGAATCTCTGGGTGCTGTTCCGGAGGAAAGATCAAAACCATTCGAGAATGGTTCCCCTTACTCCCATCCTCAATTTGAGGCATTCAAGTAGTTTCTCTTGGTTGACTGTGTCGAATGCCCAGGATAAATCCAGTAGAATTAGAAGACATGTTATGCCTTGGTCAAGGGATTGGTGAGCATCATCCACATCATCCACAATATGGAGAATAGTAGTTTCCGTGCTGTGCCCAATCCTGAACCCAGATTGGAATTCGTCTAGCAGATTAAAGTAGGTGATATGTTGGCTCAGTTGAAGTTGCACACATTTATCCAGAACTTTTTCCAGAAGTGGGATGTTGGCTATTGGTCTGAAATTGCCTGGAGTACACGGATTCAAGGTGGGTTTTTTATATATGGGAAATGACTTAACTGGCTTTTAGGAAGTCAGGTATGAACCCTTGTAGGGAGGGATTGATTATTGTAGTCTAAATGGGAATGATAAATTGGGAGGTCGTGGCACACAGCTGGAGGGGAGTAGGGTCATTAAAGTGATTATTTGCATTTAAGGTGGATAGAATTTTCAAGATGGTATGGTCGTCATATAACTTGAAGTTGGACCAGTGCGCTTGGTTTGTGGGTGTTGTCTGGCTGGGAAGAGAGGAGAGATGGGACCCGGCAGGATGGGGTCGGATGTTGGTGATGGAATTAAGTTCTTTTTCTTGGGAGGTAATTTTCGCTGTAAAGAAGGAGGAGAACTCCTCACAGGTTATTAGGGATTTTGAGGTTTCTTTGGAAGTTTTAGCCAGTTTGTTAGATTGGTGTTTGACCATTTCAAAGAACTTACGAGATCTGTTCTCCGTTCTTCCAGTTCCGATCTAAAGAACTCTTTTTTTGATTTGAGGATGTTCCTGTTGTAAGCATTTCTGGTCTGTTGGAAAAGATTCAGTTGGGAGGCTGAGGGGTGCTGTCTCCAGGTTCTTTCTGTTAGCAGGAGGTTGAACCAGGGTTTTTGTCTTTAACTCTTGATCTTTTTCGCTTTAGCGGGCAAGATCATCAATTATGTCAGACATAGTTGAGTTGTAGTGTTCTGTAAGGTTGTTGACCTTTGAGAGATTTTAGGGTGGGAGGTCATTCTCGCAACGTGCAGCCAGCTTCTCGAGATCTAGGCTCTTTGTGTCCGTGAGCCATAGTTTCAGTTTCACAGGTTGCACTGGCCTTGTCTTGTGGGTGCCAGGCAATAGGAAGTTAATAGCGTGGTGGTCAGACAAGTCACATTGATCTATTGAGTTAAGCCTTGCCGCCATTGCCTTAGCAATGATCCAATGCAGTGTGGCACCTTTCGTATGAGTTGGTAAAGTGCAGGCTTGAGTAAGTGATAGGTCAGCAAGGAAGTCTTTGAGGGTGTTAACCTGAGGGTCATTAAAGTAATTCCAGTGAAGCTGTAATGATTTCATGAGGTGGTTGATGAAGGTGTCATTCTTTCCTGGGGGTGGTAGAAATGTGCAGTTAGCACAACTGGGTAGCATTGTTACATTTGGATAGTGCAAGATATTCGTCGGTGGAGTCAGTATGAAGTTCAGTGTTAAGGAAGTCTGAGCGGTAAATGCAATCAATGCCTTGTACAAAAATTGCACAGAGATGGGCAGTAATCAGGAGAGGAGTGATATTAGGCAATCAAGAACAAAGATGCCCTTGTTGGCCATTAATGTCAGTTTCCTAAATAGGATGTTATGCCTCTTTCCCAAGGCTTGAATTGCGTTCACCTGTTTTGACCCTTAGCATCTACAGGGTCTTAACCCCTTAAGTGCTGCTGACGGCCAACGGTCGTCAGCAGCGCTACCTCCCCAGTGCTGCGCACGACCATTGGACGTCCATTCAGCGCTGGTTCCAATGGACAGCGCAGCACTGGGGAGAGATGTTTACACGCAGCTAAGGTGTTAACAGAAGTTAGAACCAGTAAACCTTGCATGTACTACACATACATTTGAATGGGCTTCTAAACCTGTAATTGTTCGGTATTTGAAGGGACACATACTTAGTGGCAGCAATGAAATGTGCTGCCAAAGTGGGTTTCTTAGTAACATAACATGTATTTGTAAAGCACACGTTCACCCAGAAGGGTATCTTGGCACTGAATAACAGCTGTTTATTGTTATCCACCTCAATGGTACTCGATGTCATTGTTCTGCAGTCAGTACAGACTGACTTTGCCTTTCAGGTTTTGAACCTGTGACTATGAGGTCAAACACAGGCCCCTACAATGGAAGCTTTAGTTCACTAAGCCACCAGACCTAGTGAGTAAGGTGGAAATACTGGCTGCTGTTCATCAGCCACAAATGCGCCTCTAGGAGAAGCCATAGCATGAAGATGGCAATTGTAGTAGTAGTCCTTCTAATCGCTTCAAGTTTAAGTAGTTGACAGTGTTTTTTTTTTTGCTCAAATTTGAAGGCTCCACTGAAGGTGCATCCAGCGCTGGGCATCTCTGGACAAGTTTCACACTTTCTGTTTTTCTTGAGCAAAGAGCAGCCTTAGTTTGAGGATGTGTCCAGCATGTGTCGCCGTTTAGGGACAACAGCTCGCTCTGAGAGGAGCCACAGTTTCAAGGGGGTGATAGCACACTATTTGTGTTTCGACAGTTCTCCTCTCAAGTGCATTATGATATGTGGAGTTTATTGGTGTACTCAAAGTTCCAGGATTACTTCTTGCTAATGAGGACCAGGCTTCTCTCCTCCCCTACTGTTTACATTGGTTTGCTTCTCGAAACATTGGTATGCAGAAACTGATAAGCTAAAGGATGCTACCAAGACTTTCAAATTGGATTGTTCCTTGATGATGTGGGCCAATAAATGATGAAACATGCGCTTAATAATACTCAGCACTTGTGCCAAACCAATCGTGGCAAACACGTGGGGTGGGGGGGTTATTAACCCTATTGTAGACTGCATTTACCCTAATCCCTTGTGGGAGGGGTGCAAGCAGGCAGACAGTGTGGTCTCCCTTCAACGCCCTCACCCCACTACCTATTGTTGTAAAGATATTCTCAATAGAGGGAAAATTGAGTTCAAACATGATAGTTTGTCCAGCAAGCCACTTCTAAATTGTAGTTAGAAATCAATTTCGGCTTATGTGTGATTTTTTCTAAAGTGCTATTACGATTGTTATATTTTTCGCAGCTTACCTTTGAAGGCATAATGCAAACCGGAAGCGGTTTTATCTCCCTCGATAACTTCACATTCCTTGGCTGCGGAATGACAAAGTCCCCAGCACCTTGCTCGCCAGAGGAGCTCACCTGCACAGGGAGCCTGTGCAGTCCACCTGTGCGCGCGTGCGATTTCAACAGGGACTGCAGCGACGGATGTGACGAAGAGCCTGAAAACTGCGGTGAGTAATCACTTCAATTTAACTCTGTAAGCAGCTGATACCTCGAGAACACTGTAGAAATGTAATCAATGCACCATAAGATTCATATAGAAAGCGCCTCTGTGAGTCTGTAGCGGCATCTTTTCCATATATCAGCCTAAAATTCGGTAGCCCATGGATTTTAGCCAATTGAGATAATCCAGGAAACCACATCAATGGACCATGTAGCATCCATTGATAATCATATATATTATTGTGTGTTTATGCAGGCTGTTGACCAGAGATAAATACATTTACGCTACTAGCAAGTTGTGTTTTAACAGATAAATTGTCATAAATTGTGAAAACATTTATCTTAACATGGGTTTCAACTTAGCCCATATCATGAGTGCCTGCCAGCTGATCCATGTTTATCAGCCCAAGCACCAGGCATGCTGGGCCTTGTAGTTTGTAGGCAAGTTTTTCTGTTACACTTTTGGACCTCCGTTTCCCATAAGACTTTCTTCAACTGGGACAGTAATCAAAGCTAGCGGTAAGACACCCTCATGGTATCGGGCCAGTTCGCAATCAAAAGTCTGATTTTAATTACATATCTGGAATATATTTTTCTGTGTATCCGGTAGATGGAATCCACTTCAGTGATGAATGTGAAGGGTTAATATCGATGTATAATGTGTACTAACTAATCTCTTTCGCCGAAAACTCACTATTGTGCTTCCACAAATGTACACTGCACGCTCCAAAATAGAGACTACCAGCTCCCTACTGTTTTTTATCACACCATAACAAACATATTCAACAATCAATCAATCAATCAGAGAATTGTGAAGCACCCTATTCACCCGTGAGAGTCTCAAGGCGCTGGGGGGGAGCAACTCTGGTCAGTCGAAGAGCCATGTCATAAGGGTCATCCTCTGATTGTGTGTGTCTGAGCTCCTCCTGAGGCGGTAGCCGGGAGGCTGTGTTACCCTGTGCTCCTCTGATTTTACCTGATTTTAAAAGTGTAATTAATTGCAAAAATCGGCGTTTTTCGTGCCCCTTTGTAAATTGTTCTAAATAGCTTGATTTTACTAAGCTTGACTTGCTGACCCCGTCCCCCCTCTTTCCTGCTGCCCTGGGCCACTCCCAGCCGAGTATTAAAGCTGTGGAGTTGGCCCCGGGCACTCAATTGCGGCGGCCATCTTGTGTGTGGGTGGGTTCTAGCGCGCTCTAGTTGCGCATAAAAGGGGATGTCTACTCCTCCACGCAGCGGTCGCGCTTTGCGGGCGCGCCTGAGTCGTGCCAGAGTCCTGCCCGTCTGCGCCCGTCCGCGGCCAAACGGGCCCAGGGGCCAGGGACTCTGTCACCCCTGTCACATATACTCCCTCTGCCCTGAGAAATCTACAACCCAAACATTGCAACCTACCCCCTGCCTGTCGTGATCGCATTTCTTTATTGGGCATTGCGCGCACTGCCTCCTCTCCTCACCCTAGTGCCCATCTCCCAGTAAGCACGGATAATCAAGAGTCACGCATACGTGTCTTATACTTAAACACACGATCTTTCGTCAAACATCATGTTGACCTTTTTATCCTACTCACTGATGAGTGCCCTGATATCCTTTTAATCACTGAGACTTGGCTAACTGATGACTCACTCCCCGATATTTTGGCAGCCCTACCCCCTGACTACTATATGTTTAACATCAATCGTCCCCCCGGCCGCGCCAGTGGTGGGGTGGCAGCTCTCATACGGAAGGAGTTTAAAATCATCTCCACATCCTCCTTCACTCTTGTCGATGTAGACAATCTTATCATCAGTCTTGAAACAGGAGAGGGAGCCCTTACTCTCATTGTCCTCTATCGTCCCCCGTCCCCTATGCCTTTGTTTCCTGCCATTTTTAGCGAACAATTAGCCAATCTGATCACCTCATCTGCCCGACTCGCCATCTTCGGCGATTTTAACTATTGGTACAACGACAGCGATGCTGGCCCCCATGCTGCAGAGCTGTTTGAAGTCCTTTCTAGCTTCAACATGAATCAACTTGTCTCTTCCCCCACTCACGTCAGGTGTCACATATTAGACCACATCTGGACCTACAATCTCACTCTCTCCTGTCCTGTGGTTACCCCCTGTATTTGGTCGGACCATCACCTAATCGACACGGTGATTACAGTCAGGGGCCGTGTTAAAGCTCCTGCCATAGCAGGCGGGGTCGCTCGCAAATGGGGCACCCTTGATTCGCAAGGTTTCCTATCTTCCTTGGCTGACACTCAACCTCCATTGCGCAGCAATACGACAGTCCAGGCCTTGGAAAACGACCTTTCCAGTTGGATCACCAAAGCCAGTGATGTTTTTGCCCCCCTCTCTAAATTTCCCCGTTCTCGCCACAGCAATTCACACAGGTGGTTCAATACCTCCCTGAAATCTCAGCAGCTCAAACTGCGTCAGATGGAACGCAGGTGGAGGCGTTTCTACTTACCACTCGACAGAGAGGCTTACATTGAGGAACGAAAAATATACAAAAGTGCAATTATAGCTGCGAAATCTTCATACTTCTCCGAAAGAATCTCTGTCGCCCCCAATAAGTCCAAGGAAATATTCAGAATTATGGGCGAGTTGACGTCTGATGCCAGAACTCTCCCCTCCCAGGTCCCCACTCCCCACCCAACAATCCTGTGATGCTCTAAATAGCTTTTTCACTGAAAAGATCATTAAGATCAAGAACACTATGCCCCCCGCTCCCCCTGCTGCTCCACTTGTCCCCTCCCTTGGTAACCCATGTTCACTGTCACACTTTCCCCTCCTCGACTCTCCTTCCCTCGCCAAACTTGCCTCCCGAGTCAAATCTGGCTCCCCCAATGATTGCTGCCCTCCCTCTGTCTTCAGGGACATCTGCTTGGCTCTGCCCAACTGCATCTTGCCTCTACTAAACACCTCTCTTGAGGCCGGCATCGTACCCAACTCCTTCAAGGAAGCTGCCTTGGTACCATTGCTGAAAAAACCCGGAGCCGACCCAGATGACCTTGCCAACTATCGGCCTATTTCTCTCCTGCCTTATTTTTCTAAGATCTTGGAGGCACATGTCACCTGCTGCCTCTCTCAGTTCATCGAGTCCTCCGGCTACCTTGAGCCTAACCAAGCTGGCTTCAGACCTGCCCACTCTACTGAGGCTGTGATCTTAGCGGTTATGGACTCTCTCAGGAGCAACGCCGACAAAGGGTCTCCTCAGGCCCTGATCCTTCTGGACTTGTCGGCAGCGTTCGACACGGTGGACCATAACATCCTTCTACACCGTGTCGAGCAAGCCGGTATCCGGGGCTCGGCTCTGGTCTGGATTAAATCCTTCTTGACAGGCAGAACCCAGGCTGTTCACCTGGGTCCTTTCACGGCTACTAGGGAACCATTCATCTGTGGAGTGCCTCAGGGTTCCTCTCTGTCTCCCCTGCTTTTTAATCTTTATCTTCGCCCGCTCATCCATTCCCTGAAGAGCTGGGACATTACCGTCTTTAATTATGCAGACGACCTGCAAATCATCTTCCCTCTTAACACCCCTAACGCAGCTCTCGACTGTCAGGCGGTCATGTTACATATCCAGCAATGGATGAACCTTAATCAGCTCAAGCTGAACCCAGGGAAGACTGAGCTAATTCTCCCTGGCAGTAGCTCCACTCACTGGGGCCCACAGTTTTGGCCTACAGAGCTGGGCTCCCCACCCATCCCGGCTAAATCGGCAAAGAGCCTTGGGGTTATCATAGACTCAGAGCTCTCCCTCAAGCCTCAGGTTGGTGCAGTTGTATCCTCGTGTATGTTTCAGCTTCGGAGAATCAGGAAGGTTTCCCACCTACTCTCGCCTGAAGCCCTGATACAAGTTTTAATCGCCCTTGTGCTCTCCCGCCTGGATTTTTCCAACTCCTTGTATCATGGCCTACCAAAATACCTGCTACATAGGCTGCAAGTTGTGCAGAATCAGGCGGCCCGACTAGCCTTTAAGACCCCGAAGTGGCAGTCTGCAAAACCACTACTCTGTAAACTCCACTGGTTGCCGGTCGAACAGAGAGCTGCATTTAAGATCGGCTGCCTGACCTACAAAGCTGTGACTGGTACGTCCCCCGTCTTTCTGAAGTCCCTAGTGACTCCTTACCATCCGGCACGCAACCTTCGGTCCTCCCACCGTCAACTTCTGACCGCAGTCCCAATCAAACTTTAAAAATATGGTGGTTGCAGATTTGCTCATCTGGCTCCCAAACTCTGGAACCAGTTGCCGTTATCTTTCAAATCCTCCATGTCTCTGCTGGAATTCAGAAAACTTCTTAAAACCAATCTTTTTACACAGTCTGGCTAGCTCCCCCTCTCTACATCTCTCAGTACCACCCAGCGCCAGGAAACCTATGGTGACAGAGCGCTATACAAGTCCCTCTTAAGATAAGATAAGATAAGATAAGATGTGCAGAGTGGCTGCGTGTCTGATGTTGGTTGAGAGCTCATTCCCGGTCTTTGCTGCAACATTGGAGAAGACTCATCCACCTGTTCTGGCTCTGCGGATGCGTGGAGTTTCGGCGAGGGTGAGGTCAGCGGATTGGAGGTTTCTCTTGGGTACGTGGAAGGTGATTCTTTTGTTGAGATATTGAGGTCTGATGTTGATGAGGCATTATTATGCATACGTGAGTACTTTGAAATATACTCTCTTCTCGATGGGGAGCCAGTGGAGGTCTCGCAGGTGTGGGGTGATATGTTTGTGTCGGGAGATGCCGAGGACGAGTCTGGCTGCCTTGTTCTGAATGGTCTATGGCTTGTGGAGTAGGGATTTGTTGATCCCGGCATAGAGGGCGTTTGCGTAGTCTAATCTGCTGGTTATGAGTGCATGGGTGACAGCCTTTCTTGATTCAAGGGGAGGATCCATTTGAAGGTCTTGTGAAGGATGCAGAGGGTGTTGATGCAGGTGGAGGAGACGGCGTTGATCTGCCGGATCATGTAGAGGGCCGAGTCGAGTATGATGCTGAGGTTCTGGGCATGGTCCGTGGGTGTGAGAGGGCTTCTGAGGGTAGTTGTCCCATGAAGAAGGGGAGGGTCCGAGGACGAGGACTTTCGTCTTCTCTGGGTTGAGCTTCATTTAGCTACTGCTCATCCAGGTTGCAATGTCTTTCATTCCTTCCTGGAAGCTGAGTCTGGAGGTGAGGGGGTACTTGGTAAGGGAGAGGAACTGTGTGTGAGTCCATGCTGTCTCATGATGGCGGCGAGGGGGGCCATGTAGATGTTGAAGAGCGTGGCGCTGAGCGATGAACATTGGGGTACTCCGCAGCTGATCTCTGTGGGTCCGGAGAGAAAGGGAGGAAGTCTGATTCTTTTGGTTCTGACGGTGAGGATGGAACAGAGCAAGTCGAGGGCTGTCCCTTGTATGCCAGCTTCATGGAGGCTGGCGGTGAGAGTGTGGTGGGGGACGGCGTCGAAGGCTGCAGAGAGGTCAAGCAGGATAGGGCTGAGTCATGTCATTGGTCGAGGAGCATGCGGATGTCGTCTGTGGCGGCGAGTAGGGCGGTCTTGGTGCTGTGGTCTCTGCCCAATCTGGATTGGGAGGAGTCAAGGATGGAGTTCTTTTTCATGAATTTCGTTAGTTGAAAGTTGACGATCTTTTTTGTGACTTTAGCCTCGAAGGGGAAGAGAGAGGTGGGTCGGTAGTTCTTGAGGTCCATTGGAACTGCTGAGGGTTCTTGAGGGGGGGCTTGACTACTGCACGTTTCCAGTCGCTGGGGAATGTGCCAGCTTTAAGGGAGTCATTAATGGTGAGTTGTAGCTCCGGTTTGATGGGGGCAGCAGCTCTGTGGAAGATGTGCGGAGGGCAAGTGTCCATGGGGGCACCTGAGTGAATGCCTTTCTTGGTCGATGCAGTGTCTACAATGATGACCGGGGAACAGGAGTAGATGGTAGGCCGACTTTCATTGATGGGGAGGGGAGTGGGTTTGGTGCCCGGTGTCTGTTTTCAAAGTTGTCGTAGAGGGATCTTATTTTCAGTTGGAAGTAAGAACCAAGTTTGTTGCAGAGGTTCTGGGGGTGGGACATCTGTGGCTTCACTCGGTGGCTTAGTGAATTCTTCGATGATGGTGAAGAGTTCCTTGGGGTTGCTGATGTTGGCGTGGATTTTGTAACGGATGTATGGCCTCTTTGTGGATCTGATGAGTTGGTGGTATTCTGTCATGGAGTTCTTGTAAGTAGAGTGGTCTTCTGAAGTTTGCTGTCTCTCCAGTTCTTCTTGAGATGTCTGCAGGTGCGTCTGGCTTCTTGGAGGTCAGTGGTGATCCTGGAGGCTTTCCTGGGTTGCTGTATGTCAGGGTTTCTGAAGGGGGCAAGCTCATCTGCACAGTTGGTGATCCATCTGTGAAGTTCTTTGGCTGTGGAGTTTGGCGTTGGTCGTGATGGGGGTGCTTTGCAATTGAGGGTGGTGCTGAGGTGCTCCTCATTGATCTTGCTCCAGTTCCTTCGCAGTGAGTGGGGTGTCGGTTTGGGTGCAGAGGGTTTTTTGACATAGAAGGGAATGCAGTAGTGGTCCATCCAGATGGGTTCCATGGTGTGGCTGAAGGGGATGTTCTTACCTCCTGCGTAGATGGGGTTGAGGGTGCTGCCTGCGTTGTGGGTAGGGGTTGTTTCAGTCTGATGTTGGCAAGGTTGTCCAGGAGGGTGGCAGAGCAGGGGTTGCTGAGGTTGTCGAGGAGGCAGTTTAGGTCTCCGATGATTAGGTAGTCCATGGAGGCAATGCACTATGAAGTCGGCGATGGTAGTGGTGGACGTAGTTCGAGGTTCGGGAGGTCTGTAGGTCATAGTGCCTCGTAATATCATTCTGGGGCTGGTCTGGATCTGGAAATTGAGGTGTTTGGTGGTGGACAGGGAATCACTCGTGCTGGAGGTGGTGCGTCGGAGAGAGCTCTTGTGTGTGATGGTGAGTCCTCCTACTGGGCAGTTGGGGCGGTCCTTCCTCTGCATCTTTTGTCCATCAAGGCGGTGGCGATGTCGAGCGGAGGATGGGTTGGTCCATGTTTCTGTGAAGAAGTCAACGTCTGGCGATAGGGTATTGATGAGGTCTCTAATGTGTGTCTGTGCAGGGAGTGCATGTTGAGTAGGATGCATCTCAGGGTTCGAGGCTGCTGGCGTCCCATATGAGGACGTCGGGTGTGGCAGCCCCAAGGGTGGTGAAGGTTTGTTGGTAGGAGAACTGGCCATGGTTGGTGGCTGGCGTAGACAGCTGCCCATTGTTGTTCCTTTGGGGTTGAGTGGGAGGAGGGCAGCAGAGTCGTAGCGGTCAGAGAACCAGGGTCCCAGGCGCTGCTCATGGTCAGGTCGTGGATTGGCACAGACAGCCTTGCCTCTGGCGCCCCTTTGGCACGTCTGTTGTGTGGCCGCACAGCAGCCGCCAATAAATAGAGAAGGTGGGAGGGAAGCACTTCCGGAAGGCGGAGGCAGGAACCGGCGGGGGGAAGGGGCCACAGGGGCAGCAGCGGTGGGTAAGAGGACGGCAACAACAGGTACGGCGGACACAGACAAGGGTACAAACAACAGGCAAAACAAAAACAGGCCAAATAAACAGAGGCACAAAATTACAAGAAAAAGTCAGACAAAAGACAGAAAAAGGGCACAGACACAATTCAGACAACACCGGACTAGAAGGAGAGCAAGGCTCTCTAACTGTACCACCAGGGATAAGGCGCAGGCAGGAGCCTGAGGGTGGTGGAGGGCCTCAAATACCTACCTGCACAGGGTAGCGGCAGCGTCACAACAGCAGAGCTGCTGGGGGAGAGAGCAGGTCTCTGACCAGGAGGTCAGAGGTCTTGCTTAGACTTCCGAGCAGCTGCTGCCATTAAATAGGGAAGCGGGAGGGAAGCATAGCTGGGAGGTGGTAGCGGGAACATGACGTTGATATTCTGTTAACTAGTTTAAATCGAAAGTAAATCAAAATATAGCTTAAATGTTTTATCTCACAAGCTGGCAACATAAGTTGAGAAAGGGGATAATGTTTGTTTCTGTATATGCTGCAGTTAAAATGTGGTATTTTTAAAATGGTTGTCTAATGAGATTTTTGATATTAAAGCCTAACCTGGACCCTGCCGACCTTGCCAACTTCAGGCCTATCTCCCTGCTGCCTGGTCTCAGCAAGGTGGCTGAGAAGCTGGTGAACAGCCGCTTGTCGGACTTCTTGGAGGCTAACTCCCTCCTCGGCGATTCCCAAACGGATTTTTGTCCTGGTCAGGGGACTGACACCGCCCTGCTGGCGGTCGTGGAGAATGCCAGGAGCATTCTGGATTCGGGGGGATCAGTGGCAGTGATCCTCCTGGACCTTAGTGCTGCTTTTGACACCGTGGACCATCAGGTGCTTCTCCAACGGCTGTCGGGGGTGGGGGTCACCGGTTTGGCCCTCAAGTGGTTCACTTCCTTCTTGGAAGGCCGCACATTTGAGGTGTGGGAAGGCCATGAAAAATCATCTTCAGTCCCTCTCCAGTGTGGTGTGCCACAGGGCTCTTCGTTGAGCCCTACTTTATTCAACGTTTATATGGCCCCCCTGGAGAGTGTGGCACTGACGCTGGGTATTAAGATCATCAGCTATGCTGATGATACTCAGCTGGTGGTAGGCCTTTCCCAGTCGGCTCACCAACCCGACCGGCTGCACTCGTGTCTGGATAAGATCTACACGTGGATGTGCAGCTCAGCACTAAAGCTCAACGGCTCCAAGACGGAGCTGATGCTGCTGGGGAACTCTTCTCCATCTTTATCCCCCAGCAGCTGGCCCGACTGCCTGGGTCCAGTACCCACCCCCAAGCAGGAGATCAAGAGCCTGGGGGTGTGGCTCGAGCAGGACCTTTCGTTTAAAACTCATGCAAAAAAGACAGCCGGCGTGTGTTTTGGCCTGCTCCGATCAGCTCGGAAGATTCTACCTCTGCTCCCAGTGGCTACTAGGAGGCTTCTCGTCCAGGGGCTCATCATCTCGCGGCTGGACTTCAGCAACGCGTTGTTCCTTGGTGCACCAGAATCTACCCTGAACAAACTGCAGCAAGTGCAGAACGCGGCCGCCAGGCTCCTGACGGGTCTTTCCAGGCGTCAGTCGGCTCGCCCAGCATTGAAGGCGCTGCATTGGCTCCCTGTCAGGGACAGGGTGAAATTCAAGTCACTCTGTATCGCCCACAAAGTCTTGCAGGGGGTAGGTCCACCCATTCTGGGGGATATGGTTCAGCCCTATAAGGCCCCCCGTTCTCTCCGTTCCGATCATCAACATCTGTTGCAGGTTGGGAGGGTGAGGAAGGCAAGAACTGGTGGCAGAAGGTTTTCTATAAATGTGGCCACCCTGTGGAATTCTCTTCCTCTGCATTTACGCTCGGAAGCCAGCCTTTTGCGGTTCCGCAAACTTTTAAAAACTTTTTTGTTTTCTGCTTAACTCCTGCTTCATTGTGGTAGCGTTTCTCTCTGGTGAGCGCTGGGATGCCTGCTGGTAACCAGGCGCTATATAAAACTCACAATAAAAAAGTTTAAATTACTTTTACACAAGTATGCACTTTTTGATTAAGTAAAGTACATTTTTTGAGAGTTTGTGTATTTCTGTACTTGCTTGTCACAAAACGTACAAATGGTACTGGATCCCACAAAACTATACATGAAAACCATGAAATAACATTTCCATTACAGCATTATTAGACTGTTTTTTACAAAATGTTCTCAACCGGAGTTAGCAAACCGCAAACTAATATTATTATTCTCAACATGCTCAGGAGGAAGCTGAATGTCCAAAACAAATACAATTCACAAGTCTCCTTGTTTGCCTCTTAGCATGAGGTTTAGTAAATCTTTACTCTCTGGAAGGGTACAGCACATCAGTCAGCTGCTTGATGTGAAATTTAAAAAAAAATAATAAAGTTGGACAAAGGAAAACATATCAATTGACCAAAAACAGTGGAAGGAAAATGATAAAGGGAAAATGGACAAATGTCATTCCTCAAGTTATTTAGGCCTAAGTAATTAAAATGCCAAAAGCCACTAGAGTGTCTTTCAGGTTAAACATCCATAGCCACTTACTAAGCAGCATTGAATAGAAAGAAGGAAAGCAATGGGTCCGTGCACACACATTTATATAATTTGTATCAATGTTATGCAGTGTGGTTCTCGGCAAACCAAGTTTTTGACTAAGTAGTCCAGCAGGAAATGTTTTATGAGGCCCCCAGGGCTGGGAGCCACATACATTTTGAGCATTCTGTTGCCATATTGCACATATATACTTACCAATGGTCTTAAGGTTAATTCAAGAACTGCACATGCACCACCATTTAAGGTAACCATTAAAGTCAATGGGGTCACCCTGTTTCCCTCGGAACCTGGGCATTGATATATGAAGCTGCAATTGGTCCTGTTGCTCAACAACTAAAGACAATTTCATAGTAACCTTACTATTTCTGTAAACATATAATTTTCTATCACATATATATATTTTAACATGATTGACAGAAACTAAATACAGCACACAGACAAAAAATGTATAAAAAATATATATGAATCTATTTCTATTATTGAATTTATATTGATTACATAGAATCACTGCAAACTCATTTCAATATGGGCTGTCTAACATAAACCACAAAGACACAATAATAATACACAAAAAATTCAATAAGTGACTGGCGTGACAAAAAGGGTGAAAGTAAATAGCATGTTTAATTCAAACAAATAAGGAGATGTCAACACAAATTCTCTGTACTTCTCCGTTCTTTTACTATAACATGTACTGTCTACTTGAATAATAGTTATAGTGAGCCTGGACATGAGACTGTAGCACGTTGACGTTTCGACCCTGTAGAAAAAAGTGTGTGTAGATACATCAAGTAGAGTCTTCCTCAGGACAAAGCAGCCTAATGACAGCCCTCGCTGTTCAATAAGCCAATGCTAGCAGCATGCTCCACTGAGCCTGAATGGAGCGTGACCGAGGGCGGATAGAAGACTCTTGTACGTCCTCGTCAAACTAAAGTTCATCAATATGTCACCTTCCCAAAGCTTAATAATGACATAATGGCACCACCAGTCTGCTGAAGCCTGAGTGAAAAATACACAGACCTCCTATCTGACGCAGACCTCTTTGACTGACCTTGCTCTTGGCTCTAGTGAGAGTGGTATATTCTTTATGTCTGGATAGGCAATGCTTCAGTTTTTTCCCGGACCTTGGGTTATTTGTTCAAACAACCAACATTGTTGAAAGAGGTGTGTGTCAATATTTATTTTTTATTAGGTTTTGCAAATTTTTGTGTGGATTAAACAAGTTTCTTACACGACATGTGGAAGTCACGTAGCGCATGGCTCATATTAGTTATCATACATGTTATGTTCACTGACTGTTGCCTACATGTTAGAAATGCAGGTTTTTGGTTGGCAGATTGTACACCCTGTCCAAGCAGGAGCTAAAATCCTAGTCAGGGTAAGTCAGATACATAACCTAAATGAACCTGTGCTCACCCTCTGGTAGCTTGGCACAGAACTTTCCGGTTTAACTTAAAAGGCAATGTGTAAAATATTTGTGCAACCCTTTCATTAAAGCAACACATTGATAACACCACAAAAAGACTCCACATCAGTTTAGAAAATAGGGAATATTGATGTGATTAAAACAAGACAAAAACAACAAAAATCCTACTGGCAGATGTCAGATATGAATTTTTAAAGATTAAGACCAAAAACAGTTCTTACAATTCATAGCTTTAAAAGATTAGACTTGGGTAAATTCAAAGTTCAGGCCGACCACAATGGAGGGCAGGCCAGCTCCAGGACCCACTGAAAAGCTACCTTGTATAGAACAAGTGTCGGCGTCGAGCACTCCCTATGTCGGTTCCGATTCACGCAGTTGGACCGATGCATCTGTGTCGAGTCCCACAGTTGGAGTCGAAGGTTCGGCACTGTATCAAAGTAGAGCCTCACAGTCAGTGTCGAAGAATCAACACTACATCAAAGTCGGTACTAAGCAGGAGTCTTAAGACAAACTTAAGACAAAATCCTAACTTCTGTAAATACCAAAAGTAGTAAGTTTAGGATTTTGACTTAAGTTAGTTCTGTGAATCGGGCCCCTTGTGCCCAGCAATTCTCTGCTGTGGCGATTTAAAGAAAATGTCAAATGGTTGGATCGCATGTCCTGCTCAGTCGGCCTCTCGTAATGGAACAGTATCAACGTAGCAGTAGATGGGGCCCTTCAAATACCATAGTATCCTGCCTGAATGTACAGCTCGGAAGGTGCTTGGTCCATCGGGGTGTCTCAGATGCTGCTCCAGCACTAAGCGCCAGGCCTGCTGCGATGTAGTCCTGAAACCAGATGTCTTTTGAATGAAAAGAATGAAAAGAAAACGAGCATTAGCAAAGCCAAAATATTAGTGTGCAGCCTTAGTTAGCGGGCCTGTGAGGGTGTATAGTGGGAAGCATGGGCGTCATACTGCACTGGGAAGTTGGGGTTGTGAGAGAGGTTTGAGGGGTGGAGGTGTCAGGGCACTGGAGAGGTTACTGGTGGTAGTACTTAGTCACATGAAAACATTTGTGAAACGCCATGACTGTAGTGAAAGCTTACATAGTGAATGGCAGCTTAAAATATTGCAAACAGTCAATGGCCAAAGAAGGCTGACCAAAAGCCCATTTGCCTTGAACGTATGTATATGTGTGTGTATATGTGTGTTTATAGAAAAGTATGTTTTGTTCTACCGCTAGGTGTAACTCTCATGTCTTTTTGCTGTTCATCATTTTCAAGTGTAAATGTATACCTAGTTGTAGACTTGCCTGTCTCCATGCCCTCAAATGAGAATGGGATGTCCCCTACAACAGAATGTTCGTGTAAAGTGACTATTAGTAACTTCTTCTGTTTGTCAAGATCACCACCACTGAGGTGGAGCTCACCCTATGCAAAAGTATAGGGAAAATTCTAAATGTTATTATTCTTTAAAAAATTATTGCAAATATTTCAATGTATAATATACATGTAAATTAAATTAGAAGAAGAGTTGTAAACTGGAAAAAAGGGTTAAATTTAACAGCACATAGCTTATCAAACTAAGGCTCTAATTGGGATGTTGGCCGGAGTTGCCTCGAACCGACATCCATGCAGTTTCAAAACCAATTGACCTTTGATCAGCTGTCCGGAACTGCAATTACGATTCGACTACACATGGTGCGGTCACAAACTCCCATTTTCCTATGGGAGCTTGTGTCACGGTGGAAACCATCCGCAGCTCAAGCTCCTACAGAGAGATGGAAGTCAAAGTAAATCCCTGCACTGTATGGAAGGCACCTCATGGTGCCTACCACAGAGTGAAGGGATTTACCGGGGGGAACCATAGGTACCCACTTGCAGCCCAACCGGAGACCGCTGAAGAAGGGTAGCACTGTTATGGGACCAAAAAGTCACTTTCCAACAGGCTTTTCATGCCGGAAAGCCCGACATGGAAAGCCTATCGGAAACTGACATCATAATCCAGACAGCAGAAACACCGACCATATGGGGTTATAGTGGCAGTTTCAACTGGCCGACTGGTTTATTGAGCCCGTCAGAAGGCAGCCATAATGACCAGCTGGTATGAATTCTGAATGCCGTAATCGTAATACGGAGGTCAGAATTCAAAAGAAGGATGTCGGTCGGAAAGTCTCCGACCTGCGGTCAGAGGCTTTCCAACTGGCATCCTAATTAGGGCCTGAATGTGTATTAAACATTTTGTAAACATTTTAATTTATAAACATTTAAAACTATAAATAAACATGTCATCCTCTACTATGTTTCTTTTAAAGTTAAGTGTAACCCCATGCATGTTGAGGATGTAATGGTTACATCCTCTACTGCTGTTCTTCTGTACCAAAGATGTAACCGTTACGTTCTTGGCACAGCAGCTGGAAATCACTCTGCTGTAAACAGCAGAGGGATTTCTCTTTTTTTTCTTCAGCTTCAGGAGCTGGGGTAGAGCTTCTCCAGCTGTCTGAGGCATTTCTTTCTCACTGTAGTGACGATCAGCGCGCTGACGTCATTATACTGATATTGAAATGTGCAGATTGGCTCATTTCACTTTCACTGCCTATATGCTCCTGTGGCTATGTCAGCCTCCGAGCACCTAGTCAAACAGGAGAGTTATCATTGAGAAGGGAAGACTCTCTCTTTTCCAATGGTGCCTGAGGCAGGTTTGAATGGCTACTTGGGTGGAACAATCAGTGCTGCAGGCCAACTAGTAGCATTAAGGTTACAGGCCCTCGGTATATAGTATAACACTTTAAAAGGGACTTATGAGTAAACTAAATATGTGAATTGTGCATACACCAATGTTACTATGTTTAGGGGATAAGCCCTTACACTTAACCACTGGCCAGAAGTGTTAAAGTGATCAGAGTCCTTAAGCCAACAAAAAGAGGGTCAGAAAAATAGGAGAAGGAAGGCAAAAAACTTGGGGTGGCCCTTCAGAGAAGGCTGTTTTCCAACAGGCTCTCTGTGTGTTTGCATGTATGCATATATGTGTGTGTCTGTGTATGTGTATTACCTAAAAACAAGGGGTCAAAAAACACATTTTCCCCATGTTAATTCTGGTAGGAATTTTAGACACAGCTACAACCTGAACTGTTTAACAGACTTAGACCAAATTTGGCAGAAAGGTAGCTGTTGATCCAGAGAAGCACTTTTTTCTTTTGTTGTAAACCCGTGCACTAGTTGGGGAGTCATTCAGAGAAAATAAAATGTGTGTATATAGGGATGCAAAGGTTCTGAATACTCTCCCGATCTCAAGAGGAGATCTAACTAGCTGCCAATATATCAAACCAGGAAGTGTTTGCAGCCATCTTGGGAATGGGCTTGAGCTGAGTGCCACATAAAAGACATTAAAAAAATGAGAGGTACCAGGGTAAGAATACCCTGGTCCCCTAGGCCTCTTGAGGCAAAACAATGTTTTTTTTTTATTTCCAGTGGAGCCGTGGCTCCTGCTGAAATAAGACCAGAAGTGCGGGCTCCTGCGCTTCTGCAAGGTTTAGCCTCTGGGTGGTCCCAGGGGGGAGAGCACAGAGCCCATCAACTGGGGCCAAATTGTGCTGCGTGGACCCCCACCTCCTCAGGGCTTTGGGTAATTTTACGCTATGAGGCAAGTAGGGAAACCGTTGATTTGCTTTCACACAGAGGAGGCTGCATGTTTGGCAGTTCCCTGTTTTTTAAATCAATGCTGGCTCACACAGGAGGCGGGGAGCCGACTTGGATGGTGGGTGCCTTGAGGCCCCCCTGCAGTCCCAGGGAAAAGCAGAAAGAGGCTAAATAAAGATCAGAAAGAGCTAGAATAAAGGTCAGAAAGAGGCAAGATAAAGGTGAGAAATAAGCAGCAAGAGGTAGAATAGAGGCCTGAAACGAGCAGCAAGAGGCAGAATAAAGGTCTGAAATTAGCAGAAAGAGGTTAAATAAATGTGAGCAATGAGCAGCAAGAGGCAGAATAGAAGTCAGAAATGAGCAGCAAGGGGCAAAATATAGGTCGGAAGTGAGCAGAAAGAGGCTAAATAAAGGTGAGAAGTGAGCAGCAAGAGGCAGAATAGAGGTCAGAAATGAGCATAAAATCAAAATAAATGTCAGAAAACAAGCTTGCTGAGACCTCGTTGGAGGCCCTGCCCCCTTTCTCAACCACTCTGCATGGGGCCCTCCTGCCTTACTACTGGTTGGGGGATTAACTCCATTGGGGGGCCAAAAACCCCTATTTTTGTGACAAGTAAGTCTCCGACAGCCGGATTGCTGAGATGGCATTGCAGGCCCCACCTCCTTTCTCAGCTACTTTGCACAGGGGACTCTGCAGGTCGTTTGGGACTAAGAACCCCTATTGTTGCAACAAATAAGTTGTCCCCACAGCTGGATTTCTGAGAAGTCGTCTGCGGCCCACCCCCTTCTCAACCACTTGGCAAAGGGGCCTTCTGTAGCACTACTAGTTAGGGAATGAACTCCCCTTAGCTGCTGGGTGTTGCCTGGCTGCTGGCGAGCACCTATCAAGTCTCGTTATTCTCCCCGCACGTGAAAAATCATGTGAAGAGCTCATCAACAACCCAAAAATGTCCTTTCTGTTACGGAGAGCAGATTTTATTGGTAATTCTGTATTTGGAACACAGAGTTCCCGAATTCCACAAACGCCATGAGCGGAGCAGAATTTTACTCTCAGGCCTAGAACAACCCAACGTTTACAGGGTCGTTATAATTAGATAATAGAATTTAAAAAAACCTTAGAAATTCACTGAAAAAATCAAAGGTTACATAGATGTTATAGTTAGGCACACATTTCACTCATGCAAAACCAGTGAAATTCAGTAGTTATAGTTACCTTAGCTAACTATAACTTATGCCCCCGCAATGAACTGCTTATGACCTCATATATTACATCACTCATGACTACGCATGGGCGAATTTTGCGAATCTGGCGTTCGCGAAATTTGCGAATTTGCGAACTCGCAATCCGCAAAATCCGCGAATTCTCGCGAATTTGCGGATTTTTTTTTTGTGTTTGCAAGGATTTCTGCCAGTTCGCAAGGATTTCTGCCAGTTCGCGAGGGTTTTGTAACAGTTCGCAATCGCGAACTTACATGTCGGCTCGCAACGGTCACTATTATGTTGTTTCTACGTCTGGTTCATCATCATAGGTTCCAAGCACCCTCTGTTTCACCCCCGCCACCCTCTGTTTTACCCATGCCACCCTCTGGTACATCAATGCCTTATGCCACCCTCTGGTTCATCATCACTGTAGATTATGGGGGGAAAAAGCAAGCACACCTGCCTGCTTCAACTGACATGAATTAATTTGGGGTTGATTTATTAATGTGTCACTGTTTTAAAATCACAGTCTGGCACCTGCATCCTTATCTGTAATTTGCTTTCTGTTGCAGTGCAATTTTTTTTTCCAGGACCTTTGTGGCCTACTTGTAGCTATTCTATGAGCCTGCTGTGAGGGTCAGAGCAGGGTCATACAATTGTTGCAACTAGTAACTGAACTTTGGAGGGGCCCTTGTCAGGAAGCACTACAGGGAACGGTTACTAATGATGAGTTTGAGCTTTTGAACCTGCTTTCACTTTTGCAAAACTCGTTTTTCTGCAGAGCAGCATTACAGCAACTTTAATGCCCCACCAAGCTTATATGAGAAAGTTGATTTCTAATCCAAAAGTTATCCAAAGAAAATCAAAAGGCCTCAAATCTAAAAAAGTGCAGGCAAATGTCAACCTGAGGAGTTATTCTGATAAAAATAATCATTTTCAGAAGGTCTATGCTGCTTGCTAGTAGATTTCTTGTGCGGAATTGCAATTTTTGTAATTTCGCGAGTGAGAGATTGTTGCTGCCCGCCGCACCTACATGTTCGCAACTGCGAACTTACACCGCAAAGAAAAAAATCCGCTGCGTGCGAATTTGCGGATTTTGCGGGAAATTCGCGAATCTCGCGGATTGCGAATTTACCGAAAATCCGCAAAATCCGCGAGCGTAACGGATTTTCCGCCCATGCTTACTCATGACATGGTCAGTGACATCACTAATGACATCCCAAATGATATCATTGATGACATCATCCACAAAACCACTCACATCCATTGTGCGTTGCACGCGTGGGTTCGTATCCCATCCTCGTCACCAATACAATATAGTAACGAAATCCAGACGTTTAGAGGATGTTCAGATGTTTATTTCTAGTTAGTTACAGGACATGTAGGTAAGTCCAGTAAAGACCCCACTAGGAGCAGCCTGCATGCTGCTCAGCCCTTCTTAACTGTGACTTCTGACTCCCAACATTCGGTAATACATCATCCTTGAAACATTCCACTGGCAGAGCATGAGGGGACATGAATAACATTAAAGTCAGGATATTACGTACTCATATTCTGATACAACCACTCACATACCCATTTGCAGACCCATACAAGTACTCACACAACCACTTACTCATCCATAGAGCCACTCAGACACCCACCAACTCACTCATATTGGCACTCACACAACCACTCACTCATAAAGTGAATCATACAACCAGTCACTTACCCATACGGTCACTCACAGTCACACACTCACCCAAACAGCTACTAACACAGCCACTTATTCTCCTATACATCCACTCATAAAAGCACTCAATCGCCCATACAGCCTTTCAGCTCAGTCACCCATACAAGCACTCACACACTCCCTCAACACCCACACAACCACTTTCAAACCCATTCACACATCGATGCATGCACTCACACATCCACTCGCTCATCCATACATCCATTCACACAGACACTTAACAATACAGCCACTCACACACCAACTCACTTAACGAAACAGCAACTTAAAGAGCCAGTCATTCAGTCACGTATACAGCCAGTCACTCACTGATGCAGCCATTCAGATGCCCACTCACCCACACATACATCCACTAACACATCAAAATAGTCACTCACACAGCCACTCACTCACCCACACAGCTACTCACCTACCTACTTATACCTCATACAGCCAGAACTCAGACACCCACTCATGCATGGATACACACAGACACACAGCCACTCACATAAATTATTTTACAAAAAATTTCACACATTAGTAATACAGAAAGTATACTGTGTTAAGTTTTGTAGTACCTTGGTATATATATATTTAACACTCAAACTTTTAGAAACCACTCACACTCACTGAATGATGTCATCAGTGATGTCACTGACAATGTAATGAGTGAGGTAATATGTGAGACCATAAGCAGTGCATTGTAGGGGCATGAGTTATAGGTAACAACCACATCACACCCGCGCAAGACCTCCGCGACTCACTCGCCTCGTTCTTTCAGAGCAAGATCGCCGACATACACAACAGCTTCGGCACGCCGACCACGCACCAAACCAGCGCCCCCCACCACCACCCTCTGCACCTGGACCCCTGTCAGCACCGAAGACACCACCCGCATGACGAACACCATCCACTCCGGCTCCCTAACCGACCCCTGCCCACACCACATCTCCAACAAAGCCGACTCCATCATCGCACCCCAGCTCCGGAACATCATTAACAGCTCCTTTGCATCCGCCACCTTCCCGGAGATCTGGAAACATGCCGAGCTGAGCGCCCTCCTCAAGAAACCCACCGCGGACCCCAGGGACTGGAAGAACTTCTGCCCCATCTTGCTCCTCCCCTTTCCAGCCAAAGTCATTGAGGAGACCGTCAACAGACAACTCTCCACCTTCCCCGAGACCAACAGATCCCTCGACCCCTCACAGTCCGGTTTCCGAGCAAACCACAGCACCAGGACCATCCTCATCGCAGCCACCGACGGCATCAGGTACCTGCTCGACAACGGGGAAACGGCTGCCCTCATCCTACTTGACCTCTCAGCAGCCTTCGACACCGTATGCCACAGCACCCTAATACAACGCCTCAGCAACACCGGAATCCAAGGAGCGGCACTGGAGTGGATCATCTCGTTCCTCGCCGGAAGAACCCAGAGAGTCCGCCTCCCCCATTCCGATCCGCGGACACTGCAGTCATCTGCGGCGTCCCGCAAGGATCCTCACTCAGCCCCACCCTCTTCAAAATCTACATGAGACCCCTCGCAGCCATCGCCCGCCAACACAACCTCAACATCATCTCCTACGCCGACAACACCCAACTGATCCTCTCCCTCACCAACGACCCCACGACTGCCAGAGCCAACCTCCAAGAAGGAATGAGAGACGTCGCAGAATGGATGAAGATCAGCCATCTGAAACTGAACTCAGACAAGACGGAAGTCCTCATCTTCGGACCATCTCCCTCCGCCTGGGACGACTCCTGGTGGCCCCCTGCCCTGAGCAGTGCACCCAAGCCTACGGACCATGCACGCAACCTGGGCTTCATCCTGGACTCCTCCCTCACGATGACCAAGCAAGTCAACGCCGTCTCATCATCCTGTTTCAACACCCTGCGCATGCTCCGAAAGATCTTCCGATGGATCCCCACCGAACCCAGGAAGACGGTCACCCAGGCCCTCGTCACCAGCCGCCTGGACTACGGGAACACCCTCTAGGCTGGAACAACAGCCAAACTCCAGAAAAGACTTCAGCGTATCCAGAACGCCTCAGCACGACTCATCCTGGACATCCCTTGCCGCAGCCACATCACTGCCCACCTGAAATACCTTCACTGGCTCCCAGTCAGCAAGAGGATCACGTTCAGACTCCTCACCCACGCACACAAGGCTCTCCACTACGCGGGCCCGAAGTACCTCAACAGCCGCCTCACATTCTATACACCCACCCGCCAGCTCCGATCCGCCAGCCTCGCCCTCGCTTCCGTCCCACGTTTTCGGAAATCCCCCGTCGGAGGAAGATCCTTCTCCTACCTGGCAGCAAAGACATGGAACTCCCTCCCCACTCACCTACGGCTGACCCGGGACCATCTCGCTTTCAGGAAACAACTCAAGACCTGGCTGTTCGAGAAGTAGCGACCCCCCCCACCCCCACAGCGCCTTGAGACCCTTACGGGTGAGTAGCGCGCTCTATATATTTCTCTGATTGATTGATTGACTGATGTAACTCTAACTGCTGAATTTCACTGGTTTTGAAATGTGAGCGTAACTATGTCTCTGTAACATTTGTTTTTTTTAGTAAAAAAATATATAATATTATTTCTGACCGTCAAACTAATTTAAATTTTACAACAATAATCCTGTTTAACACTTTTAGGACTGTAAAAAATAAAGAAGTATATTTTGTTAATTGTAATTGGCTTGATATTTTATTGGTGTGTATTTTGATTTAGCATGACTTTCCAAACTCCTTCCAATTTCCCTGAACCCCTCCCATTTAGAAGTAATTCTCTATTTATTTCCATTATGTGCCTCCCACATTTACTACTTAAATGGATATCTATGTGCACAGAGATGTCTGCCACCATAACCAAGATCTCCATACTGAAAATATAGGAGAGGTGAAGGTCTCCAGCTGTTGGTTTCTGAATTGCATTTGTAGTATGCAAATAGAACTATATTACATACTATGAAAGCTGGCCGATATTGTTGCATAAATCCAATAGAAGGCAACATCTTTTAATACTTCATCCCTGACTGAATACAAAAACCATTAGGCTACAGTCTGTGAAATATCCCAATTAAGTATGCAGATGACATTCTTTGGAATTGTTTTTGTATTACTTATCAGAATAGCCGAGAGAGAAATGTGTTTGAGAATAGAAAGCCAAGTTGTGATTGTGGACATGGTAGAATGTTGCAAGTATCAGATAAGATCTTCTTTTTTCTCAGGAACTCCATGATGGATATCCTAAAATCACTACTTTGAACGGAGCCTGCTTGAAATTCTACTGAAGTTGTTGAATACCTTTGACTCTTTAGGGGAGTGAAAGTAACCATAGACAGACCTCTAGCATTGTGAACAGTATGAATATTTTACAACAGAAATTGTGGCAGCTTCTGCCAAGTCAAAATTCAAAATTTATTTAAGACTTGGAACCCCTAGGAGGTACACAAAAAAATACAAACGTATTATTACGAGTAATAAAACATTACAAGCTCAATCCACAAGGCATCATATGGTTATCAAGAACCTGCATTAGGATGGATAACATTTATTTTAAGTAAAAACAGACAATATTGTCAATAATCATGAAATATGAAATACTTGAGTTTTATAACATTACTTATCCTGGAATGTACATAGGACATTGAAGTTGCCAGTTCGTAAACAGAATAAAATAAAAAAATTCTATTTCAGCTAAAAAATCAATTTAGAATTAGCAGCAGTAAAAAGGAGAAACAGAACATCTCCAAAAAATGCGAAGGGTAGTATAGATATGCCAGGTCATATGTAGCAAAGCCCAAAGTTCATATTTGACTTTAAATGTTCAAATTGGAATTAGCAGCAAGAAAAGGATAGCTGAGCGTGTCTGGACCTGTCAAAAGAGCAATTCAGTATCAACCAGTTGATGTGCAAGATACAACCTGAGACTGACTTCAATTAAAATTTGAGATTAGCAACAAGAGCATGGTGGAAAACAGAAGCAACCTAACCGTATAGTGCAAAATAGCAGTAAATAGCAGCCAATCAGTGTGCAAAATGCTAAATGGATCAAATAAAACAATGATACTTCCTAAAAAGATGACAAGCAGAAAGGATATCTGCCCAATACAAAGATATGGTAACATTTAAAATATATACATAAAATCCTAAAAATAATTAAAAAGTTTTACACACACTGCTTCATTTTTTGGACAAAATAGATAGTCTTGGGCTGATGCTACGTTTGTAACACTATCTTGTAAAAACATTGGTTGAAGCCAACGATAACGACTCGAAGCCAATGCAAGGCAAACAAACAAAACATGGTCCAGGGTAGGAGTGCTCAGCATACACAAGTTTTTACCATTATTCAGATTCTGGGAACAGTTTGCTGTAATGTCATTTAAAGGTACAAGATTCATGCGGCATAAAATGAGCAGGCAACAAATTCCATGTTCTAAATTCCAAAATAAATATTTTTGCGCAGTTCTCGGAGAGTTTGTCCTGACTATTAGCTTTAATCATTCCATAGAGTTGCAGAATGTAATGTCTCTATTGAAGCTAATCTTGCCACTTAAGGTTTTTAGGAGGGATTTAAATTCTAATGGTGGAAGTGTGAGCATTGATTCTTCTTGAATATCATAGGTTTTTAGCGCCAAAAAGAAGTCACTGTAAAAATAGTTATAACCTGCCTTAACATCAAAGATTTCATGGCACAAGAAATCTCTTAGTGAATCTGTCTCACTGTGTTTTAGCTGATAACCCCTGCGTAAAACCTTGGATTAACCATGATTATAGGAGCCTATTAGACAGAATTCCAATCTGATTGCTGCCGTTGGAACCAACGTATTAAAATTAAATATCTTACATAATATCTGACCTTCGTACCTCCAGTCCTTAACGGGGATTGATTCAATTGCATAAAGCAAGGTTGGGGGAATTCTTGCCTTAAAGACCTTTAGTAAGTGAAAAAAAATATCTTCTACCCATGGCACTATAAAATATACCCAAACCATTGGCGTGTGATGTAGGTTTACTGGTGCAATGTTCAATGTGAGGTTTATCCTTCGAACTACCAGTTAAATGTTTCCCTAAATACAGGTATGAGTCTACCACCTCCAGTGTTTCGGGGACAAATTTACCACTTAAAGTTACATGATTTTCTGCTATTACTACTTTTCATAATTAGAATTTTGCTTTTGGATACATTCATATTCAAAAGTGTCCCTCTGTATATTTGTGCAGGGAAGCCAACTTTCTATTCAACCAGATAGTGGTTAGGTCCATTACAACTAGATCATCTGCATATAAAAGACATGCAAAAGGGTGTGTACTTATCTTTAGTGCATCTCCATCAGTTAGAGCAAAACAAGTCAGAGCAAACACTAACTCTACTCCCAGCCAGAAGGAGCTGTCAAACTGCTCCTACTTGCTGGGAGCTGAGTTTTCATCATTTTTCCTGCCTGCTGTCATGTAATATATGATGTCATAAGCAGTACATTGCAGGGGCACAAGATATAGCTGGCTCAGCTAACTATAACTGTTGACATTTACTGGTTTTGTATGAGTGAAACTTGAGTCTCATTATAACGTCCCTGTAATATTTATTTTTTACAGTAAATTTCTAAGATTTTTTAAATGCTAATTCAGTGAAATTCTATGGTTTTTTAGGTAGTAATCGCATTTGCAGAGTGGTGCAGAAAGGGGCAGGCCTCAGACAAGCTCTCAGGCATCCCGCTGTGTAGGACTTACAGGAGGTACCAGGAGTATCTCTTGGCTCCCAAGGTCCCTCAGCATCCAATAGGACACTTTTCCCCAACCAGATGTGCACCAGGAGGCATGTTTGCAGAGTAGTGGAGAAAGACCACTTAGCAATACTGTTGCGTGGAATGTACTGGAGGTAACAGGAGGGGTTTTCTCCCCCAGGGACTCTCAGCAGCCAAGCGGACTTCATCCCCCAACTAGTAATCCACCAGTAGGCGACTTTGCAGAGTGGTTGAGAAAGGGGGTGGGGTCACGAATACCTCTCAGCAATCCCACATTGTGGGACTTATTGAAGGTAACAGGAGGATTAGTTGGCCTCCTGGCACACTACTGGTTGGGTTATTGGGGGCCAACCCTGTTACATCCACTAAGTCCCAAAGCTGGATTGCAAAAAGTTTGCGGAGGCCATGCCCCCTTCTCCACCACTCTGCAAATGCACCTCCTGGTGCACTAGTGTTTGGAGAAAGAAGTACACTTTAGTCCTGAGGCCCACGGGAGTAAGGTGGAATTTATCCCCCAACCAGCAGCGCACTAAGAGGTGTGATCGCAAAGTGGTGCAGAAAGGTGGCGGGTCCTCCGGCATCGTGCCTTTAGCTTTTTATTTTTTCTTTCTTTCTTTTAAATTATAAGGGAATGGGGCTCTGGCTCCCACCTTCTCTGGTCCGTTTTTGGGTGTCAGATATATTTAGAATGAGGATAGGGGCTGCACAGCCATTCTCTTGGGACGATTGAGGCCCCAGGGACCCAATCCCCCTTGCTTTTAAAAAACTATTTTATATTGCACCATCGGCAGCTGGAATGAAAGGTAAAACCAGCTGCTTGAGGCTTCGGTTTTTGGACTGCTCGAGACCGACAAGCACTGCGCTCCATATGCTAAATGAACCTGAAACTTTGCTCTGAATACCTACTCAAGGATGAGAAATAATGCTTTTTAAATGGGAACTGACACTAAATATGCACGCTCGCATTTGGAACTACTATGTCCAGCATGCACTAATTGATTTGCTCCATAAAACCACGCCTTCTAAAGGGAAACATTAAATAAAAACTGGAAATATCGTAAATGCGAGCCTCAGTGTGTTCTTCCAGGCAGCCCATGTAGAAGAGGCTCTTGGCCTCGAAACGCGTCGGCAGAAAGAAACACTTTTGGATCAAAGAGGCAGGCTGCATGTAAATTGCCGGATGGCTGGGCGCAGTCGGGTGACATCTTATTGCTTTGGGCACTTTGTAGGACAAAATTACTCACGGCAGCCCTGCCGTGGAGATGTGCACCATCGGCAGCTGGAATGAAAGGTACAACCAGCTGCTTGAGGCTTCGGTTTTTGGACTGCTCGAGACTGACAAGCACTGCGCTCCATATGCTAAATGAACCTGAAACTTTGCTCTGAATACCTACTCAAGGATGAGAAATAATGCTTTTTAAATGGGAACTGACACTAAATATGCACGCTCGCATTTGGAACTACTATGTCCAGCATGCACTAATTGATTTGCTCCATAAAACCACGCCTTCTAAAGGGAAACATTAAATAAAAACTGGAAATATCGTAAATGCGAGCCTCAGTGTGTTCTTCCAGGCAGCCCATGAAGAAGAGGCTCTTGGCCTCGAAACGCGTCGGCAGAAAGAAACACTTTTGGATCAAAGAGGCAGGCTGCATGTAAATTGCCGGATGGCTGGGCGCAGTCGGGTGACATCTTATTGCCTTGGGCACTTTGTAGGACAAAATTACTCACGGCAGCCCTGCCGTGGAGATGTGCACCATCGGCAGCTGGAATGAAAGGTACAACCAGCTGCTTGAGGCTTCGGTTTTTGGACTGCTCGAGACTGACAAGCACTGCGCTCCATATGCTAAATGAACCTGAAACTTTGCTCCAAATACCTACTCAAGGATGAGAAATAATGCTTTTTAAATGGGAACTGACACTGAATATGCACGCTCGATTTGGAACTACTATGTCCAGCATGCACTAATTGATTTGCTCCATTAAACCACGCCTTCTAAAGGGAAACATGCAAATAAAAACCGGAAATATCGTAAATGCCAGCCTCAGTGTGTTCTTCCAGGCAGCCCATGAAGAAGAGGCTCTTGGCCTCGAAACGCGTCGGCAGAAAGAAACACTTTTAGATCAAAGAGGCAGGCTGCATGTAAATTGCCGAATGGCTGGGCGCAGTCGGGTGACATCTTATTGCTTTGGGCACTTTGTAGGACAAAATTACTCACAGCAGCCCTGCCGTGGAGATGTGCACCATCGGCAGCTGGAATGAAAGGTACAACCAGCTGCTGAATAATTTTGTCCACCCTAAGCGTGGAAGGGTATACTCAGATGTGAGTCCCTTGCTCATTGCACCATCAGGATTCAAGCTAGCCAGGCCGAAGACGGCTGAAATGCCACAAACCGGTCCCCGGAAGCTTGTTTCCTTCCCAGTATAAGAATTGGCTTGGTAGTTTGGTTTGCCCTGTTCCCATCATGCACTGGGACAGGAACAGACTAATTTGCATGTAGCCAGGTTCTGAGCTGGGATGGTGCAGTGAGCTAAAAAACGGTGATGGATCAAGCCCTGATCTTCGGACTGGGTAAGAGTGGTCTGCTTAATTCGGACACTCTGTTCATCACCACCCCCTTTTCTGAATCTTATTGCTTTGGGCACTTTGTAGGATAAGGCGAAAGAAACCAACCTTGTACATGAATAAATGCAGTTTGCCTGGAAAACAATTCTGGTGTTGGAGTGCGCTTTCATATCGAGGATGCTTTGTTTAAAGAATAAAGAATGCAGTGGCATTCCAACCGCGAAAACGCACCCTCTCTGATGTCTGAGGGCCATCTGGAGACAAAGAAACTGTTTCGAAGTCTCCAGGTTATGGAACACCAGCTGGCTATAAAAAAGACTGCTGTTCGTGTCAAGGACCCACTGAAGGGTTGTGAAATGGATCCAAATTTGCAAAAGGAGCAGAGCCTACTGAAGGTAACACTTAACAAGACATTGTAATTATAGCTAAAGCAGCATGGCCTCTGAATACCAGCGTGCAGCATTGTACTGTGTTTAAAGATGGCCAATGGAAAATCACTTAAAGGTCACGTGCTGCAAAATGCTTGTTCAAATGAAATTCCGCCCTTTGCATGTCCAAATGCCTGTGACCAAGGGGACTGGAGCCCCGAAACGCGTAAGGCGAAAGAAACCAACCTTGTACATGAATAAATGCAGTTTGCCTGGAAAACAATTCTGGTGTTGGAGTGCGCTTTCATATCGAGAATGCTTTGTTTTAGGAATATATATATATCTATATATCTATATATATATAATTACCTACTGGCGGACGCCAGTAGGAATATATAGTTAGGACCTAGTTAGCATAGGAAATTCCGAACATTCTATTGGGAATAACTTTGGCGCCGATTAAGGGATCTGCCTGTAATTTTCCTTAAATTTGCCTCGCTGTGCTCCGCTCTTTCCCTGAAAGTTTCGGGGGGATTCGTCAAGCAGGGGCCGATAAAAAAGGGGGGTCCCAAAACGTGTTTTCCCCATGTTAATTTCCATAGGGACATTCTGACAAGGCTACAGCTCGAACGGCTGAACGGAATTATACCAGATTTGGCAAAATGGTAGGGACTGGTATGCAGCAGTGCCTTTTGTATGTTTGGTGTAAATCCCTCCAGTAGTTCTTGAGAACATTGAATTTGAAATTTTTTAAATGCATTTTTTCTATGGGACCTTTAGACACGGCTACAGCGCGAACGGGCTGAACGGAACTACACCAAACTTGGCAAAATGGTAGGGACAGGTATGCAGTAGTGCCTTTTCTATATTTGGTGAAAATCCTTCCAGTAGTTGTTGAGAAAATGAATTTGAGCAAATTATATATCTATATGCGCTCAACATTCTATTGGGAATAACTTTGGCGCCGATTGAGGAATCTGTGTGTAATTTTCCAGAATTTTGGACAGCTCCAATCCGCTCCTTACCTGAAAGTTTCGGGGGGATTCGTCAAGCGGGGGCCGAAATGGGGGTCCCAAAACGTGTTTTCCCCATGTTAATTTCCATAGGGACCTTTAGACAAAATGGTAGGGCCTGGTATGCAGATGTGCCTTTGCTATGTTTGGTGAAAATCCCTCCAGTAGTTCTTGAGAAAATTCAATTTAAAACTTTTCAAAAGGCATTTTCTATGGGACCTTTAGACACGGCTACAGCCCAAACGGCTGAACGGAATTACACCTAACTTGGCAAAATGGTAGGGACAGGTATGCAGTAGTGCCTTTTCTATATTTGGTGAAAATCCCTCCAGTAGTTGTTGAGAAAATTGAAATTGATCAAATTATAAATCTATATGCGCTCACCATACGAGCACCGTACGCGTACGGTACGCGTACGTGCGCGTACCCTTAAGTGCGCGAGCGAGTTTCTGATTGGCTGGCAGTCGACTGTCAACATTCCAAACTGTCCAAACCAGGAAGTGTTGGCCACCAGCTTGTTTTTCAGGAGAACTGAGGCACAAGAGAACCCAAAACAAGAGTGGGACCCCCCAACCCTCTAGCCCTTCTCAGGGGGTCCCAAAAGGACCCCCACGAGCAAAAAATAAATAAATAACTCACAGGGTATTTGCACCGTACGCGTAGGGTACGCATACCGTGCACGTACTCCGTGATTTTAAAAAAAAAAGGAATTTGCACTTGGTGGTCCTTCTGGGACCCCCTGAGAAGGGCTAGAGGGTCAGGGGGTCTCAACCCTGCCTTCTTTTCGCGTTTTCCACTCTTGTTTTGTGCTCTCTTGTGCCTCACTTCTCATGAGAAACAAGATGGCTGCTCAGGTGGTCCCAGAAGGATAATAACATATATAAACATTATCCGCTAATAGAATTAGCATTTACAAAACCTTTGAAATTTATTGAAAAAAAATATAGGTTTCACGCCTGATGTAGTTAGGAATTAGCATTTAAGAAACCTTGCAAATTCACTGCAAAAATAATAGGTTTCAAGCCTTATATAGTTAGGAACTGGCATTTCAAAAACCTTGCAAATTCACTTAAAGAACCATAGGTTTCAGGACTTATATAGTTAGGAATTAGCATTTAAAAAACCTTGCAAATTCACTTAAAAACCATAGGTTTCAGGCCTTATATACTTAGGAATTAGCAATTAAAAAACCATTGAAATTGCTACTATATAGTTAGTTGTACTAACTATATTTCGCGCCCCCGCAATCCACTGCTGATGATGTCACATATTACATCATTCATGACATGTTCAGTGACATCCCTGATGACATCACTGATGACATCTCAAATGACATCACTGATATATATATATATATATATATATATGTATTCACTAAGATACACTTAATAAGCCAGTTAACCAATCAATTTTTTTTTTTTAAAACATCCATTAAGACACTTATTTAAACATTCATTCTTCCATCGACCTTTACATATACATATATAAAATATATTTATTTTTCAGAAAGACACACATTCACTGGATGGTGTCATCAGTGATGTCATGAGTGATGTCACTGTGCAAGTTATAGTGAGTCCAACTAACTATAACGTGGGAATTTCAATGGTTTTATGTCAGTAAAATTTCCAGCTAACTATAACTGGTGTGAAACCTATGGTTTTTTCAGTGAATTTCATAGGTTTTTTAAATGCTAATTCCTAACTATATAAGGCCTGAAACCTCTGTTTTTTTCAGTGAATTTCAAAGGTTTTCCAATGCTAATTCCTAACTATATAAGACCTGAAAGCCCACCAGGAATCTCCAGTATGCGCCAGGGGACTGCATTGCAGAGAGGTGTAATGAAGCCACGCCCCTTTTTACACCTCTCTGCAACGCAGCCCCCGTGCATATTTGAAGAGGGGGAACTAATTCCCTTGCATACTGGGGGCCCTTGGGGGCCAACTAGCCCACCTGGAACCTCCAGTATGCACCAGGGGGCTGCATTGCACAGAGGTGTAATGAGGCTATGCCCCTTTGTACACCTCTCTGCAACTCAGGCCACTGGCGCGTTTGCAGAGGGGGGACTAATTCCCCTTGCATACTGGGGGGTCTCTGGGTCATATCTGCCCAAACACAGATATTCCGAACGATTGAAAATGACTTTTCTTGAGAAACATTTGGATTTGGATTATCATGTCCTATACTTTGGAATTTTTGACTGACTTTGAGGATGCTATAAATTACTCAAGTCTGCCCGAATTGTGTGGGTAAAATTGATACCTAGTCACTTTGAATAAGAATGTACTTATGTCCCGTCTAACATTTGGACGAAATATCTAGTTATATGACAACAGGATACCGACATAACTTGAAGGAAATAAGAACGCCCTGAAGAAGTTCTGTTGTACAGAACGAAACGTTTCGGCTGGCTGTGGTACATAAACTTAAGGAAAATAAAAGCATTGGAATATACACCAAGATTCAGCGCTTCAATAGGGACTCTAAGTGATATGATTTGATTGGACTTATTGTGCAAGTGGTGCTGTGGCAAACTTTGGAATATTCTCCACTACTCTCTACTACTTACGCTCTCCTATTCCACTACTCTCAAATACTCACTCTCTACTACTCATTCTCTACTACTCAACTACTCTCTACTACTCTCTCTCTTCTTCTCACTCCCTACTACTCACTATCTACTACTCTCTACTACTCACTCTCCACTACTCTCTCTCTCTACTACTCACTCTTTACTACTCACTCTCTACTACTCGCTACTACTCACTCTCTACTTCTCACTCTCTACTACTCTCTACTACTCACTCTCTACTACTCTCTCTCTACTACTCACTCTCTACTACTCACTCTACTACTCACTCTCTACTACTCTCTCTCTACTAGTCTCTACTACTCACTCTACTACTCACTCTCTACTACTCTCTTCTATTCTCTCTCTCTGCTACTCACTCTCTACTACTCTCTACTACTCACTCTCTACTACTCTCTCTCTACTAGTCTCTATTACTCACTCTACTACTCACTCTCTACTACTCTCTACTATTCTCTCTCTCTGCTACTCACTCTTTACTACTCTCTACTACTCACTCTCTTCTGCTCTCTACTACTCACTCTACTACTTACTCTCTACTACTCTATACTACTCACTCTCTACTATTCTCTACTACTCACTCTACTATTCACTCTACTACTCTCTACTACTCACTCTCTGCTACTCTCTCTACTGCTCTCTACTACTCTCTACTACTCACTCTCTACTCTCTATTACTCACTCTCTACTCTCTACCTCTCTCTCTACTAGTCTCTACCTCTCTACTGCTACCTCTCTACCTCTACCTCTCTACCTCTACACCTCTACCTCTGTACCTCTCTCTACACGCACACGTATACACATATATATATGCATATATATGCATATGCATTTATATATATGTATGTGTATGTGTATATATATATATATATATATACATACATATATAAACATATATAATGTGTATATCTATATAAATATAAATGCATGCATACATATACATATATGCATACAGATGCATTTTATTTACATGAAAGTTTAAAAAACACTAATAAAAGCAAAGCTAAAAAGCCACCTCATTACAAACAGAATGGCTTTAACTTAAACGAGGGCGAGATCTGTTGCATTTTCAATGCTTGTTTACTTTGGTTCCATCAAGAAGGCATTCATATGTGTCACACATTTGCCATAAATTCTGAATGTTAGCACTCTAGTTGCTCATTATATCACTGTAGTAAAGCTGCTGCTCACCTGGGAAGTCTGCTGCTGGTATTCAAAGTGCATGTTTCAGTCTGCATGTCAGAATTTTTTTAATGAAATAGAAGAGGATTTGAGAAGTCACTCAAAATGATCCCTAATTTTTCTTTCTGAAGCACTAATCATACTGTCTATGGCAAAATGAACCCACTCATGTGGTTCCTTTTTAAATTAAATGTTTCCAGACTTACCACTTCATTCCAATCAAGATGGCTTCTGGTGTGCCATACTTTTGTCATAAGTAAGACTGTTAGCGCTCTAGTTGTTCTTTAGAACACTGTGGGACATTCTGTAATTGGGCTATACTTGGGCTACATCTGGGTGATATTTGGGCTACATTTAGGCTCTTTAGTCTCTGGTGGCCATCTTGGGAGACTGTATGTCAGAATTTGTTTATGAAATTGAAGAGGATTTGAGAAGTCACTCAAAATGTGCCCTAATTTTTCTTTCTGCAGCACTAATCATACTTTCTATGGCAAAATATACCCCCTCATTTTGTTCCATTTTAAATTAAATGTTTTAAGAGTTACCACTTTATTCCAATCAAGATGGCTTCAGGTGTGCCATACCTTTGTAATAAGTAGGACTGTTAGCGCTCTAGTTGTTCTTTAGAACACTCTGGGACATTCTGTCATTGTGCTATACTTGGGCTACATCTGGGTGATATTTGGGCTACATTTGGGCTCTTTTGTCTCTGGTGGCCATCGTGGGAGACTGCATGTCAGAATGTTTTAATGAAATAGAAAAGGATTTGAGAAGTCACTCAAAATGTGCCCTAATTTTTCTTTCTGCAGCACTAATAATACTTTCTATGGCATAATATACCCCCCTCATTTTGTTCCTTTTTAAATTAAATGTTTTAAGAGGTATTGAAATGTTAGTGAGCTAGCCTGCTGGGCAGGCAAACCGTGTCTAACACTATCAGCTGACAATAAAGAAATTGCTGCCAAATGACACAGCGTCGACTTTCCTTTGCTGGAAGAGTGGCTCATATTTCGGACCGAGTTTCGGAAGTCCGTAACGCCAAAGCGCCCTTTGATCTGGAGGCGGTAGGCTAACCAAAGCAAACGTGGAGTCTATATATATATTTATATACACACACATATATATATCCAATTTCCACTCTCTACGTGATTTGTATTCACGCCCAAAAAAGACGAGAGAGACCGGCTCTTGAATTCAACAGCAGCCGCTGGTAACTTTATTGATTTTTTCTTTTCAAGTGCATTGCTGTGCCCTCCACCAAACACGTTTTGGCGATCCCAGTCGCCTTGCTCGCTGGTCAACTAGTGCTCACACTCCCTCTAGGTTTTAAACTTAGTATTACCAATCCCTGGTCGCCATCAATTTCATAAAAACAAACAACAGACTGGAGCAAGCATAAACTTGTCCATAGCCTGAAAGACAGACTCCATTATTCGCGACTTATCTTAAAAACATCACATGCCATTATATCAAAAATGTCATTATAAAACACATCTTATACAAAATGTATATGCATAATAAATTATACATACAAATAAATTAGTGTTGAAAAGCCGATACCAATTGTTGTATAGTATAGATACAGACAATAGTTTTCTCTCTCTTATTCAATCGGACCATGATGACATTAGGAGTGTTTCTAGGTCCTCTTTACAGTATATCGCTTGCTTGTTGCTTTAATATTGTAGATGGCTGCCATCGCAATGTGCAAAAAACAATCTTATTGTGCCTAAATAAAGTGCATAAGTGCAGAACAGTAAATAAACTCCCAGCCGGGAGTTTAGTACATCCTAAATATTCAATAAAACCATTGAATTCATAAACAGGGGATCAGGGTTAAATAGGCAGAATGAATATAATTAGCAATCATTTTCTTTTGACTGTACAAATACATATAATCTTCCTTAGAAAAACTCCAGCAATCTAAACTTTCAATATTACACACACCTTGAAATTACAGATGAGCGAGACTACTTTCAATCCTTCCACTACTTAGATCAAAAATGCAGATATTGATGTAATACACATCAATCCATCGTGGTTACCTAAGTTTCCTTTCAACTGAACCTTCTAAATGTATCACCGTGCTGGTCATAAACCCATCCATTTCCAACCCAGCTCAAAGCCACTCTGGCCAAGCTGTATTATGAAATAAATAAATTTAAAACCATGCCGTAATAAATATGATAAATATCTAAAACCAATCTCAGTGGCTGTTATTCAGAATTTTATACATCTATAAATCTCCATTATCTCTTGCTAGGCCCATTCTTTCATAGATAGTGGTACAAATCTTCACAGATGTTAAGACCACGTGGGCTTTTAGTCTCCAGGTCCACTATGTATTTGGTCTCCAATCGGCATAGCTGTTTCTCTCTATCTCCACCCCTTTTGCTTCTTGGAACGCTATCTATTACGAAATACTGCAACCGATTCAAGTTGTTCCCATGTTCTAGCCACAGGGTATGTAGGGTCAGAATTGACCGTGGCTCGCAGGTGCTGCAATATTCTAGCTTGCACTGGTAATTTTGTGCTGCCGACATACTTCAACCCACAAATGCATTTCAACACGTACAGGGCATATATATATATATATATATATATCTCAAATTCCATAATCCTTCTCCATCCAAAAAGATTGAGCACTTGTGGGTTCACCGGAGCTCACGCTTTATTCCAGCCGACATTAGCATAACTGCCTTTATCAAATGCCTCTGTCACAGGTGTTACAAGTGTCCGCAGGCATAGAGGGATGTCCCGATCTGGGCACTCTGAGTCTGTTTACTGCAGATAGTCTACAGTAAGTATATATATATATATATATATTGCCTACTGGCGGTCGCCAGTAGGTAGTTATAGTTAGGATTGTTTTCTACAGGAAATCCCCAACATTCTATTTGGAATAACTTTGGCGCTGGTTGAGGAATCTGCCTGTAATTCTCCTTAAATTTGCCTCGCTGCGCTCCGCTCCTTCCCTGAAAGTTTGGGGGGGATTCATCAAGCGGGGGCCGAGATAAAAGGGGGATCCCAAAACATGTTTTCCCCATGTTAATTTCCATAGGGCGGTTGGACTCAATTTTAGCCCGAACGGCTGAATGGATTTCCACAAAACTTGGCAAAATTGTAGGGACTGGTAGCCCGATGTGCCTTTGCTATGTGTCAAGATATGTGCTCCAGTGGATTTTGAGTAATTTAGGTTCAAAAAAATATATATATCTGCGCGGAGCCTAACCACACATCTGATCTGATTGGCTGTCAGCACTTCATCCAAGAAGTGTTGGCAGCCATCTTGGGACCAATATACATGATAGCACCTCATTAAAAAGCATTGTAGTTAATAGAGGGTTTTAGGACTTTAGTTACATTATAAATCATTTGTTGATGGTACCATACTCATTTTAGGAATTGTGGTGTGTTCTAAGGTGATTTTACCATGTGAAAAATCCTTCCTCTGTGATATCATAAATCATGTTTGAAAGAAAACTAATATCTCATGATTTTCCCACAGTGGTTTGGAAGGGGATCTATAAGCTAAACTGAAAGCATATTTTCTGTAAATTCACATTATCTTTCTCAGTCATGTGAGAATGAAGTCTGACATTCTCAGTAAAACATGTACATCCAACAAGGACAGCGACTGTCAGTTGATTCCTTTGTGTTCTACTGCAGCCTCCTAGAGTGTTCTAAAGAACAACTAGAGCGCTAACAGTCCTACTTATTACAAAGGTATAGCACACCTGAAGCCATCGTGATGGGAATAAAGTGGTAACATACGACTTAAAAACTACTAGTCTCCCTTCACTGTCTGTTTTTGTAGTTTCTCAGGTGCCACAGATGTATCCTCAGTTAAATTTGCAAAAAACCTTTATTGAAATGTTAGTGAGCAAACCTGCTGGGCAGGTGAAACGCGTCTAATGCAATCAGCTGACAATAAAGAAATTGCTAAGAAACGACACAGCGTCGACTTTCCTTTGCTGGAAGAGTGGTTCATATATAGATATATACATATATATATATATATATATACATATATATATATATATATATATATATATATATATATATATATATATATATATATATATATATATATATATATATATATATATATATATATATATATCCAACAGAGACTTCCCACACCTTCTCATGCACCCCAGCCGGTAGCTCTTCAAAGACGGGAAACGGACACCAGAGTTTCGTGGTGAAGCAGGTCTTTTATTTAGTTACAGCTTCAGGTCAGACGCGTTTCGAATAAAGATGTATTCTTGTTCAATTATATATTTATATATATATATATATATATATATATACACACACACACATATATATAAATATGTGTGTATATATATGTATATATATATATATATATATATATATATATATATATATATATATATATATATATATATATATATATGTGTGTGTGTGTGTGTGTTTATATATATATATAGTGAATAGTGAATGGCAATTCTAGAGCTATAAAATGTCCCATGCATCCTAAGAAGTTTGCAACTGTACCATTAGTAAAACTGCACTATATAGATGCTTCACTTGATGGATTGATAACTAAATCTACAGATGAGGTTGTGACATACATATAAAGGTGTATGTAGCATAAAACTGATGTCTGTGAAATAAATGCACACAATGCACAAAGTTCAAAGCATTGACACTTTGTGGTTATGTAGACCTTATAAACAATTGTAACAATGTATTTACAAATTGTGATCTACCCAAAGATCTTGGGTAATCTGTGAGGTACTGCATTCTAAAGGGCATGAGCTAATTGTATCTTCTCATTTTCAAAATTAGATAAACGCATTGCATGTGTACTAAAAGTAAAATATTGTTTTTATATTATTGTAGAGAATATTTACTCTGTTCTGCTAACTCCATAAATGCTCAACTTTTTCTAAATTTGTTCACTGCATTTGTGTGTTTCTCAACAGATAGCAAATGTAATTTTGAACACAATAACTGTGGCTGGTTTGAACGTTTCAGTTCAGATGGCTTTGATTGGATACGAAGTTCCAGCAATGCACTTCCTTCTCAAATCCAAAACCAGGCTCCACCCCGAGATCATACATACAATCACACACAAGGTAAGTAAGAGACTTTCATACACATTGACCGTTTTGTTCACTTGCAGGCAATGTGGAAGTACTCCAATTGTTAGTGCTTATATAAAAAATTAGCAGTGATTCTTTTTATGGGACATCCATCTCTTTCTCTGTCTATATACATATCAGTAGCAATAGCCCCTCTGTAGTTATAGTTAGGGTTACCAGAGAAAGGAATTTCTTGCATTTTTGTCTGTTAATTACGTTGCACCTGTTTGGCGAATCTTTGCAAAACTTTACAGACCTATTGCACGCATTACATTGGGGAAGGATTTACATTTTGGCAGTGTTTGATCAAGGGGGTGTAAAGAATAAAGGGGGGGTCCCAGAAACATTTATATTTCATGCAGTGGCAAAGCAGCTGAGCGGTAGTGTTAGATCTTGCATCCTTGGCATCGGTTTCCCCTGTATTTTATGCCTTTGCCTCCTGTGGTTTTACTGTGTGTTGAACTTCATTTTTGCTGGTATAGATGCTTTGGGCACTTTTCCACTGCTGTTCAGTGCCAAAGTGCAAGTGTTCCCACTGTAAATTGTTGCCTTGGATTAGTGTTTTCATAATTAACCTATTTGGTTAACTGTTAAGTCAATAGTACAGAACACTGTGTGTGCCCAGGGCCAGTAAACCAAATACTGCTAGTGTGCTTGCAGCACTGATTGTGCCACTCACACAAACAGACTTGCAAAAAGGTCATAGGCCTGCCACTGCAGGGTCTGTGTGCAGGCTCTACTGCCATGTTAACCTGGCAAGTGCACCCACTTGCCATGCCCTAACCTTTCCTTTTCTTACACACGAGGCACCCTCAAGGTAGACCCAAGGTACCAATGTGGGCAGAGTGCAGTGCATGTGAAAGGTAGTACATGCCCTGATGTGTATGGCATTTCTTGATAGTGAAACACTACCACTTTTGTTTCTCACTATTGAAAGGCTTTCTGTTCCAGAGGTTCAGCTCGTGAATCCACGCATGCGCTGAGAACAGACACTACCTGCTACCACTTCACCGGAGCTTGAGACGCCGAGTCTGCATTGCCGGGTTCACGGCCGCTGTCCGCCGTCTTGTAGTGACCTTTGGCGGTAACAACTTCAGCAAGCTCTGGCAACCTTCTGCAGAGGATCCTCGGTGCGTGTGCGTGTGCAGCAGGGGAAAGACGGGAGACGGGAGAGAACAGCTGCTCACGGACCGTGCCCTTACGCTCCCACGCATGGTGCTTGCCAATTCATCTTGAGTCTCCCAGCTCCCAGTCCACAGCCTCTGACCCAGCCCCCACCGGGTCTTTGAGGGGAGGAGAGGACCGGGCGCGGCGCGCCGAAGCGGTCCTGGTGCAGGGGAGTCTTGAAGCAAGTTTTCAGCTTGGAGCAGAAAAGCAGGTGATGGCGCATCTGAGCCGTACCTGACAGCAGAGGTTCCTGTGTCCGAGCTGCCCGAGATTGATGTGCTGGGGGCCAGGTTACGGTGATCTACAGTCAGCAGTCGGACAGCCCAGCGGACCTACCGCTTCCACGTTCCTCCTCCTCCTCCTCCCTCCTCTCGGACGGTGCAGGCTGAGCTAGCAGCAAGAGGTGAGCGTGCGCCCCCCCAGCTCCCCCCAACATCATAGCCCTCTTGCTGTCAGGTCCGGTTGCGCGATTGCTTGCAGAAAAAGCGGCAAGGGGAAAGGGTAACAAAGGGAAACAAAGGGGGCAAAGGAAAGGAAACTTAACCCAAAAAAAACCCTCCACCTTAAGCTCCAGCCTCAATCTTCCACCCCATTTCAAGCCCCTCAATCTACCAACCCTCACCCTTACGCTTAAGCACCAGCAAAAATAGAGCCAGAGAAGCGAGAGGGATTCGAGGATCAGAGGCGTAAAAGGCTCAGAGCTCGAGTCAGAAGTTGGCCAGAACTTTTGTAGAGGAGGCAGCAGCAGCTGCAAAGAGCCAGCAGCTTGCAAAGAGGCATAAGAAGACATAAGGAGACACACAGAGACCCAGGATAGAAAGGGCAGAAGGGCCCGAAAAGGGACAAAGGGAAAAGAGACAAAGTGAAACACCAGAAACACTAGAAATGAGGTCTGGGAGGCAAAGGGACAACACGGCCACCACAACCCCCCCGAAAAGGCTAAGGAAAACAAAGAAGAAGCTCAAGAAGGACTTAATGGACGTGAGCGATGGAAGCGGAAGGGACCGGGGAAAGAATGAAGTAGAGGAAGGATCCTCCTTGGTCTCCCCCTTGCTCACTAATCCTGGAGGCTCCAAAGCTTACGAACACCCACGCAGTACCAACAGCAGCAAACATTGCTTTCAACCAAAAATCTACACAAAATTCGCATTCATCAAAGACCCTAGTGCAGCCCTCTATCTTAATAGTGCCAACATAATTGACCTACCATCACCACTTAACCCAACCAAAGTACACAGAATAACCTCAGAAAAGCACAAGTCAGAACGAGTGGGGATGGAGGAAAGGAACCAAGCTAATCCCCAAAAGAGGGACCTCATCTCTGACCACAAGGCCCAAACTGCAATCAGCGAGGAAGCGAGCATAGGACCACCGGGGGAGGAATTAGTACTGGTTGACGGACAAAGACAAGAGGGGGACGATTCAAACACAGGAATAACAGCGAAGGGCACCACGCAAGACCACTTAAATGAAATAACAACGGCAGACCTAAGGGACAGAACAACCGCAAACCACGTATCAAAGGCGATTATGGGGAGGTATCATATAACCTTCACAAGCCCAACAAGACAAAACGAACTATAAAGTGGCAAAGAAGAGGACAGTCATGAACACCGCACACCCCAGAAGAGAACCAAAGGTCCACCAGGAACCACTGAGGGTCATTGCGAACCAGATATGGCAACTAAATGGGGGCTCCAGGACCTGCCCCCTCAGGTCGACCCGAGCAAACTTTCCCCGAACACACATCAAACAACCCAAAAGGAAACAACACCCTGCAAACATGCAAGGAAAACGACAGTGATTGATCAAGCAACGCTTGCCTTCAGGGACATGAAAGAATCTTCTGCCTGGGCGGATCCTGATGAGGCCGGGCAATCAATTAACACAACAAAACAGGAAACAAGGGAACACGGCCAGTGCTCGCCTCAAACTAACGACCAAGCACACGAGAAATGTGATAAAACTGACCCACAAAAGGACGGAGCAGATCAAAGGTTCGCCCCACTACTAACCGGTACAAAACGATCAGAGCCAACCAGCCGCTCATGACATACTACATGACATACTACCCAGCACAGGACTTACAATACCGAGGCTAAACGACCTTGAAACCTCGTACCTTACTCTGGAAGAGTGGGAAGAACTGGTTGCATCCTACCCAGCAGAAACAGAACGAGAACTGCAAGGAGAGGGTATCCGCGATAATCCAGGAAAAGAAAGACCAAAACCCAAGGAAGACATTTGGGCATCCCTCCTGCAGACAATGCAACTATCAGTAAATGCCATTCAATACCAATCTGACAAGATGGACCTGCAGCTCTCTGTCCTCAACTCCCTGGCAATATTTGTTTCTAATATTGATGGCAAGCTAGCCGAGCTAAATGGCATGATAAAAAGAGCACAATCCGAGACTCGATTAATAGCTTCAAACTGCTCTTGTTTCACCATAGTGGACAAACTGGTAACGCTTCCAACAGCATTGGACAACCTCCTATATGATATAAGGACGGCAGTCAAAAACAACCATCCACTCAATCACACGGAGAGAAGGCAAGAAACCACGCCATCCGTGCTAGAAGAAATACAGACTATAAAGCAGGAGAACTCAAAGACACCCACAGACCCATTCCCGCTCAGGAAACAACCAAACAATAAGAATACACTGGCCACTAACAAACAACAATTTGAAGAAACTCAAACTCCCGTCACAGAGAGTACAGCGCTCTCTGTTAAAAAGAACCAAAAAGACGGAGTATTAACCCCTCCTCAAAAAGGAAAAGTGGGAAGAAAACAGAAAAGGAAGGGAAGAAACCAAAGGAAATTGACAGGGGTTATAGCATGGTGCAAGGACCGGAGCAGTGATCAACCAGCAGTAAACACACCACAAGCCAGTCAGACTGCGAAGGGCGACGTATCAGCGCGCGAGCACACCACCACGGAAAAGAAAGGACCTGGGACAAAACTTGGAATAGACTCGGCACCGAAGATAAGTTCCATCAACAGCACCTCGACCGAAAGCAAGAAAAATACTTCGAGCCCGCCACAAGCAGCCAAGAAGACTGGCAAAGACCGAAAAGAGGCACAACTCACAAACAGCCACAGACTCACCTGATAGACAAAATCAAAAAAGAACCGAACAGAGCACTCAAAACCACACCAAAAATCCCACGAAGAAAAGGGAGGAAAAACAGCCTCAAGCAACCCCGAGCGGACTGCTATAACGAGGGAAAATACACCCAAACAAGAATTGCAGGAAACCAACAAATCGAACGACCAACGCAATGTAGCAGGACCCAAGGAACCTTCCAACCAAAGAGAAACCCTAACCAACACCACTGAAAATACTCAGCTGCACGATAGAGGACAAGACGGTATTACCACACTAATATTCCACCCTGAGTACCAATCAAGAGGCCCAATGGACATCCTAAATAGGGGAAATATATTACGGATGCTGAAAACCATAGACAGCCTCAAAACTATATCATCAGCTGACTTGGAATCAGTGGAATTTATGGAAATCTTGAGGCAACCCGGAGCAGAATCAACAAAAACAGTATGGGTCACAGGAGAACTCCCCAAGAGAATATTAAAAGAAAAAGAAAAGTTTGACTCTTGGGGAATTAAATTAGAACTCTCTTCTCAAACAAGATATCCAGACCCCTTATTATACAACAGTCAACAAAAGAAAACAAAAGAGCTATCTATCAAAAAAACTGTCCTAAGAGGAGCACAAAGCAAAACACCAGAGAACCTAGTGTACTTAGACCAGTCTGACACCAGAATACTGGCCAACGATAGCCAGCCCTTATCTAACTGGAGCTGGCTCTCAAGGACCATAAACGCAAAAGAGTCAAATCAATGACAAAACAATACAAAATTAACGAATTCCACCAGTACACTTAGCTTATGCTCATGGAACATCAACGGCCTAAGCGACAAGATCTCAGACTCGGACTTAAACTCCTACTTGACAAAATTTACTATCATCTCTCTGCAAGAAACTTGGTCCGAGTCTCCACCAGCGCTATCAGGATACAATCTGATCTTTCAACCACCTACTCAGAGCTCAGTGTTCGGCCACAAGAAAGGTGGTCTCGCCATATACTGTGCGCTTTCAGTGATAACGAAGGCCACCCCACTAGACTACAACATAGCCGCCCCAAATGCACTGCAAGCGATACGACTGTCATTCCGCGGGCAAGACACAAACGAGGACATCATCTTAGTAAACCCCAGGGAGAAAAAGAAGGGAGCACAACAACTGAAGGAAGAACTCGTAAAACTATTGAAAACCGAGAACACAAATAGCCTAATTATCACAGGGGACTTCAATCTAAATATGCTTAGCACCTTGGATCCTCAAACCAAAGACGACGAGGACCCGTTCGCCTGGGAGTACAACCACCAAGACTGCACCTCGGGAGGCAGAACCACAAAAACATCAAGGAGCCTGCTGGCCAAATTAGAAGAGCTGGGCCTTAGGGCACTCAATGGTAGATTTTCAGGCGATCGACCGCAGTCTGCAACATTCCACAGTACACTGGCAAGCTCTACAATTGACTTTACCTTCCTTTCTCGCAGCCTGTACTACATGGTAAGAGATTTCCACATCAGCCCAATGGATTACAGTGACCACCTGCCCCAGGAAACAACGATAATCACACCGACAATACCAAATTCGCCAGGCGCCAACAACCTGGGTACAGACTTTACAACAAACGAAAAACGGGTAAAATGTAAAGTTACCGACCCACAAAACCTTTTAGAGCAAGCGAAGCACGCTCTCCAGGAAGCGCAGTTCGAATCATCAAACCTGATAATACGCTGGGAGGTATTCACAAAAAAAATGAAAGACATCGCTGAAAGAAAAGTGCATACAAAGCGAGTAGGCAAGACCAGTGATGCGATACACAAGAACCACTATAACTTCCGAAATGATACCAATCTAAAAAGACTGAAGACACAAATTAATCACACTCTGCGAAGAGCAAAAACAGATCCCTCCGCCTACCAGGCTTTAAGACAGTTAAAAGGCGACCGAAGGAAATTAATATGGCAACTAAAAAAGGACGCAGATGAGACATTCTGGGGAAAACTCCTATACGACGCCAAGACAAACAACAGCGCACAGTTCTGGCAAAAGATTAACGGCCTGATCAACCAGCAAAGCCAGGCGATGGAATCCCATGTGATGGAAGATGCTTGGACAACCCATATTAGCACACACTTCTGCGACACCAACGAAACACGGAAAGAAACTGACAAAACCAACATCAGGAGCAAAGAATACTTGCCTCCACTTAAAGAGTCCTTGACAACCAACGAAGCACTATCAATTACGGCTCTACAAATAACTAATAGGATTTCCAAAGGGAGAACAGAGGGAGCTCCAGGCCCCAATGGAATACCCCCAATAATATTCAAGCAGGCACCAGAATACTGGGCACCTACTCTAAAACCAATGTTTGAAAAAATATGGCAGACTGCGACAATTCCACGATCATGGAGGGGAGCAATAATCTCACCAATATATAAAAAAGGTGACAGGAAAGATCCAAGAAGCTATCGGTTAATTGCCTTATTAGACAACGAAGCAAAATACTACGCTGGCCTCTTACTTCAGGAACTGACATTATGGGCGGAAGAAACCTCAGCAATCCCATCCAATCAAACAGGCTTCAGAAAAAACATGGGGACGACCACAAACATCATTGCCTTGTCACTCCTGATCGACTCAGCTCTAGAAGGAAAACAACCCTTGTACCTGTGTTTTATTGACTACAGCTCCGCCTTCGACTGCGTAAACAGAAACCTGCTGTGGCAAAAACTGGAGAGAATGAAAATTCCAGCAACACTACTGAACCAACTAATCCTCCTGCACAGCGACACTTGGGTCCAGGTTAAACTAGGTACCGGCAACTTTTTAACTAAGAAAATTCCAACTAACACAGGAGTAAAGCAAGGATGTGTGCTAGAGCCAACTTTATTTAATCTCTTTATGGCCGACCTATCTACCACACTAAACGAAAACAACTCTCATGCGCCAAAACTGGGGGGCACTCAATTGTCTAACTTATTTTATGCTGATGACTTGGTGCTAATCAGCCGTACCCCGATCCGCCTACAGCGGCTTCTCGACATCACCGCACAACACTCCAAAACAAATAAACTCAGTATTAATTATTGTAAAACAAAAGTAATGCGCCTCAACTATTGCAAGAAGAAACCAACATTCAGTTGGAACCTGGATAAAAATAAACTGGAAGTCACAAATAAATATTGTTACTTGGGAGTGACTATTTATCATAGAGGGAGCTTCAAACCGCAATGCGAGGAGATAAAAAAGAGAGGCTTAATGATAGCTGTATCTCTAAGGAACTTGAAAAATAAGATCATCGGCCCAAGCTTCACCCCACTCCTAAAACTGATACAAGTCAAACTGATACCATCCATTACATACGGTAGCGAAACATTGAGAGGCAGATATACCGGAACCTTAGAAGGAGTAATTACGAGAGCAATGCGGATGATGTTAAGCCTCCCGAGATACACTTCTCCGGCGCAGATCCGACTCGAATTTGGGCAAGTTAAGGAAGAGCTTGCTCGCAAGGGAGCATACCTTAAGACCTGGCACAAAATTAGCAGAGGGGAAGCAAACACCCTCAACTCACTCCTCTGGAAGGATCTACAAAGCAAAGACAACTGCCCAGCAAGACTCTTTCTAGAGGATGCAATTAAACAGCTGGGGGCAAGCCAACTATGGGATCTGCAAGGGAGCCTGGCAGGTTTTAAAAAAAACGTAAACAATATAGTTAGGAAAGAATCCCTCCTACAAGACAAAGCATCACTAACGGAGAGAGCACATGGCTGGCTGACAGTACAAACCTACAATAAACTCACACCACAGGCATACCTTCTGACCAGCTTCACTAAAAAAACAAAAGAAACATTCCTAAAATTACGATTAGGAGTATTACCCTCAGCTGACCACATGGCCCCTTGGCTGCGGCCCCCAAAACCGTCAAACTGTGGCCTGTGTGGAACTCATGAGGAAAATATAGTACATCTCATTACCATCTGCAAAGAGCTGCAGCAAGATCGCAGGAACCTACTGAGACCCCTATTCATAAAAAAAGGAATCAGGACGTGCAGACAAGCAACTCTGGCTTGCTTCAGAGGCGATGAAGTGTAAATGGCTTGCCGACTGGTAAAATACCTCGGAGCTGTAGAAAGCAGAATCAACACAAAGAAAGAACAAACGGACAAGGACAGCACACCCTCAATACTGTGAGTGCCAAAACATCAAGACAGCTCAGAGACTTAAACTGAATTAAAACACTGGCACACTATAACTAAAAGTTATGAACATTCAGGGCAAATGCCAGCTAGTCTTCCAAAAAGGAATAGGCACTGCAATACTTAACTATGTATAGAAATGAGGGTCAGGACTGACAAAAGAAACCCTCTCCGCAGAAGGACACAAGCACCTAACGGCAGACGGACACTCCGTTCTTTTTAACTTTTTTTTAAACTGCACTTTGTAACATAGCTCAAATTGAATAACTCCATCATCTATGCTGCTACAAATATTTTTAATACTTTCCTTTTTTACTGCTAATGGTTTTTGTAATGGTTTTTATTAACTGTACAATAAAGTATTACTTACATAGGATAGAATGGGTGTTTATTGTTTATATACCATCTTATAAATATAAGTTCCATGGAGACAAGATAGGAAGGTCAAGTTTAGAATGGCTGAACTCAGAATATAAAGATACATTTTTTTAGTAAGGATAATTTTTACTTTCCGTGTTTGAAAATACCACTTTTAGAAAGTGCCCATTTTCTTGTGTAGCTATCCAGTGCGCCTCTGGTAGGTTTGTGTATTGACTGTCTAGCTTTTGAATGACAGGGTCTGTGGAGGTGCATTCTGTTCAGACAGCCACTTGGGGGGTGAGGTGTGCCCTGCCTTTTGACGGTGAGTCAGGGCTGGGCTGATTAGACCTGGGCTGCAATCAGAGTAGAGGGAGGAGATTTCTTTCATACTTGAATGTGCCTAGTCTGCCTTGGACAATGCTGTCTCCAACGCCTGCCGGGCAGCTGCACCAGAGAGGTCAGAGCTGAGTTATGCTGGGCAAATAGGTTCTCCGCCACCAGAGAACAAAGGAATTTGTGCTATAAAAAGTGAGACCCCGGAGAAGCTGGTGGAGAAGTACTGCCCATTTGATGTATGCTGCCTTGGGTTGGCCTGCAGTAGCTGTTTCTGCCAAAGAGAGGAACTGTGTGTACATCCTGCTTGACAAAGTATCTCCAAGGTCTTGAGGTACAGCTTGCCCCCTGTTCAAGTAGTCTCAGGAACAGCAAAGACTTCATCCCGTCCTTCTGGGTACCGTCTCTGGAACCGCTGATTTCCACCACAGCAGAAGAAAAGAGCAGCCGACTCTGTCACAGGATCCGTCTCTGATTCCCTGTCCTGCAATCACCACAGAAGGCACTGCCGCACTTTGCACCACATCCCTGGTCTCGCCAACGCCCCTGAGCATGAGCGAGCTGTTGCCTGTGGGCACCTCACTCTGCACTGCCTTGTTTCACTCAGCCTGGACGTCACCGACACTGTCGCTGCCTGCCCGAACATCAACCCGCTCCGTGACCTGCACCGTGACCTGCCAGCACTGCATCGAGCACCGCCGATCACTCTGCATTGTAGCCTTGGTCTCACTAACACTGACACTGCTCGACATTTGCCACTGAGCCTCTGTCTGCACCGAGCTTCACTTCACAAGGCAACCACAATGGTTGCCTCGACCGACTCGAACCAAAGGTATCACCTGCAACAATAAAGGTACTGTCCACAAGTTTGTCGATGCTACAGCTGACCTATACCAACGCGGTCAGCTGGAATTGTTAGACCCTATTGTTTTCAGCATCGCGCTATCCCTGGACAGAGCTGCCTACTTGGAAGAGCTGTGTTTTTTAGATATTTCTGCAATTTAAAGGTTATCTTGCACAGAACCTCTTTTTCCAATATTGTACGTTGGATTTTTGTCGTGTTTGGTCTTATTGGTTTAGATAAAGATTTGATATTTTTCTAACTAATGTGGTGTCCATTTGTAGTGTTTTCAGTCTGTTACTGTGTGTTTACACAAATGCTTTACACACTGCCTCTGAGATAAGCCTATCTGCTTGTGCCAGGGTACCAAAGGGGTGAGCAAGGGTTATTTTAGAAGTGTATCTTTCTTACCGTGACTACGAAGAAGAGTCCCTACTTGAACAATAGTGCAAACCATTGCCAATTGGAGATCCCATTTCTAACAGGGAGCAATAAAATGTCATTAGACTATATAGATGATTTTTTTTGCTATTGCCAATGAAGTTATAAGAGCCAATAACTTTTTTCATTTCTTATTTATCTTTATTCAGTCAATCTTGACCATAGAAACACAATTAAAAGCAGATACTGAGATTTCACACTTCAATAAAAATGTACTTGAATCACATTTAAGCTAAAATATTTGTACTACTTAAAATCGTGAGTTTCATTATTACAATTAGTCCTAGAGAATTGATCATACACAAATTTCCATGAGCCAACTACTTAGTGGTATCTGTGTAGCACAAATATAATTTATGTAGCAAGGAATCCCCCAAAAATAAACTAGACTGCATATATAAAGTTTCAGATTCACTACATGACCAACTGAAAGACCCATTTACAGTCCAATCCTAATGGAAACCAGTAAACAGATACATATACGTAATGGAAATAATGCGTCTTAATCTACAATATGTTAACTTTGCATGCTCTCTATCTCACGAAACATTTGCCCAACAAGCCAAAGAAAACTCATCTTCGTTCTGCATCCTTATGCAACAAAATTAAAAAGTGGCCTAACAGTGAGTTACACAAACTACTATTGGGAGGACATAATTGGCCACTAGAAAAAAGTACTAAACTCAATTTTTTATAACAAAAACAATGATTTTCTTTCATTCACTTTTGGCTTCATATGTAGGACAATCCTACTAAAAGTAGCAAGGAAACCCAAAAAACTAAACTAGACTGCATATGTAAGTTTAAAATTACTACATGAACAAATGAAGGACACATTTATTGACACATGATTATGTAAACAAATGCATAAAAAATATAAAAGATTAAAGGAAATCTGATTGCCATTTTGTAGTTATAGTCAGTATTCCCAGATATAGCAACTGTTTTTTTATATTCATCAGAATAAGTCTCAGCTGGTGTCATGGCAGATTGGAGAAGGGATTACCCAAAACAGATCTTTTAGGAGTATATATAGCTTTGTGCACTAACAAAGTGATTTGAACATCATATGTCTCTGTACAGGCAACCAGTGATGGTTGGTTAGCATGGGTGAAATACGGTCTATCACTTTGAGCCCAAGGGTCTGAGATTGTGTATTTTCCAAACAGTGATGTGGTATTTTAATGTTGACTTGCCGTTTCTAAATTTCCTAAACATACCAGCTCCATGAAAAGGTATGTCCTAAAACTGTGTATCACTGTTAAAATACATAATATGCGACAGACGTGCCACTTAAGTCAACATTGCCTTTGATCAACTGGAGTACTGTTTTGCAGTCTGCTACATAGAAGTAGTTTACATAATTCAATGCTTTCATTTTGGTGTATATATTTGGGGTAGTATATGTTGTTTTGTGCCTGTGATTATTAGCAGACAGAGGTCGAACTAGTGCCAAAGTTCTACAGTGATGATTGTAATTATGGGATCACAGTTCATTTATGTAGTAATCTGTTATGTAAGGGCTGGGATGAGGCTTTGTCAAGAATTGGTTGACATTTGTGACCTGCTGCATAGTCAATTTGTATGTATTTGATGTACATGGCACAAACCTACCTACATAGCAAAGGAGCACTGCACACAATGGGTTTATTATACTATATGTTGCTGATGAAGAGGGCTTTGAGAGGTGCAGACCATGGATACTACATCAGAGGAGTTAACATGACACCGGGATGTACTGGGGTCTGGCTTTTGGGCAGGGTAGATAAGCAAGGATACATTCCACACATATTTGGTCATAAATTGTTTGGTGGATGAAAAAACATTTTCGTTTTGATTACACATGTTTTATTGTTTAATAAAATCTTTATAGCTTAATTAAAGTGTAATACAGATGTAAAGAAGTTCTTTGTGGATTGAAAATCCAAGGTTATGAAAAAATACTTACAAGAAGTAGTATTAAAATAAGAAAAGATATCAAATATACAATGAACCTATCTAGTTAATATAATTCTGCACTCACAAAATTGCAATGTTTTATAATGAATAAAAAAGAAGAGAGAAAAAAGAGGGAAAAGAGAAGAAGAAAGTGAAAGAAAAGAAAAAGAAGAGAGCAAAAGAAGGAAGAGGATGTAGAAAATATATAGTTAAAGGAATGCATGTTTGTTTCTTACTCTACAAAAAAACAGCAAGCAACTTAATACGTGTCTTAATTATTTCTAAGGAAGCTTAATGGGTAGCATGGACAGATACAAATTAATGACCAACAGCAACATCATCTTTTTAGTAGCCAGCCTACCCCACCAAGACAAATATAAAGGAGATCACTTTTCCATCATTTGGAGAAATTTATGCTGGACATCGTCTAAATTAATATGAATTGTTTTAGCAAGGGTAGTATAGTATTTAATTCCTAAACACTTAATAAATTGCGGGGACCATTTAAGAACCTATGCCAGCAAACATATCCTTTAAACAATACTAGTTAAGGGGAAGACCTCAGATTTTGATAGAAGATTGCCAATAATAGGTATTGATGATTGGAGATCAGAAATATAAATGATCAAATCATCAGCATAGGCTGTGAATTTGGTTTCAATGTCCTTATATTGGAATCCATGAAAGGAAGAGGAGTATAGTAAAGTAAGCAAAGATGGTTCTAATGACAAATAAAAAATAAAGGAGAAAAAGGACATCCTAGTCTTGTTACCCGTAAAAGAGGAAAATAAGATGACTGGATTTACCAAGATGAAATTCATTGGAGAAGAATATAATATAGCTATATATTTGAGAAATGTTGGACTAAAACCATGCCATTCGAGAGCACACATCATAAATCGCCAATTGGCACAGTCAAAAGCGTTTTCGACATCCAAACTTTCAGCAGCCATAGGCGTAATATTTGTTAAAGCAACATGTAAAAAGTCAAAGAAAGCTCTAGAATTATCAGGGCTTTTACTAATCCAGTGTGCTCTAATCGAACCATATCAGGATAAAGAAGAGAAATCTCAATAGCTAAAATCTTGGCAAAAAAGTTTACAGTCTAAATTAGGTCTATAAAGAGAAAGGATCTTTGACGTTTTGAGGAATTAAGCAGATCATGGTTTCCAAGAAAGTGCCTCAAGCTTTGTTGTGTGAAAGAAAATACTGATGGAGAGTATACAAATGTGAGAGTAAAAGATGTGAAAAATATGAACAAAATTCATCTGAGAAACCATCCAGACCAGGGGCTTTATTTTTGCTCTTTGGGCAATTCAGCAACTGCGGATTTTAAATCAGAAACGGAAATATTCTCATCTAAAAGTGAAAGATCCTGCACCTGCTGTTGTCATGGTGGAAGGGAATGAAAAAAGAATCCAATACCTCATTCATGGGAAAGTGATCAAGTGTATAGAGGGGTGTATACTAAACAGAAAAACACTTCAAAATCTATGTATTTTATTAAAATGAGGAATATCCCTTTTATCTATATTCTTAGCTATCTTAGATTTTGGAGATTTAACCTTCAGATATTTAGCTAGTAATTTGCCTGCCTTATTTTGTCCTCCATATAATTTAGAATTGATCTTTAACAATATTACAGCAGCTTCCTCTGTTGATCTTTAACTGAATTAAAATTTTGCTTGCATTAAATATTGTAACAGATTATCGTTATTGTTTGTGAAATATTCATGTTCCAATTGTTTAATAGACTGTAAAAGAAGTGAAATTTCTTTAGTGGCTTTTTTTTTTCAAGGATAATACCATACATATTGAGAAATATAAATATAGAAATTCATAGTATGCAATAAAATTAATCAGAGCTGTGCAAAAATTAATAACATACAATCACGGTTCGTAAATACTTCATCCAAACATGACTCAAGAATCTAAATTCCTCCAGTTCTTCACTGGTGCCCAAATATTCCTACCAAACTCCTGCTTCTTTCTTCCCTTAAATTCATATAGGCAAGCTTCCAGATTATGAATACCCAACAGCCTAGACAGCCACATCTGGAACGTGGGGGCATTAGAATCTTTCCACCTAGCAGATATCAGCATTCGAAGTACTGCAACAGCAATAAAAATCAATTCTTGTGTGTGTCTTCCAACCTTAAGTTTGGCGTCCGACCCTAAAAGTACCAAGGTGGGGGATAGGTTGATGTTATTGCCTAGCAGCCCCCTCAAAAGCATTGTTATCTCACTACGGATTAGGGCCAGATTGGGACAACCATAAAACATATGCACCAAATCTGCTGGACCTGTGTTACATCTTGGACACTTATCATCTTCCCTTAACCCCCACCCATACAGTTTCGCAGGTGTATAGTAAAGGTTGAACATCGTCTTGTAGTGTTGGGCACTCAAGTTTGATTCTCGAAATACTTTATTACTTAAGAGTAAGGCAAGGTCAATATCTACATCCGGGTTCCCCAACTTAAGCGACCACGCCACCTCAGTTTTATCCAGATCATCTAGGAGCCCGAACACCAGAAAGTTATAAGCAGTACCAATCTTCTTTCCCCCTCTTTTTAAATAGTCAATCAGTTGACTAACTAGTGTCAACACTAATTTTGGTCTGATTGCAGATATATTTTGACCAACTTGCCAATATAAAAGCCAGTGATTTCCAGGGATCCCATACCTCCGCTGTAGTTCATTGAAACTGAATATATCCTCACCCAACATGATTTCACCCAAGCATCTTACCCCTTGTTCCCTCCACATAGCACAATTCACATTCTGGCCTAGGTGAGCAAATAAGCTTGATTTCCACAAGCTAGTATTAGCATTTATTTTAGGGATCCTCAAGGTTTTGCAAATGGTTTTCCACGTCCACCAAACTCCTTCAATAATCTTATATCTTGTCTTACTATAAAATCTCCGATCCACCTCACCCTGCTATAATCTATATGCCTTTCTACCCAGCAGTAACTCAAATATGGAAGGGGGATCTTGATTCTCATTAGGTCCTTCCGCTGGCAGGGGTTCGGATTGAATCAGTATATTCATTTGTGTAAGAAGGCATGCCAGATGGTAAAGTTTTAGGTTCGGCAACGACAGACCGCCCGTATCCCCTGGTAAATATAGATTATTAATAGAGCGTCTAATTTTACCATACTGCCACACAAACCTAGCAAATGTGGATTCAATTTTTCTGATCATTGTTTCCCCTAAAAAGGAATAGCCCTGAAAAGATATACTATTTTGGGGAACATGGTCATTTTTAGGGCGTTCACCCTACCTATCAGGGATAAATGCAGCACATCAATTCTTCTTAACTCAGTTTTGATTGCGCCCAACAGTGGAAGGTAGTTCTCTTCAACCATCTTCTCGACAGATGAATTAATTTTGACCCCGAGATAGACAGCAGACTCTACGAACCTGTGATCGCTCTTCCTGATATTTTTTGTGCAGATGATCTGGGTTTTCCCCTCATTCAACGTATACCCGGAACAGCTACCAAATTCGTTAGCCAGTTGTACTAGTTCAGACATTGCTTGAAGGGGGTCCGAGGTTGTTATTGCCAAATCATCTGCTTAGGCTAGCAGTTTAGTGGTAAATCCACTGACCACCACCGGGCTTATTTGACGTGAGTCCAGTATTCTCTGTAAGAAGGGGTCTATGTACAAAGAGATCAAAATCGGGGAGCAGGGGCACCCCTGGCGCGTCCCCCTCTTAATTATTATTTTGTCAGATTGATGCCCCATAACCGAAACCCTAGCCACCGGATTAAGGGACATAGCTTTAATTGCCCTCAAAAAAATTGCTGCCAAACCCTCTGCCCACCAAAATGCACCAGAGATAGTCCCAAACCACACGGTCAAAGGCTTTCTCCACATCGAGGAGGATCATGGCCATCTCCTCCTCAGCGGCACCCTGAGCATCGAACAGGGCTATTGCCTTTCTAATATGGTCCGTGGTACCCCTCCCTGGCATGACCCCCTGCTGCCACGGGGATCCGAGCTGGCCAATGATCCCCCCCAACCTGCTCGCCCAGATCTTAGATTATAGCTTTGTGTCTGCATTAATAAGTGATATGGGGCGGTATGATCCTGGTACTTCCTTGGGTTTCCTCTTCTTAAGGAAAATAATGATATTCGTCTCTTTTCATGATTCTGGTATTCTCCCTGTGTGTAGAATCCCATTAAAAAAGTCAAGCAAAATAGGGGCAATCTTTTTTACCAAACACACATATACCTCAAGGGGTATCCCCTCGGGACCTGCAGCCTTGACCGCAGCTAACTCATGTAGGGCCTTTGTTACCTCTGTAATCTGTAGATCTTTTTCAAGTTCTTCCCTACCCTGCACATTTAATCTGGGACCGCCGTCCGCATAACCTGGACTTTGCTCGCTGGTCAACTCCTCTTCATTGTATAATTTTTGATAAAAATCATGGAATACTCCTAATATCTCTTTGGGTTCTGTATACTCGATACCCTCTTCCTGTATACAGGACATTAAGTTGTTAGTCCTTTCCTGTCTTATCTGCAAAGCCAGAGCCCTACCTGCCTGCTCCCCTGTTTCGTAGCGTCTTGCCCTAGATGCCTGATAACTTCTAGCCTCCTTCTCCGTAACTGTTTTCTGGAGGTTATCTTTAATATTTGTAATTCTTTTAAGACTTCCCTGACCATCCTGACTGATTTCCATAATATGCTGTTCTTCAGCCATACCAAGCCCATCCATCAGCTTCTCAACCTCTCTCCTATCCTCCCTCCTAAGCCTATCTGAACAGCTGATTGTTTCTCCCCTCAGAGAGGATTTAAAGGCCTCCCACACCCCATTCCTAGACAAACTATACCAATTGGCATCATAAAACTCCTCTGCCCATTTTCTGAGATGTTCTACGAATCTGGTATCTAGCAATAGCTTCCGCTCAAAAGACAAGCTGGTTTGTTTCCTCTCAATACTGGGTATTTTACATGTCATAATCAGAGGATTGTGATCTGAAATTGATTTAGGGAGGTTCCTGATGCCAACCATATTCGTTTCCGATGAAGAGATCAAAAAGTAATATAGCTTAGTGTATTTCACATTAGGGAAAGAGAAATAGATGTTACCCGGGTTAAGAGGCTCCTTATCCCCCCAGACATCCTTAAGCCCATGGGAATTCTTGAGGGAATCTAGGGCTCGGAAAACCCTTGGTTTCCGCCCAGAGTAGCCCACCGGGTCATTCCAATCCACCGATATATTTAAATCCCCACAAACTATTATGGGCGTTGGCCAGTTGGTCAGCTCTCCCTCCAGAAAATCAAAAACTTCTGGGTCGTCTTGGTTTGACCTATAGACCACACAAAGAGTGTACCCTATGTTGAGTTCTGCTATTGCCCATCTGCCCCCACTATCAGCTTTGTGTCGTTTAGCCCCCCTAAATAGGGTTTAGCCAATATAGCAACCCCACTAATGTTTGATGTTTGTGAAGAGCAAGACAGAATTTCATACCCCCTCAATTTCATCATATTTTGTTTAGCCCAGGGGAGATGGGTCTCCTGCGAACATAAGATATCAATGTTATTATACTTTGCAAAATACTCCACAGTATGTCGTTTTCTCACATCGTTCAAGCCACCCACATTAGCTGTGCAGATATTAATGCTTGCCATGCTTTTGATCTAAATCTTCCTGTAGAACCTGAATTGTGGTTATATTTTGCAAAAAACTCCTAGTTCTATTGATTTCTTCTTCAAAACTCCTTATCTCCATTTTTTTTGCTTTCTCCCCCCAACCCTCCACCTCCCACCCTTCCCCCCACCCTTTCCCCCACCCCCCTTCCCTAGCACACCCCCACCCTTACTCGTGAGGCACTCAGACATGGTCGTGCGTTTGATGGATACAGTGAGAACAGTGAAGCCCTTCCACAACACTCCTTATGCTAATCCTAACCCCCCTTACCGCCCTCTACATTGCTATACCTTACCAACCAGTGAGCCTTAACTTATACTTCAGAATTACTTCAATGACCAGCCGCTTTTTTCTTCTTAGCAGAAACATAATTAATTATATGGCCTCGAGCAGATTCCTTAAAGGCATCCCAAATGGAACATCTTGGGCTATTAATATAAGTAAAATACACTCTAGAAGAAAGCATTCAAAACCCTGAACAAAGACTGTACACTTCAATAGACTAATATTAAAGCACAAACTATTTGATTTAGAAGATTCATGTAATAAATCAAGGTCAACTATACCAGGAGCATGATCTGAAATTAATATCAACTCAATTTCAGCCTGAATAAGAGCAGTAATAAAAGGAGGGTTAATATATAAATAATCAATTCTGGATTGGGATTTATGAGTGGGTGAGTAGAAAGAGTATTCCTGAGTGTCTGGATTATGTAACCTCCAAACATCCAACAGACCACTGGAGTGAATAAATAGTGTAAATGTTTTCTGCATCTTATTAGGGACATATTTAACTTCAAATTTTCTATTTAAAAAAGGGTCTCCAATCTGGTTGAAATCACCGCCTACTATGAAATTTGCATTTGAGTAGGAACGTATCATAACAGATATTCGTTCACCCAATTGTACATCAATGCCAGTAGGGCCATAAATATTCAAAATGGAAATAGGTGTATGATGAATAGTAGCATGTATGAGGACCCATCGACCTACTGCATCTCTCTCCTCTTTCTCTATTACCAAAGGAAGGGATTTGGGTACAAGTATAATAACCCCATTATTATGAGCTAGGGCTGGAGAAAAGAATACTTGACCAACCCAGTTTTCACATAACAAGTTTACATCTTTATCGAGTAAGTGATTTCCTGTAATAAGGCACTAATACATTTAAGATAGGTAAGAGAGTGACAACTATCTGTTTCTTAATAGGATTACATAAGCCCTTGGCATTCCAAGAGATAACCTTAATAGTATTTGCCATTCAAAACATATTAATATATATATTGAATTAAGCTAACCATATAAACTAAACATAACAACACAACCATTTCGAAAATAGAATCACAAAAAAATACCAATTTGTTTCAAATAAAGATCAGTTATAAATATGAAACCGTATATAAAGAAAAAAGAGAAAAGCAAGGAGAGAAGGAGAAATAGGAAAAAAGAAACGAGAAGGAGAAAGAAACAATGAGTCCGATAGAAATAAAGAGGATGACAAAAAGCCTAGTTGCTTTAGTCATGATGAAAGTGGAACAGATCCAGTGTGAAGAAAAGAAAATAGAGGGATAGAGAAGCGCGTAAAGGAAGACAGACCACAAACCGATATCGGCCAAAATATAAGAAAAACAGAAATAGACAGCAGTTAAACATATGATTAAGACCAAAAAGAGAGAAGTAGTGCAAATAGATAAATAAAGAATAAAAGTGCATAAATGACCAATAAATAACACTTATCAACAAATAGGGATAATATGTAAACAATAGGTCTAGGAAGGGAAGTACGGAGGAGAAAATACAACACGGAATGGAATCCGGACTAGACAAAGACATTTGTAAAGGGATAATCAGACAGTTACGTGGGAAAACAAATTAAGTAACAGTATAAACACTAACCCAGAATGTGTTAAAATACATACAATAACATTAATAACAACATAATTATCACCCTGAAGGATTAAGCATGTTAAATTCAGAGGAAGGGAGATAAAACACAACCATATTCGAAACTAAGAAACAATAAAAGAAAAAGTTCATGTTTTCCCATGATCCATTGCTTCACCCTTATATTGAAAAATACATTTCCTCAAGTCATCTGGGCAATCAAATGAGAAAGTCGGTTCCTTATAGGTGACTTTGAAGAAGCATGGATGCACAAGACCATATCGCACATTCAGGGATCGTGGGGCAGGGCGGAAGGAGAGAAACTCTTTTTTGCGAGTGGCAGTTGTACATGCCACATCCTATCCTAGGAGAGACAGACCCTCTGACCACACCATAACATTTGTTTCCTTTGCTTGGCCACCAATAAAACCATAAGTAGCTCAGTATATTCCCCAAAAAAGTACAATTATTGCTCTAGGAAGGCCAGAAGTTGAAGTTTCAACAGGTTTAGGGCCAATTCAATGTGCATGTTGTAGATTAAGATGTGTTCCTTCCTTAAGGCCAACCAACCTAGGAATGTGGATCCTAAAAAAGGCAAGCATGTCGGAACCCTCCACCCCTTCCAAAATGCCATACATTTGGAGAATGTTGCACCTGTTTCTATTTTCCAAATCCTCTGTTTGCTCTTTTAAGAGTGCTCTCTCCTTAGACATTTCATCAATCTTGGTAGCCACATCATTTACATCACTAACACATTACTCAACATCTGACACTTTAGACTTTAAACCATTTCTCCTCAATACATTAAAGTGTGGCGTTGGGTTCCATAACCAAAAGGGTTCAGGAGCTTAATTTCCTCCATAAGGTCATCTAAAGTGAAAGGTAGGTAGACTTTGTAGGAGAACCAGGATCTTTCTTTTGTCGCTTTGTGGCGGTGTTGGAGTCCTTGCGGACAGAAGACATGGTTGCAGATGAGGCGGGAGCCTTTTGACTAGATGAAGATGACTCCATAAGCATAAGAAGCACCAACTTTAAAGTCACAGGAGAAGAATCTCAAATGAAAAAAAACAGCAAGAGGAAGTCCGTTGCCCAAGGCCCCAAAGAAAAGCCAAACAGCAATAATTGATATAGCACGAGTTATAGAGGAAGGATTGAAATGTTCAGAAAAACTTGAACTAGCAACATGCAAGAGGTAAAATAAGGCAAACTGTTGCGGGAGCTAAAAAAAAACTTTTTGAAATGTAGATGTATGGTTTTAATTACTTCACCAGCCTTTGAAACAGGTAAAAAGTAAGAAGAAAGGCATAGAAGGCTGAATCCTGAAGGAGTCCTTAAATCAAAGTGTCAACATTCCTATTCATGTGTTCTCTGAACGAATAGTAAAGAAAAAGACCTAAATTCCTCAGAAAACATAATAGAAGGGAACACAGCAGAGTGAGGAGAATGCAAGCACTGCCGTGCTCCTTAATTAATAAAAGGGCGGCTGCGACCGCCAAGTCTGAGGTACGCGATGTGGGGGAGTACCTTCATAACAATGGCTTAAATGAAGCCGAAAAAGAAAAATACCTGCTTCCCATGCATTTGCATACAAAAGCCTTCAATGCATTCCCCAGTTGAAGCAAACTGCTGCCCTGTACATAATGAAGTCTCCTACACTGCACAGAGCTTCACGGACCTGCGGCCATCTTCTGGGTGGTTCGGCCATGCCTCCGATTACACATATGTTAAACTAAAATCCGTGCAAATCAAGCTATTCTTCAAAAAGGGAACGTGTTTTGTTGATATACCATGATTACTTTTGTTAGCAAAAATGCATTAAGCAGAGCAGCAATAAGCAGCAGGGCTTCCTTTTTAACTGTGTCATTCTTAAACATATTTGACTGATTTTGGGTTGTACACTGATATAAACTTTGTTTCCTCTCAGGGCATTTCATGTTCATACTGAAAAACAGCACCAGACTGACACAGGTTGCAGAACTACAAAGTCGGAAGATGAATCAGGCTGGCGCTTCCTGCACAGTATATTTCTGGTAAGCGTTTTGTTGTTAGCGCCAAAAGTTGTAATAATCTATCATTGTCATTTCTAATATACATATTCAGTGGTGTTGGTGGTTCAACATGTTACCACCTAAACTAAACAAATCTGATGTCAATGCATTTTAAACTTTCAAATATTATGAGAATTTTAAAAACTATAATCAAACTTTGTTAATGTGGTAAAAATCTAGGACGTTCTTATCGTACGTTCAATAATGTTGGTACCCATATTGTAAGTGTTGTTCAATATAAGGCAAGCGGGAGCTGGTTTGAGCATTAGACATAGCATAGAATTTGTGTTTGTAGCAACTTTGGATGTGCTGCTCACTTGGCAAGATATGGGACAATATGGGAGGCTACAGATGCTTGTCCCACAGTGGCATTTGACATTCTTCGATATAGTATCTTGTTTGCCAGCCTGAGATCCGCCAGGAAAGAAAGGCAATCCCATGTGTGGCTCAGTTACTTAACTTATAGGTTTCAATCTGTATCTCTTCCCATTTTAGGTTGAGTATTTGAGACCTCTTGTATAATTTAGTATACTTCTTTGAGGGCTTACAGCCATCTATCTGCTTTTAATGTGTTTGCTTCAGTGTCCTTGAAAAATCATTGCTTGCTAGTGGTCAGTCCTGCCTCTTTGTCCCTCCGTTTTGTCTTTCCTTCCTCCCATGGAGCAGGGGCCAAGCACTGTATCATTACACCTTGCGTGATTATCTGGTGTTTGCTAGGGAGGGCTCTTTATTTTCTTTCCACATGCTTCACGTGTGATCTTTCCCTTCAGCAGGAGGGAGAGGGGGAAGAACCGGATGTGCTGCAAGGGAAATTGAGGTTAACATTGTTTCTGCATTAACACTTTCTGGTTTGTGGACAGGAGCCACCGGACAGAGTTTTGCCATTTTTAGAGAGTTGAATTTATGAACTGGCACTCGTAGCTGCTTGTTTTGAAGTTGACAGTAATACCATTCACTATGTAATGAAAAGTTCCAGAAAGAATCCACACTAAAGACTGGTGCCACCTGAAGAACACATTTTAGTTTAGTAGCCGCATGGAGTTGGTTAGATTGCAGCTTCTTTCAGGATTTGGTTCATCTGAACGTGCAGCTGCAGTAGCACAGCTCATGCAACTACTCAGGCCCAACACAGTGTAAGGCTGTGTCCCCTCCTGCCCAACTTCACATCTAGAGGCTGTACATATGGTAATGGGATACGGGTTAAGGGGCAGCCAGTGTATAACCAGCTGTGACTGGTGTGCCCTCGCCCGGTTCCTTCCGTATCCCCAAAAGAGGGGAAAATCAGATCCCAACGTCACAAGGAGAAGCAAGAAATTATCTCCTGGCATTGGGCGAGCCAGGTTTACGGAGTTCAGTCTCACCATTTGTACATTTCTATATTAATATGGACCTGTGTCTCAGTGTACACTGAGGCTGTCATCAGTGAGCGTGTTACTTAAACATGTTTAAAACAGATGATTCGTAGTAACAAGGTATGTTGCTAACGAATTGTTTCTTTTTACTGTCCCGTTCCTTCCCATTTGACTGCCCCTTCGGCCTTCTGCCTAGTTGCTTGTTTTGCCTGTGCTGTGTCTGCTGCTTATTGAATACACCTAGCCCTTTCAAGTCTGTGGGAGGAGAGCAGCACGGGCCCTTGGTCCCATGTAGCAAGGAGGGATGGGACATTTTCTTTCCCCTGTTTATAACAAGTGGGTTTTCTTTTTCTCTACCTTACTGCCCACCCTTTGATGAGACTGCTGGGGGGTATTCTAATTCGTAAATTGTTTTAAATATATATTTTCTGTGTCTCAGACATTTTGTTGTCTGCAAAAGCACATCGCACCACAAAGGAAGAAGACACCTATTTACATAAGAACAAATTATTTCCAAGGTGGTCTTGCAAGTATGTTTATCCTTGATGAGTGCCTTTTAATACCATTACAGATCCCTTAAAGCTCCTCTTCTAATCTATTCGCCTGCTGTGAGTGAGTGTGTGTAACCAATAGCCGCTTATTTGTTTCACTAGCAAAGAAGCACATAGTTGTGACACAGAGAGGCATATCAGTAATGTTTTCTCCACGGGGAAACAGAACCCTTTCAAGGTGACCTTTGCTAGATTTTTAATTGGTTCCTCCTTTTAGCAACCAGCAGTCTTCCTTCACATACATTTGATTGGTAGTTCCACAGAAGCCACTCCGTTGTGTTTATGTTTTACTTTTCTATCAGCAGCACAGTTGATATGGCATATAAGGGGTCCACACACTGAACAATCAGTATGTTAAATTTAAATGCTGATGTATTATGAGTCATGTGCTTCAGTTTTATATAGTATTTGTTTTGGTTCAAAAAATAAAAAAAATATACAACCAGGGGTGTAACACAGGCCCCCGCAGCCCCCGGGGTGTGGCGGGCCCCAAGCTCCAAGGGGCCCCCTCAGCACAGCACTTGGGCTGCAGAGCTCCCGATTGAGCACGGAGAGGGCACCATTACGTGCCTTGCAGGGAGGCCCCCTCATGTTTCGTTACGCCAGTGTATACAACCTCACGTATTGTGGATGATGTCTGCTGCTGCATAAATATGATGTGTTACGAGATTTTGCCAGTCACAATACATTGTTGCTTGGTTATAAGTACGCCTTCCAGTGGGACATTTTAATAGTCAACTAGTTATGTTTTATCTTTTTAACTAGCCTCCCTATTTTTCTACTTTAAATCTCAGTAAGAAGCGCTGTGAACACTCTGAATCCAGTTAGTCAGAGACTGTCAATTCTGAGTGTGATCCATCCATTCATTTGAGCCAGAACTTAATTTGTGCTAGTGGTTGCCAGTGGGCATCATCACCCCTTACTTTGGCAGACCATTCCTCTTTTCACTTCTTCCCACGCTGCTGCCCTGGCCCAGACCTTAGCCAAATTGCCTTGGGTGCCTCCGCTTTCTGACCTTTATCCCCACCAAACTCAAACTGAGGCATTTCTGGTCAGCTTGGCTGGGCTCACTGTAGTAAGCAAGAATGGAGATCTTACACATTGATAGAAGGTAATAAGCAGGTTTAATGCAGCACAGAAGAAAACAGGTCTGTAACCTATCTGGCTAAAGCTCTAACTGCCACAGCATAGAATACAGACAGGCATCATAGATGGAATTCATAAACAATCTAGAAGGCTAACACTGAAGAAAAGCTAAGCAGATTACAACATATCTCCCCCCTTACATAACAAAAGAAATTAACAGAAAACAAAAGAAATTAAAGAACAAAAGAACCATCAATGAATGTAATCATCCAAGTAAGCTGGAGGATGGCGGGAACGTGGACTCCTCAGACCGATACCTAAGGGAGCTAAGCAAACAGGAATAGAATCAACAGTAGAACTGGCAGCAAGGGTAGAACCAGCATCATCACACAATGAAGTAGAAGCATCACCACTACCCACCTCCCCCCGTACAGCAGACGGAGAAGAAACATTAGAGTTACCATGAGAAGATAACATATAGCCATTGCAGTTCTTATCACACACATTTGAAGAATCCTCCTTAGAAACAGTTCCACGTTTTTGGTAGAGTGCCACCCTCCTGTAATTCCATTTTTCACCATTGTCAAGAAGGACAAAGTGAGAAAAAACCTTCCTAACGGAAAAAGGACCTCTAAACTTAGTAAGGCCTTTAGAACAACGGCCAGGCTTCACCTTGACAAGATCACCAACTGAGATTGGTGAAGAAGTCAAGCCAGGTGAAGATGGATTATCAAAACTTCTCAACCAAGAAGGAGTCAACTTCGAAACAGGAGGACGACGACGCATCAACTCAAAAGGAGACTTTTCTCCATGTTTGTGAGGAGTTGAGCGATAGGCCCACACAAGTTCCTGAACACGCTCATTCGAGAAGCATCCACTCGCAACAAACATCTGAATCACACCTTTCACCAATCGATTTACCCTCTCACACAAACCATTACTTTCGGGATTGTACAAACACATACGATGATGCTCAATACCACACTCACGAACAAAAGCAGTCATTTTGGCAGACGTCAATTGAGTGCCGTTGTCAGTAATCAGCACTGAGGGAAAACCCTCATCAATAAAGACACTCTTTAGAAAAGCAATAGTGGAGTCAGTAGTAATCTCCCTCATAAAATGAACAGCCAACCATTTAGAAAAGCAATCAATTACGACAACAGCAAAACGCTGATTAGAAGGTAACTCATTCATTGGACCAATGAAATCAAGGCAGATACTGTGCCAAGGTAGATCCTTAAAGGAAATACTACCAATTGAACGAGAGCCTACAACCTTAAGGCGTTTTTCTCCTTCCTTACAAAAACTACACTTAACCACACAATCCACAGCATCGGAATCAATCAAAGGCCACCAGAAATTTTCCTTCACACGTCTTTGGGTGAGGGTCTGCCCCAAATGACCCTCGTGAGCCATATCAAGAATCTTACTCCTCAGAGAACTAGGAGGAATAAAACGATCACCCCTCATCAAAACATTCACGCCAGACAAAGATAATTCATTCAACACTCTAAGAAAGGGCCTAACTGGAGGCGCAACGGTACTCTCTCTTCTCGACCCTTTGACCACAAGATCCATCACAGCTTTTAAAACAGAATCCTCCTCCATGCCCTTTGACCACTCCTCAGCAGAAAAGGAACCTTCCCCCAAGAACAAGACATCTTGTAAGAAAGCAACAGCAGCATCATCAGGCACAACATCTAAAGAGTTTTGCATCTTAATAGACTGCACAGGAAGACGAGATAAGCAGTCAGCCTGGATGTTCTTCCAACCATGTACAAACTCCACATCAAATTGATAATCCTGTAAACGAGAAGCTAATCTGGCCAACCTGGGTGAGCCCTTCCCAGTACCCCCAGGAGCTAAAACATTAAGCAGGGGCTTGTGATCTGTACGAAGAACAAATCGAGAACCCCACAAGTAAGTCCTAAAGTAACTTGCACCCCAAGCCGCCGCAAGTGCTTCCCGTTCTATTACAGAATAATTTAATTCAGATGCAGTCAATGGTCTGGATGCAAAGGCAATGGTTTTCTCCACCCCACCATGTTTTTGAAGAAGAACAGCACCCAGACCAATCCCACTCGCATCCACCATCAGAATAGAAGAACGACTGGTATCAAAAGGAGTAAGTACATTGGCAGATTTGAGTTCGGCTTTGGTTTCATTAAAGCAAGAATCCTGCTCACCAGACCACGAAAACTTGACTCCCTTTTTTAACAAACATCTCATAGGAGCAGTTTTGGTTGAGAAATCCCTAACAAACTTAGCATAGAACTTGATTAGCCCCATGAAAGACCTGAGTTGCTCCTTATCAGCTGGAGGAGGAGCTAATTCAATGGCTTCCAACAGGTTTTTCTTTGGCCTGACGCCTTCAGCAGACAAGGAAAAGCCTAAGCATTCAACCTCTTTGACCAAGAACGCACATTTCTCTTTCCGTAAAGTGAGACCAGCCTCAGCACCTCTGCGCAAAACATTTCGTAAAACACTATTGTGCTCCTCTAGCAAATCACCAAAAATCAGGATATCGTCCTGAAAGTATATTACTTTGTCTAAACCCTTAAACACCTTGGTAACCATACGCTGGAAAACGCTTGCACCTGAAATAAGCCCAAACGGTAAACGAGCGAATTGAAAAGTCCCTTCTCCAGTAACGAAGGCTGTCAGATGTTTAGAAGTTTCCTCAAGACGAATCTGGTGATATGCATGTTTCAAATCTAACTTACTGAAAAATTTAGCCCCTTTGAGAGTGGAAATCAATTCCCCAATATTAGGCAATGGAAACACGTCAGCCACTACACACTTATTCAATGAGCGCAAATCCACACAGAACCTAATTTTGTTGTCAGGCTTCTGAGAAATCACAACAGGGGAAATCCATGGAGACGCTTTCACAGGCTCTATAATCCCCCCTTGCAACATTTCCTCCAGAACTAATTTTACCTCATTACGCAAAGCAAAAGGCACCCATCTAGCTTTGTGTTGAACAGGAATACTGCCCTCTTTCAACACAATTCTATGTGAGTACCCTTGCAATTCGCCTAATTGTTCTGTAAAAACATTATTATAACTGGTGAGAATATCATCAACAGTGAGATTGTCTAGAACCATAATAGGTTCTTCAGCCCTTGGATTTACCACAATGTGTAAGTCATATTGATGAGAACGTCCCAAAATGGCAGGGCCATCTACAGATACATACACTTTACCCCAAGTGAATCTGTCTTTGAAAACAATCTTCCCCTCAAAGTAACCAAGAAGATTAATGTTCTCACCCTGGTAACCAGAAGGAAAGATGTAACAATCATGGAGACACTTGTCACCCCACACAGCTTTTAACAAAGACGCAGGAATGATGGTCCACTTTGAACCAGTGTCCACCATTAAATTGATACACTTGTCATCAATCATAGAATCAGCTTTTGGAATTCGCTCTCTTTTCTCCAGATAGGAACATACTGAATCACACATAACAAGAATTTTGTTCACATCTCGCTTTAGCTCACCAAACTCATCCACTACAGTTACCCTTGAACTAGACTTGTTTTTGCACATCTTGGCAAAATGACCTAGCTTACCACACCGCAAGCACTCTTTGTTATTCGCAAAACAAAACTTTGCTTCAGATGAATGTGAATAACTACCACATCTTGAACACATTTTGGGATGAGGCCTATTAGAGGGTTGATGAGAAACATTTTTCTTTTGAAGAACATAACCTTTTTTTCTCACAATAGCAATAGCAGCCGCTTCACTGTCATCACTATTAACCAATCTGCGTGAAACTTCAGCAACTTTTGTTTCTAAACCACTCTTCTGAAGTTCCTTCATGCATTTTTCACTTTCTTCAACTATTTTGGCTAATTCAATCGCTACTTTCAAAGTAGGGTTTTTAGCTGCCCATAAACGCTCTTGTATTTTACGATTATTAGCTTGTACTATAAGTTGATCCCTAAGGAGCTCATCTGCCATTTGTCCAAAATTACACTTAACAGACAATTCACGCAAACGCGCAACAAAATCATCAACACTCTAATCTTCAAGTTGTTTGTTCTTATAAAATTTGTATCTCTGTAGGACTAAATTCTCCTCTTTTCCAAATCTCGTCTCCAACCTTGTAACCGCTTCTTTAAATTCGTCCAGAGGTGAGGATGAACCAGAAGGTAAGACTTGTGGCAAAAATTTAAATATACGTTGTCCCTCCTTCCCCAAAGTTGTCATGAGAAGAGCCTTTTTTCTTTTAGGTGAAAAATCATCTCCATCTAATGCCTCTATATAATTGTTAAAAATAGCAATCCAATCTTCCCAAGAGGTGGATGGGTTTCCAGGCTCGCTAAGGAATTGAGGAGGAAGAGCAACATTGACTGGCTGTGCCATTATCAGTACACTAATATGCAAATAAAGAACCACAAAAATAAAATTGTAAAGTGGTTTGAGCAAAGTGTTGAAGAAATGTTCAAAAGCACTACAGTCACAGTACAAGTTGTTTTAAATAAATCAATAGAATAAGTTAATCCCAGTAATAAAGTTATCAACTTGTGTGAGAGAATGAATTGTAAACAACTTTAAAAGAACTAGCGCAAAAAGAAATACGCGCTTACTGCTGATCCAACGAAGTAGGTATGATGAGAGAAGAAATCCGATGAATGGCCGATGGAGCAAGAGAAAATGCACAATAAATGAAAATGTACTGACGCGGAATTTTACCATCGAAAGCCGATGCGCTTTCCGAAAGATGGCCGACAGCGTCAGGCATCACGTCAGCGTCAAACATCACGCGTTTGACCTTACGCTAGTGACGTATCTTGTTAACTGGTTGCCAGGTGACAAGAAGAATGCCGTGCGTCAGATGCAATAGCTTGTGAGTTGCCGTGGTAACAAGAGAAAGACCAACTCACCGCAAAGCAGTTGCTAAGACGAAGCAGAGAGGTGACGTCAGTAGATTGAAACAACGGCAATACCGATAGGGAAAAACAATAAAAATGTAGTTCCGCTTCGTTTTTCTCGGCACTGCTCAACTTCGAAAGCAAAAGAAATGTCTTTTCTCTCACCGCTTGTCACGCAGGATTCACTGGGAAACAGAGTACTGTTCTTCCTTATAATTCAACTCCACTGCAATTCCTGGATATTGAAAAATGGCCAGAAGCATCCACAAGCCAAGTCGCCAAATGTAGTAAGCAAGAATGGAGATCTTACACGTTGATAGAAGGTAATAAGCAGGTTTAATGCAGCACAGAAGAAAACAGGTCTGTAACCTATCTGGCCAAAGCTCTAACTGCCACAGCATAGAATACAGACAGGCATCATAGATGGAATTCATAAACAATCTAGAAGGCTAACACTGAAGAAAAGCTAAGCAGATTACAACACTCACACAGTAAACCACTAGCTTTGCACTTCAAGAAATGTGTGGTCTCGCCTGCTTTGAGGTGTTGCAAGCAATTAGCAATGGACTGCCCTCAGTTCTACTGCTTGCCTACAGCCTGTACGTGAGCCCGGTCACAAGCACCCATTACCTTCTAGCAGGTGATATTTTGGACATTGAAACCCCACATCTGTAACTCAACAAACCCACCAGTAGCTATTAATTAAGCAATGTTGTGACTTTAGGCACCATCACCTATTTTAAATAAAATAAAAAATAAACACCAGCCAGAGCATCTATCCATCTACCTGCACTCGCTCTACCATCTATTCATCCATGCATAAATTATGCATTTCCCCATCTGTCCATCCATTTACCATTTTCACCACCCAGGGCATTCATCTGGTGATGGATTCAGAGCTCCAAAAAGTGACTAAGTGCAAATGTAGAATTCTTGACAGGGTGAAGTGTCAAAAAGTATGTGGGCAGTAAGTGGACTTCCCTGGGTGTTGAACTGGAATTTTTCCTGCTCTGAGCTTTTCCCACCGAAACCAACAACTTCACTGGTAACGGGTCCAATGGTGATCTGACCTTGTGGAGCCTTCTTCGGTCACAGCCTATTTCCTTGCCCTACTGAATATTTGAGCTTTAATGACGATGATGACTGGACCGAAGCCCTTCAAGCCCCCACAACTGTCAATCAGAGTACAATTTAGGCTGATCCAACATAAAATATTCCACAGAGCATATTACACGTGGACCCTTTTATACAGGCCGGGAAAGGAAGACTCTCCACTGTGCAGAAGCGGTTGAGGGACAGATGGTTCCTTTTTTTACACCCTCTGGGACTGTGAACAGATCCAACCCTACTGGGCACAAGTCACAGCAGTGATGGCGAGGGTGACACACCTGGTAGTCCCTGTGGAATTCAAATGGCTACTCCTGGGAATAAAAGGGGAACAAGATTGGCCTAGGCCCAAAGAGATCTGGCTTAGAATGGCAGCGGGTGACAAAACAAAATATTGCTAGAGCATGGGACAGTGAACATACCAAGATTTGAAGAATGGGAGAGGGACCCTGGCTGGTGCCAGAGGATGGAGCAAGTTGTCTATACAGCTGAAGGTAGACCCAAAAAAGAAATGAGAAAGTGTGGGGAGACAGGAGAATTTACAGAGGTTAGAAAGCCTGAGACCAGAACATGGGTAGCAATATAATATATGGGGGAAATGAATGTTAAACAGTGTGCCGAGAATCGATGGGCTGTAAAATCGATAAGTCTATGAATCCGTATCCTGTGTTGGAGAGGTGGGCGGTGGGAGGGGGGAGGGGGTTGATGCCTCGTCAATATTTCTGTGCAAAAACCTAATAATGCTGTGACAGCATCATTTGGGAAGCTGGTTGTTTTGATTATCAATAAAAAGAATTATTAAAAAAAGAGATTGAGCTTTAATTTTGAGACTGGGAGGAAGAGCTACGCTAGCAAGCAAGATGGCCGCATAAGCTCCCGGCTCCGCCGACCTCCGCCAGCAGCTCGTACATCCTGCAATCTATCCTGACCTCGCACCGGACTCCCGTTCACTTGAGGTGTTCCTGATTCTTAAGGTGCAATCCCGAAATTTCAAGCTTCTCGGGTGACGAAGATGTGCTGTGTTCCATTCTCGGCCTAACTCAGTGTGGAAGCCGGGGCCTCGATTTCTAGCCCATCCGGGTTAGAGTTGATCAACATCGGCCGCGGGACCCGAGCTGCATCCGGTCTCCCGGACTGGGATACAATTCTTTCTCCAATTGGTTACTCTGTGAACTGTTTACATCGAGGACGCAACAGAGTGACGCACTGGTTGCTGTGGTCGGGGGTACGACGCCCGGAGACTCCGTTACCCTCCCGGGGTGGATGGGCTTGGCCCCCGCTAGCGACGACGGTGTTGATATTGCAAGGTGGAGAGCGCCCGCTGTTGTCATCGGCTCCGTGTGTGCCTGGTACCCCGGAGTAGTCGACCTCCGGGGTCCGGGTCCTGCTTCGTTGCTTCGTGAGAGGGAATGGAGGGGACGGACGGCACACCATCGCTGCAGACCGTAATGGCCGCCATTGGGGCGCTCCATTCGCAGATCACCGTCATGTACCAGAAACTGTCTGTAACTGTGGACAATATCTGTCTGAGACCAGACGACGACACCTCAACATGTTTACAGCAAGCGGTGGTACCCGTGGAGTATTGTATGCCTGAATTTGAGGTCCCCGTGCGGAAGCCTGTTTTCATATGCTTTGTTGACTCTCGTGTAACAGATGGCACGCCTGTGATCATCGTCAGCTTTCCCTGCTCGAACCCTATCCTGCCGAATATCGCCATGGACAGTCTCAAGTGCCACAACAAGTTCCTCAGTGACTATCGGAGAGATTCTCCATCCTTTTTCACCTTTCCTTGCCTACCTTGTGGATATCGTGAACTTTTATCCTATTTTCGATCCGATTCCTCTGACTTGAACCTCTATGAACGCTTCGATTCCCCCATTGTGATTGTGGTCTGAATTATAAGGGCTCTTATAAGGAATCGTACTGGCCAGGGTTGAATCTGATTGTTACGGCTTGATAGAATATCTTGACCTGATGCCGGGATTGTGTCCTATAACTGTCACGGCTGTTGATCCTCAGGGTCGGAATGATGCTCTAATGGGTCCACCTCCAGACGCCCCCGCACTCTAGCTATATATCTCAGAGTGCAAGGTAGTCAGGCGAGGGAAAATATATGTTGAAGGACAGGAACATCCGGGACAGGGACCTGAAACGACAAGAGGCATGCGTTAACCAATTCCCCCGTTAGTCTACTCTTCAACTCACTATTGGTGATCACAAACCCTCACCTGATATTGCTCAGGATATAGCTCTTCCCCTGTTTGTACCCCTTCTCCAGCTGAAGATAGAACGACAAAACAATGGTTATAACTCTCTGATAACCCCCTATGTTTTATGTGTATGTGTTTTAATATCCCAACACTCATTCACTCACCAGTCGCCAAAGAAGGGGAAGCAGCAACGAGATCAATAAGAAGGAACAGGCTTTTCCTCTTTGGATAGGATCTCTGATGTTCCTGATGAAAACGATAATATAACCAAACTGAAATACAGCCACCCGGCTTTTACTCTGAGTAAGTAACCAATGTTTTTCACGATCGACTTAGGAGGGGGCAATCCGGCGTCTCCTAGTCGGTAACCTCTTTCACATAAGAGCTCACAAGCATGTCGTGCAATGGAGGGGGAAATCCTAGCGTCTCCACAATGCACGTCCAGATAAGTAACACAAGAACCCAAGGCGTGGAGGGGGCAATCCAGCGTCTCACACGCGAAAAACAAACTAGACACCAGCCGATGCCAAGTACCCAATAAACAGGATTATAATCGTGAGCGAGCCGGAGGGGGCAATCCTGCGTCTCCGGGTTCCTCACGGAAACAACAACAGTTCCGCAAGTGCGCTGAGGGAGCAATCCGGCGTCTCACGCGCCTTGCGTATCACACACGCAAGAACAGGAAACTCTCGTCTCGCTTCAGCTTGCTCTACAGCCGCAGAGCAAAAGGACGAACCTCACCTTCCCAGCAGATCCGCAGGGACAGGGCGTCCGCCAACAACAGCATACTATTGGACAAATCACGAGCACCTATTGCAAGGTCCCACCTATCTTTATGCACTTTGTCATCAGCTCCCTAGGCGCAAGGCATTCTGGTAGGTGTAGTCCATCAACTGGGCAGGCACATTTGTCAGACCCTGACAATAACGTAACGGGAGTCGGGTGGTTTTAATGTCCTCCCCCGGTTGGATACCGTACTTTGCCTCATACTGTATTGGATATATTTTGGGGAGGTCGCTTATGATGGGGGTAAGGGAGACCGGGAGTGTGTTTTTATTCTCCTCCTCCACTCACTTTCTTTCCTTCTTTTAGGGTAAGTTTCTAGGCGACAGGCACGCTGTTAATGGGGTAGGCCGTAGCCATTGCAGGGGTGCAGGGTGGGGGGGTGAGGGGGGGTTGTTACTTTGCCTTTGTTTTGTTCTATGGCCCCTTCTTCTTTCTTTCTCTCTCTTTTTAGGGTATTGCTAGTGGGGTAAGCCGTGGCCATTGCAGGGGTGCAGGGTGGGGGGGTGAGTGGGCGGTTTGTTATTTTGCCTTTGTTTTGTTCTATGGCCCCTTTTTTCTTTCTTCTTGCAGTGTCCGGTAGCAGTGCTTTCGGTTTCATCCTGAAGTATACGAGTGGGCGGGGTCTGGGGTGGGCGGCTACGAAGAGAGATCGGTTGTTTTGTTCTTCACCCTCATTGAGCTTACTAGCGCTTGCGTCTTTACTATTTCTTTAACCCTTTCGATGCTGATGACGAGCTCAGCTCGTCATCACCCACGGGTGTCGTGTGCTGATGACGAGCTGAGCTCGTCATGGTGCCACTAAAATAGCAATTTCCAGCACAGGGGGGGAAAACGCCCAGCAGCCATGTGGTTAACTTGGTCCGCGACTACCTTCTTACACCTACCCGCATTTAGTATACCTTCGAATGTGTGGCTCCGGATATCCTGTATCTTCTTCTTTATCTTGTCTCTTGGGGGGAAGGGGGGGTTAAATGTAAAATGAAACCTCATGAATATCCTTCGATCTGTACTATTTTCAATGCACCGTATATCCTTTACCGCTGCCGGACCTCAGGGTTGCCGGCTGAAGAGCTGTGTTATTGAAACTCCTGATACATATCGCCTACATGTGGTGACCGGCCCCTGTGGTTATAGGCCTACTTCTGTAATTTTTGTTGAACGATATAACAAAGGTTTTCAAAAAAATATATATATATTTTGAGACTAAGTCCCAAAGTAAGAACTCCGACCAGGTTAATCCAATTTTCTGCATCCGATCCACATTCATCACGATGTGCATCAAATCATGCCTAGTTCGCAATTTACCACGACCTTTTGTCTGCATTTGGTGCTTAATATTTTTGGCGCTATCTTTATTTCAAATGTACAAAATTCATATCTATGATTAACCTTATTCAAATTTGTTATTTTGATGTCATTCCATTTACTAACAATTAGTCGCCAAACAATTTCATTTATTAATTTATAAATAAAATGTATTACAATGATGGACATACAACAATAAAGTAATTTGTCAGTCGGATACTAAAATATTTACACGTGTGAGAGAATAGAAAAAAAACATTAACTGAGTTTCTGTATCCTTGCTTACATTATTTCCTCACGCTCTTTTAAAAACAAGCTTGGCTACAGACCTTTAATCCTCTAATAGTGTCACATATAAATAGCGAATAATAAGGGAATACGAAATTTATTGATAAATAGTTGTTTAAAACCTAATAAGCACCTGTTAAGGATTACATGATCTCTCTAGGTTCGTGCTGCTTAAATATGGACTGCATTTAGACAAATAATCCTTTTGGTTAAGACACAGTAATGATTCATTTTAATTTTAACGTCATGCTTAAAAGTAGGGGCTAAGACACTAGTCATTACTAAAAACCTGGCAAAAGTTCCACTGATGGTGCAGTTCTACTTGCAAATAAGTAACCAAACTGGGGGCGGGAGCCGGTATTTGAAATTACCACCACACTCTGTTGCATGCAGATTAGCTCAGGCAAAACCCATAAAGTTATTCATCATCACTTAAAAATACAAGACTGATTGTCAACCACATATAGTCAGTGGGTGACTAAAGAAGAGTTGCCCCCTATCCAAGGGATACATCTTGGAATCTGGTTAAGATTTCAGTTGATTTATCTCATTCTTATGCCAATTGCCAATTACAGCAAGTGGCTCATACCATGTGCACAGAGTGAACATGGTATGAGCCACTTGGTGGGAGTTTAAATTTCCCTCAATGTTATTTCAACTTGGATTTGAATGTTGTGGTGGTGGCAAGAAAACTGCGTTTGGCTCTGTCGTTAGGCCCTCTGAATGTTTCAGAATGGAATTAGCTGACTATATTCACTGTACAGTTCAGCACTTTCCTGGTATAACATCACTATGATAACAGGGAGGGCGTGGGAGTGCCATCCTTAGCTGTGCCCATAACTTTCAGCATCTTGAATCTGCTGTGTCCCTAATGGGGGAATTGATTAAATAAATGCCACTGTTCCAGTGACTACAGGCTTCAGCTCCGCAGTATTCTTGGCACTATGAGCATCACTGTGAGTGTCCACCACACCCAGCCAGATATACCCAGGTACGTGTGTGTGACCATACTACTTGCCCGTTATGCCACTGCCCAATCACCCGTGCTTGAGCTATATGATCACTTAATAGTTGTAGGGGTTCTAACCTATGTGCAAAAACAGCTGGAGTGTAAAGGCGGTTTCAAACTGTGGCACAAGACTAGCCTTACACTATCAACATTGTAGGTGGCCATGTGTCTTCAGCATAGTTCTTATAGTGGGCTGATCTTTAGACCGAAAATGGGATTTTGTTTCAATGACAGCAAGGGCCCCCTGGCATGTTGCTGGGTGGGCATGTGGTTTGGAGCCAGGCATTTACTGGGAAATTAGCCCTGGGCAGATGCAGAGGATGCCCTTTGAGTCCTGACCAACTTCAAGTCACTTCCACGAATGACAATTTCTATGGGCTTACATGATGCGAGGCTGCACGTGGGTTCAGATAAGGATGGGCATGAATGCCCTGGCATGTTGTAAGGAATGTAATAAAGAGAAGATCATGGTTAATGAAAATGTTACATTTCTGCACATATTTAAATTGTTTCAAACAAAATATTTTGGAAATTTTATAATTGCATAGTTATATAAATGTGCAATTAAAATGTGTGTTTATCCGGATATTTTTTCCCTTTTCTACAGGTATTATAACTATGGGCTATCAGTTGGGGCAGCAGAAATGCATCTTCATGTTGAAGGCGTGAATGAATCAACTGTGGTCTGGAAAGTTTTGTACAACCAGGGGAATCAGTGGTCGAGGGGCTACGTTCAGCTTGGCCGCCTCAAACAACCATTCCATCTTTCATTCAAGAAAATCAGCCTTGGGTTCTATGACGGCGTCTCTGCGGTGGATGACGTTGAGTTCGAGCGCTGTGGACTTCCAGCGGCTGCAGCCAGCTGCCAAGCGCCAACACAGTTCTGGTGCAGAGACACAAAGGCTTGCGTCGACAGGCAGCAGCTTTGCGACCTGGTGGATGATTGTGGGGATGGATCTGATGAAGAACTCTGCAGTAAGTACATATATATTACACGCACAAGATGTGCATGGGTTGGGAGAGGGAGATCAGTAGCCACCGACATGCGGGGAGGGCGGTCATATTTAAAAAAAAACCAAAAAAAAAAAAAACTTCCTTTCCTGCTGGGTCCTCCTTCTGCTCTCCTGCTCTTCTGTCTCGAACAGGAAGCAGGCAGACAGGCTCCCTCCCCTAACTTGATTGGGCACATTATTTATATTCACTCCAAAACACAGACAAATTAAACTAATTTGCTTGCAATGGATCTATTATTGCAATGCTGATCAAAAAGGACGATTCATTTCTCACTAAAAAGAAATCTGGGAAGTAAACCTGAGCAATCTGCTGCCCGGGAGGAAGGCAGTCTCGACTTATGTCGCATTTGTTTAAATTAAATAATTGTCTGGCCGGGTTTGCATGATTTTTCTTAGCTGTCCTAAATATGCCTTGCAGATTTCCCCTAAGTGATCTTACAAGGAGAAGGGCAGAGAAAAAGAATGTGTAATTTAATGGAATCAAGTGGCACTGTCATTTAGCAGATGCCTTGTGTAATAAGGAAAAATTAGACCAATTCAAGAGATATTGCTCGAAAATATTAATATCAATTTCAGAGCGTTCCAGAAGGCTTGAACAGAACAAGAGTATATTCTAAAACTCCATAGCTAAATATTATCTTTACTCATTCATACTACAGTTGTACAATAAATATAGATGTTTACCACTATCTTATCTCATGGAGAATTCACGCTTTACCCCGTTATTCTGTGATAGCAGATAATTATTTATTGATCCCTAACAGCACATGCAGAAAAGGCCATTCCCTCATCCACATTGGCCACCTTTTGTTGATCCTTTGTAGGCAATTTCTAACAGTGTATATATGCGCTGCTGCTAGATGGGGTGTTGTATACAGTAAAGGGCTTGGAGCTCGCCCTTTATTTACCATTTGATGGCTTGGTTGTCATTCTTTTAGCTGCTTCCTAATTGGCTACAATATGCCTCACTTCACTTCCTTTTATTTCTCCAGAGTATAGACCAAGTACTAATTGATTTAATTTGACTAGTGTCCGTCGCTGCTGCCTAACTGCAAACATGCACTGTTACTGTGAGGGGTAGTGTATTCAGTAAAGGGTTTGGTGCCTGCTCATTTTGTTCCATTCAATGGCTTATTTGTCATTCTTAGCTGCCTCATAATTGACCACCATATGCCTCTCATCACTTCCGTTCCTCTCTCCAGGGCATGGACTAAGTACTAATTGATTTGATTTGGTTAGTGTCTTGCCGCTGCTCGTGCTGGGATGCAAGCAGTGCTTAATTTGAGCCGGTGGTTTCTGGTGCTCAACACTGGCGCTCAATTGCCAACACCAGCGCTTGTGACAGCCTGCCACAAGGTGCCGCTGTCTCACTAATTTAATGATGACCACAACAGCACGTTGGTAGGAGTGTGTTGGTTAGTAGTTACCATCATTGGCAGCATGGAAGGTGCAATTCGTGATGCAAGCTGCACTGGAATCCTGCTAAGAGCCCTGGAACGTTTTTTTTCGTTTTTTTTACAATTTAAGCACTAGATTTAAGGTACTTGTTTTTCCATTGTTGTCATTTTCACTTCAATGCTACTCCTTTGGATTGCTTTTAACTTCCATCCAACAGGTTGGTTTGTTGTATACTCCGATCGTCCCTACTTCAATCTAACCAAATCTACCCATTCCTATCCTTTACCCCACTCCACCCCGTTCCACTATAATCTACCCCATCCACTCTATCCCAGCCCACCCTGATCTACCACAATAAACTCCAATCTACCCCACTCTACCCAGTCCGAATTTATCTCATTCCACTTTACCCCACTCCATTCCACTACAATCTATCATCATCCAAGCAACTCCACCCACACCAAACCTACACCACTCCAATCCACTACTTTCTCCTACCTCACCACACCTCAACCCCCTCACCACTCCAATCTATCCCACTCCAAATTACCCCAATATACCCCTTTCCATTCCAGTCTACCCACTATACCCTACCCCAATCTACCCCACTCCACTCAACCCCACTCCAATTTGATCTACTTCAAACTACCCCAATCCAATTGACCCATAACATACCCCTCCCCACTTCAATCAACCCAAATCTATGCCAATCGACCCACTCCACTCCACCCCATTCCATTCTAATCTACCCGACCTCAACCTACTCAAATCCACTCCACCACACTCCACTCTACCGCACCCCACTCAACTCCACCCCAATCTATCCCACTCACCTCCAATCCAATCTACCCCAATCCACACCAATCATCGCCACTGTAACCCAGGACAATCTTTCCCACTCTATTACACTCCACTCGAAACTACCCCACATAACTCCAACTACCCCACTTCTTACTCCAATTCACTCTAACCCACTCTACTCTAACCCACCATGTCCCCACTTAACTCCAATTCACCCCACCTAACTCCAATCTACCCCACCCCATTTCACTACACCTAGATACACTCCAATCTACCTCACTGCAATCTACACCCCATCTATCTCACTCCAGTCTAACCCACTCCAATCTAACCCACTTCACTCGAATCACCCCACTGCAGTCTAACCCAATTTACCAAAAATATTATAATCTACTGCTCTTCAATCTTTACCAATCTACCTGACTCCACCCCATTCCACTCCAACCTACCCCACACCTTCCCACTCAACTCCCATCTATGCCAATCTACCCCACTCCACTCCATTCCACTCCAATTTACACCACGTGTTCCCGCTTCAATCCACAAATTTCACTTCAGGCTCTACCCCAATTTTCATCGGTCCACTCTACCCCACTCCAATCTATGCAACTCCACCCCACCTCACTGTATTCCAATCTACCCCAATCAATGCCAATCTACCCCCTCCACCCTATTCCACTCCAATCTCTCTCAATCCAGTCTTACCCAATGTACCTCACTATAACCCACTCAACTCTAATCTACCCCATTCCAATTTACCTCACTCTACACCACTTCAATTCACCTAACTCCATTCTGCAACAATCTACCCCACTCCACTGTACACTACCCCACTCGAATCTACCCTATTCCAGTCCAGCGCACCCCTCTCCAACACACCGCACTCCAACCCCCTCCGTCTCACAAACATTTAAGTATGCTGCATATAAGCCTCACTGGTAAAATACTGAGCAAAATCCTCTGTCTTCTGAAGCAGTTAGGAAATCAATGGTCCAGGCACTGGTAATTTCCAGGCAGTACTATTGTAATGGGCTGCACGTTGGAATTTCTCAAAGTAGAGTGGGAAAACATCAGAGGGTGCAGAAAGCAGCAGCAAGCCTGCTGCTAAAACCCACTAGGGGCTTTCTCCATGGACCCTACTCTCATCAAACTTCACTGGCTTCCTGTTCACAAAAGAGCTGCTTTTAAAGCAATGTGTTTTTGCCATAACATTTTTTCACAGGAAAGGACCCTGATATCTGGCTCCTTTAGTGAAACTTTATCATCCTTGAATCGATCTGAGGTCTACAGGAGTCGCTTTTGCTGTGATCCCCTTGGTCAAGAAAGCTTGGATAGGAGTTCCTTCAGCTTTCTTGCTTCCAAAATGTGGAACACTCTGCTCCCATCATTGAGAATGGAATGTTTCGAACCTCTCTTTCAGAAAAATCTGGTTCTTCAGAGTAGAGTCCTTATCACAGGGACACTCCGAATGGAGTAACCAGGCACTGCACAAGTAATTTTATTACTAGTATTATTCCTATTATTAGTATTATTATTATTATTACTATTACTATTATTATTATCATTATTATTATTATATAGTTTTGTACAACATAAAAAGTGTAAAAATTGCAAGGCTTTTAGACACACTAATATTCTCTGTGGAGACTTCAATGCAATAGAAGTGGTTAACACTTTCAATCCTTGCTTATAAGACATTGACGCTGTGGGCAAGTGCAGGGATCATGGGGGCAAGGAATTGGGTTACCATATTGTTGCACATGCTTTTATCAACATGTTTGAGGTTATTAAATGAGGTGACTGAAGAATCCCAACTTGCCATGAGAGAGTCTTTGCTGGGAACCATAATCCATCAATGTGCACATTTTCCTACCCTATATTGACTGTTGACGACCCAACACAACATTTAGCCCTTCCCAAACCACATACAACGGGATTAAATTTGTTTGGTTTTTGCCTAGCCCTAGCATGTTTTGGATACCATAAATCAATGCAATTTGATTGCTTTTTAGCATGCCTTGTGGAGTGAACAGCCATGCCTCACATAGTTGATTCATTTGTAAACATTTGTGATAGAAGTCATTTATGCTTATTAAAGCCAATTCGCAAATCAGATGCCAAGCCACGCTGGTTTGGCACTGCATATTCCCATGCTAATAGACTGTTGTGCAATGCATTGTCTTCTAGTCTAAGGGATGCTGCGAATGTTGCAACCACATATCCATGGTATAAACAGGAGATAAAAAGAAGGAACATGGAGCTTAATAACGTGAACAGGGAACGTCTGCTACTTACATCTCACAGTAGAGGTCAAAGGGTGTTCTGATACACAGTTAATTGCCATTTCCTTTGTCACAACTAAAAGAAAAGACTTATTCATACTGCCATCTGAACTCCATACATTTTTTAAGAGAATAAGACTGTAAGTCTCCTTCCATTGCCTTTTCAGCATCCCAACTGAGATCTACATCCTTATTCATTCCCTCCAATGCGATTTTAAATATACTTTGAAAAAGTGGTGCTAGAATGCAGTATTGCTCTCAGAACGGTAGGTCATGTACCTCATATATCATCTTGTGGCCTGAGAGACAGTGACTCAACACATTGAAGACGGAAGATTCCATCATAATAAAACCTGCAGATGAGGGAGTTGGCATTGTTATACAGGATAGGTAAGATTACGAGGCAGAAATCTCTAGACAGCTTGGCAATCCTAACCATTACTAGAAACTGTATGACAATCCCCTTCCAGAGATCAAACTGAAAATACTTGAGACCACAACTCGAGTTCCTTCATCCCTGTATTAGACACCCTGCCAATAAACCACTGGGCAGGTTCATACAATTGGGCTGTTACTCCATCAATGAGCACAATGCCAGCATGTACATGATGAATCTCATTGAGGGCTTGGAATTTGATCCTTCACAAGAAATATGGGTTAATCTAGATATAGTCGTTATATACCACCATTCCCCAACAGGAGAGCATTGAAGTGATCAGCCATGTCCTCGACAAGCGTCCTGCCCCTTATCATGTCCCCACTTACTTCACTGTAGAACTCCTTGAGATTGCCCTGACTACTAGTTCTGTTTGGGTGTGATTACTATCAACAATGTTCCAGGATATCTATGAAAGCTATTTTCACAGCAAATCTGACTAATTTCATATTATATAACATAAAAGGTGCATTTGTAAAGTGCGCATTCACCCAGAAGTGTTTCTTGGTGCTCATTTTATCAACCTCGGAAGGATGAAAGGCTGAGTGGACCCACTGGGATTTGAACCTGTGACATGAAGGCGTACACAGGCCCCTATAGTAGACGCATTAGTCCATTAGGCCACCAGAATCGGCCCAGTTTGAAAGTGACTTTGGCAGCACAGACCGCAACTCCGTACCTCAGCAACATTTGTTGCTGGAAATGGTACATTGATGATTTGGAGAGGTTCTCCTAACACCCTCACATTGTTTAGGGCGGCATTGCCTCAACAGTTGCCAATCATGCCTTAAATTCACAAATGACATTGATTACCATCTTCTCCCCCTCCTGGATCTTGAGAATAAGAATAATGATAATCACTTCATTGTTTCTCTATATAGGAAAACAACAGAATGCAATACATTACTGCAATGCAAAAGCTTCCACGCATGGGCTCTCAAGTATGCAGATTAGTGATGCTGCTGCGGCCCCAACCCATGGCGTATTGCGAGGCTGACTGGCACCCCCCCCCCCCCCCCCCGACAACTACTCGGCCACTCTTTGGAGGGTCTTGCACCTGTGGCACTTTTTTTGTCGCCCCTGAACTGTGCTGTTTCTGGGGAGTGCAAGGGCATCAGACAAGGCACTGCCCACACGTTCCTGCATGCACTGTAGTACATAGGGTCCCTGAGAATTGGAGCACTGCAGCACTGCCTTAGGATGGGGGATTCCTTATTACAGGACTACCATCTTCAGTAATGAAGCAGCTGTGTCCCAGGCTTCCCTGAGACATACTGTTGGGAGTTATGAGGGCATTGCACAGCGGCCCTGGCGATGGCAAGGCCTTGAGTGGTATCTAGCCACTTGAGGAGGCCTGCACCACATGCCATTGATACTGTTGGCTCCCTTGATAACACCATGACAGGAGTGGCAGGTGCCCTTTCCTGTGACTTCCTGGCCGGCCCGGAAGCTTCTTGGTGCATGTGGCACCAGCAGAGTATAACACATGGCTTATGCTAACTGCGAGTTTCCCCTATCCACTGCCTTTGCTGTCTCACTAGGGTGATCTACTAGGGACCTGAGGAGCTGACTTCTACTTGTCCTAGTAGCCCCACCTCCCCCAGAAAGACTGGTGGAGCTGATACCTGAAGGGTCCTGGACTGTGTCGGGTGTTAATGCCTGATTCCTTTCTTTATTCCCCCTGTGGCAAGCGGTCCCTGGAACTCATATCTGAGCGGGGAGGTTTGCTAACCCTGCTCAAGAACCAGACCAGGTTGTCCAGGGTAAACTTGATCCCCCATCTTACAGAACCTGCCTCCTACACAGCGTTAAGTTCCTGGATTTTCAGAGGGGATTGATATTGCCTGATGCAGCTGACTCAGAGGTCCTGATGGCATTGCAGACACTTTCCCTCCTGTTTCAGTCACCACTCCAACCGCTGCAGAATCTAACCTGCCACAGACCCACTGCATTCAGATCTCTCACCTGGGAGTGGGATGTTTCACAGAGACCTAGTGACCATCACCATGGGGAAAATAAGCAAGAAAAAGGAGGAACTAGAGTCCTGCTCCTCCAGGTGCCTGACCGCCAAGAATTGGACAAGACACCTGCAAACTTCGGGACGCCGAGTGGGGTAATGCCCTGTCTTTTCCCTGGATACAGTCCTGCAGGCCATTGCTCCCTCTAGAGCAGCGCTTGAGCTAAAGGTTGACAGCATAGTCACAGACATGGGTCTGTTGCAATTATGTAAGCAAACCTCAGCTAGGCCTACCAGTGCAATGGGTTCGCCCTTCTCTGCACAGAGTCCTCAGACCATAGGAAGAAGTTGGCACAGAAACTGGAAAATACAAAAGCAAAGTTTATTAAACCTTTAAAGGTGGTACTAAAGTCCACACAACACCCTTCAGTATTGTATAGAGTAGCACACCGAACTAAAGCACATCGCCCCTCTATAACCAATGAGGGAGCTCAAAAGAAGGCGGTACAGAATACAAGAGCAGTTTTCTGACCATATAAGGACATATTGGAAAGCACAATCAATGAGTGGGCGGAGTTAACAATCTTCAGAAACTAGTAAACACATTCCTATCTGGAACTAATTAGTAACAGCCGCAGACCCTACTGGGCATGTCTGGGCATGCTGGAAGTGAGGGGATGCTAAATATAGCCTGTTGCCGGGCAGACTTCAGGCGCAGTTAAAAAGGAGGTAGGACAAAGCACATGATGAGCACATGGCAATGTATGGCATACCAAATGGCCGCTACGAATACAAAATGAAGTCGGTTCATTTGCTAAGATAATGGTAAAATACATCATGTCTTCTGCTAATGGTTAACCTAATCGCCGTTGATTTACAACAGAAGACCCTTTCAGCATTAGCTGAAGACATTCGACTTCCTAAGATAATCTAGATACTCATCCCTTATATCAATGGCCATCATATCAGCTATCTCCTTGTTCAAATTATTCTGCATTTTGACTTCTGCAACATTTCATTTGGTCGGTGTGCAAGCAGTAATACACATAGAACATATCATCGGACTACACTGGATACACATACAACAAGTGAAGATTATTGCAATTATTACACATATAGCAGTCAGTACTTTCCAACCCCAGGCAGAAATTAGAGTCCAAAACCATCCTGTAAAAGTCCACGTACCATTTTATGTATGGTGGTCCGCAGCGATCTTATGAAGTTTGTTGATCGCTTTATACACTGATGGCGTATGATCTGGAATAAACACGCAGCAACTACTACCTATAAGGCGACATGCACCACCTCTATCTGCTAACATAACACTTAGAACCATTTGGTTCTGTAAAGCAACAATTCTAGCACTTTGCAATTCTTTGGTGAGGTTTCCTAGGGCTATAGCTGCTTGATTTGTAACAGCTTCTACAACTCTAGTTAATTGTCAGACTTTTCTACTATTTAATGCAGCACCCACAAAAAAGAACAATCCTAAATTAAAATCTATATATTGTTGTAGGCTAGTATCTGTTTGATCTATATCATCAGTATTCAAGGTCCTCTTATATCGATTTACAGTAATATTGTTGAATAATTTAAGATCTCGATGATACAATGGAGGTGCCAGAAACACGGGGGCAACAAAAATGACACGTAGCAAACCCCTGTCCACCCAGCTGGCATTCGATAATATCCACGATTCCCACACACAAAATAGGTGTTATGTGAAGCTAAAAAGGTACTATTATTCAAACCATCTATATGCAAAATAGTAATACAGTCACAGATGCCAACAGGGATATGTCCATTGCTCTGTACACATAATTTTGCTTGCGCTTGAGTAACAGAGATAACAAAATGTTCAGCATTAACAGAGTCTCTTGTGTTGGTGAAGATATATGTCATTGAAATATTGATCCATTCGCTTGGGGATACCCATCTTTGTCTTGATGACACTCTTTGTTCAACCGGCAAAGCAGTCTGCCAACTGTAGGCTTCCTAGTCGCAAAAAGAAGTGTATGCCAGGCTTGACAGGAGCCATTATGCGAAAAAGGAAGAGGTAAACTAGGTGTACATCCTTTCTTTTTATGTGGAGGCATCATCCCACAAATCCAACAGTTCGTGGCATTCATAGCAATGTGGGTATGGTGTAGCATCTGAATAAAAGTGTTATTAAGGTAGGATTGTCGATGCTTCAATTCTGGATATGGGAGCGTAAAGAAATAATGCTCCTCTGGTGTTGGTGTAGTAACAACAATCAACTCACGAACAGGAATTGTCTCCTCAACAGACCATGTTATTGTTGCCACAATCACCAGGACAACAATAAGCCCTACAGCACAAAAAAGCTTCTTCGTTTCCATTTTAACAAAGCACAAAACAATTCTTCCTGAAACTAAAGTAGTTGTCAGAGCTCTTACCCCTGGGCAGCCGTTCATTTCTTCACCACGGGCCAAGACGGGTGTCACTACTCTAATGCAGGGCTGATCCTCCCCCCCTTGCCACATCGGTTCTCTATTTCAATAACCCAAGGAATGCTCAGACAACTTTCACAAGCACTGCAGACTTTTCTCTGGGTCTCATATTATATCTCGTTGCTCCAGGGATTGTATGGTCCGGGAAGAACTCCTCAGATCCATCAGGTGTCACAGCACGGCCTTTCTCCGCAGTCAGAACCTCTCGATGGTCGGGCAACACAGCAGGCTCCACCAAGGTAGGAAGTACTCGCCGACAATGGGTACTGTGGATCCAATTTTTCCGGTTCGTGACTCGAACTGCTGTCCTCGTGGCAAGTAGCACTTGCTCTGGCCCACGCCATCATGGCTCCAAACTGCTCGATCTCTCAAAGGACTTCAGGAGAACGAAATCACCAGGTTGGAGATCATGGCCTTCACCTGTGAATCTGTCAGGAAGTGCTTCTCGAACCTGTTGATGAATAGAAACCAAGTTATCAGTTAACTGTGCCAAATACTCATTCATTAAGACACAAGGTACACCATACACAGAACTTGGTTTAGGAATTCCCCAGATATTCATAGGCCTACCAAACAAGCTCTCATAAGGTGTGAGACCTGTTCGAGAATGAGGCACTGATCTAATAGACAACAATGCCAATGGCAACGTATCTGGCCAAGTCGAGAAGTAGAAGCCTGTATCTCGGCTAATTTCAGCTTCAGAGTAGCATTGTATCTTTCCACCAATCCTGCTGATTGTGGGTGGAACACTGCATGAAACTTCTGTTTAATCCCTAATCCTTTCAAGACATACTTGATAACATCCCCTATAAAATGAGGCCCATTATCACTCCACAAAAATCTACAAACACCATAACGAGGGAAAAATTCCTTCAAAAGTACCTTTGCCGTAGTAATTGCAGTATTGTCCTTAGTAGGGTACACCTCAATCCATTTACTGAAGGCACATACCACCACCAAGACATACTTCAGATTATTACAGCGTTTAAGCTGAATATAATCCATCTGCAAAACTTCAAAAGGTGCAGTTGGTGTAGCAAATCCTCCTGCTGGAGTTCGTGTCCCTTTTCCAGGATTGAATTGTAGGCAAGTCATGCAGGACTGTACTACTCTCCTAGCTGTGCTAGCAATTTCTGGATGCTCCCAAACTTGCTTAAGCAATTTCACTATTGCTGAAGCTCCAACATGTGCTAGCCCATGTGCCATCTGAACCATAGGTTGTACAAAAGATATAGGCAACTTCCATCTATCCATCTGTTTGTTTCGCCAACAACCTTCATCATCCAACTCTCCATCCTTGGACCATTGCTCCTGTTCTTTGTCAGAAGCGATCCTTTGTATCTCTAATACTTCCTTCCTAGCATCGTGCCACCGCTCAGCTTGTGACTTCACTACATACATGGAAGTAGTGTTAGGCTGCATCGCAGTCTCATGTGCCACTCGATCTACAAAGTGGTACAAAAGGGGGTGGTGATGGACGGAGATCTGAACCAATCAAACATTCACACCCAGTCAACAGATCTGGGTTTAATCCATCACCGTTCTTTAGCACACTCTGCCACCCCAGTTCAGACATGGCCATATGCAAATCAGTCTGACCCTGTGCCTCATGGGAACAGTCCAGCCCGAAATGCCAAGCCATGCCTTCCCTGAACCGGAAACAAGCTTCCAAGGACCGGTTTCTGACATTTCAGCCGTCTTCTGCCCGGCATGCTTGAATCCAGTGGCAAAGTGAGCAAGGGACTCACGTCTGAGCATACCCTGCCAACTTATGGCAAACAAAGTGGTACAAAAGGGGGTGGTGATGGACGGAGCATCTGAACCAATCAAACACTCACACCCAGTCAACAGATCTGGGATTAATCCATCACCGTTCTTTAGCCCACTCTGCCACCCCAGTTCAGACAAGGCCATATGCAAATCAGTCTGACCCTGTGCCTCATGGGAAAAGTCCAGCCCGAACTGCCAAGCCAAGCGTTCCCTGGACCGGAAACAAGCTTCCGAGGACCGGTTTCTGGCATTTCAGCCGTCTTCCGCCCGGCTTGCTTGAATCCAGTGGCAAAGTGAGCAAGGGACTCACGTCTGAGCATACCCTGCCAACTTATGGCGAACAAAGTGGTACAATAGGGGGTGGTGATGGACGGAGCATCTGAACCAATCAAACACTCACACCCAGTCAACAGATCTGGGTTTAATACATCACCGTTCTTTAGCCCACTCTGCCACCCCAGTTCAGACATGGCCATATGCAAATCAGTCTGACCCTGTGCCTCATGGGAACAGTCCAGCCCGAAAAGCATTTCCTTGTCCCACCTTTTCAGTGACTTTCTTGTGCGCACTACATTTCACTATGGCTATCTTATTTGGATATGTTAATGCAGTCAAAAAGATTATGCACTAGTTCTCCGTGCATTATCTGCAGCCCGTGTGATGTAGGAAAACCTCTTTCCTTCCAGAGCAGGCCAAAATCATGCGCCACTCCCAAAGCATAGCGGCTATTTGTATAAATGTTCACACACAAACCTGTACTAAGCTCACATGCTCGTGTTAAAGCTATTAGTTCTGCTGCTTGAGCCGACTTCTGTGGTACGCAAGCTGTCTCCACTATCGTATGAAGCCTAGTAATTGAATATGCGGCTGAAGTTGTACCATCCGGTAACTTCAGGCAAGACCCATCATCCCACAATTCTCCATCTACATCTGGAAGCGGCGTAACTTGCAAATCAATGCGACCCTTTGTCTGTTCCTCAGTCAGGAAATACAATCATGGGTTTCTTGCGCTTTAGGCTGAGTCGCCGGAAATGGCAGCAACGTGGCTGGGTTTAGTGTTGCACACCACTTCAGTGTAATATGAGGAGCTAACAGCGTCAGCTCATATCCTGTCAGACGAGCGCTAGTTTAAATGCTGCGTCTTTGTTTGATTCAAAAGGGCATCAACAGCATGGGGTACCAGCCCCAACAGCTTATGTGATAAGAATATCCCTTCACTCTGGCGTATTGACACAGCTGTTGCTGCAACCGAGCGAAAACATCCAGGCAACGCTCGAGCAACAGGATCAAGTACTGCTGAAAAATATGCACAAGTGCGTTGCTTATCACGATGTGTCTGTACTAAAACTGACAATGCACATCCATCTCTCTCGTGTACATACAATGTAAAGGGCTTCGTGTAATCTGGAGTACCTGACACTGGTGCTGAAAAAAGGACTTGTCGTAACTGTCGAAAAGCATTCTCACATTCATCTGTCCATGGAAGGGGTGTTGGAGAATCTTTTGTCAAAAGTGCTAACAAAGGTTTAACAATGTATGAAAATCCCAATATCCATTGCCTACAAAAAGAAGTAAGACCTAAAAATGCTCGAACTTCTTTCTGTGTAAAAGGTACTGGTTTGTCTAAAATTGCCTGAATGCGATCTGATATGAGTGCACGCCCCTCCTTAGACAAAAGGTGACCTAAGTAGGTTACCTTTGGTCTACAATGCTGCAATTTCTTTTTCGATACTTTGTGATGATGTGAAGCAAGAAAAGAAAGCAACGACAGGGTACACTTTTTACATTGTTCAGGGGTAACGGCTGCCAACAAAATATCATCGACATAATGTATTAGCGCCACACCTTCGGGCAGAACAAAAGAATCAAGTTGTATTTTTAATGCTTGGCTGTAAATACTACGACTCTTAGTATATCCTTGATACAAAATCTATACAATGGATTATTCAAAGTGAAACCGAACAGATATTGGCTATCAGGATGGATAGGGATCGAAAAGAAGGCGTTCTTCAAGTGTATAACAGAGAACGTTGTTGCAGTAGGTGGAACTAAAGTAATAAGTGTTGTGATGTCAGAAACCACTGGGTATTGTGGCACTACTATCCTATTCACCTCCCGTAGGTCAATTATAAATCGATAAATCCTAGTATCAGTATCTTTCTTCAAAATTGGGAGGATCGGATTGTTACAAACATTAAATGGAACTTCTTCAACAACCCCAACTTCAATAAGATCTTGTACAATTTGTGTGATTGCTTCCTCACCCTCCTGTGAAATTCTATATTGAGGCAAACATGGTAACACAGCTTCCTCCTTTTGCACTAATATGCACCGGTGGAATAACCAACTGTCCCACATCAGTATCTGAAGTAGCCCACAAATTTTTAGGTAGGGAGGCTAATGCAGTATCCTCTTTAGCAATGCAAACTCTGTCCATTACTGGATAATTGTCATTCAAAATCACACGTACTCCTTCAGGGGAACGTCTTATTGTTGCTCTGAAATACTTGAGCAGATCAAGACCCACAATATTGTCTGGTGTATTTGGGGAGAGCAAAAACGGGCACGGAGCAACAAACTTATCAACATGAAATGCAAGTGGTTGAGACAATGGGCTAAGGGAAGGTGTTCCATCGAACCCTATCGGAGGTTAAGCCAGACAGGGGAGCCCTCGGAACCAATTGTTTAGACAGAGCACTACGAGCAGCTCCTGTATAAACTAGAAACTGATCAGTAGAACCCAAAACATGTGCTGTAACATAAGGACCCCTCTGATCTACTGGAACTACAACTGATTCCTTACCCCATCCTACGCAATCTTATGCATAAGCAGAATCATGTAAATCAGGCTGCACATAATCAGACATCTGGTATTGGTTGCGTCTATCAAAAGTATTGAACCCATTTTGTACCCGCACATTAGAATCAAACCTAGCGCAATCGTTCGTATTACCTCTGGGTCTTGAATAGCCCGCGCGATTTCTCATTGGTCCTCGACCACGGACATAGCGTTGTGATCGCAACAACGGACACTCATCTGCCCAATGGCCAAATTTCCTACAATATGCGCATTGATCAAAAGTCAAATTTGAACGAGTGTAAGAGGAACCATAAAATCCTCGTCCGCCTCTATCGTTACCTCTAGGAGGTGGACCATAAACCTGAGATAACATTACCTTTGTTTTTAATTCTTTAGACTTTTTATCCTTGCTACCCTTTGCTTCTAATTCTTGACGCTCGTAATATTGAGCCATCGTCAGGAGGGATGCCGGACAAGAGGTAGTCCAAGAGCTTTCACTAGCTTTTAAACGGCTAGCCACTCCTGGTAATAAATTCGTAACATACTTATCTACAAACAAATGTCGGCCCGTATCGTCCGTTAGCGACTGGCCACTAAAATCATGAAAGGCTTCCTCGAAACGGGTAAAGAAATCTGAAACTGATTCATCTGCCTTTTGCTTACAAGATGCTAAAATAGTCCAATCAATCTTTTTAGGGGGAATAATCGTTTTAAACTTAGTTAATATTGCACAAGGAAGATCTAAAATCAACTGACATGGCTTTTTCACTGGTTCCCTATCCTCATCTTCCCTCTCTATCTCCTTCCATAATGCCTCATACGCTGCGCGATCATCAACTTTACGCACAGATCTCCACATATCAGGCGGTAATATTAGCCCGAAAAATAAATCGATATCAGCTAATGTCATGGTACAAGAATTTATGGCTCCCTCAACTTCCTCATAGAAAGCGGCTGGATTTTTCCGCGGATCAGGCAATCCAGCTTTAAGTGCCATGACATCTGCCCTATTCCAGGGAGTATACAACCAATTATAAATAAAATAACCTTTAGCATCTACAGAAAACTTATCGTCACTTGTACCCACTACCTTAGGAGGAACATATAAAGGTGCGGCCTCTCGCATAGGCTTTGCATGCACTATTGCGATCTTATCTGTTCCAAAGATAGATGATTGTTTCCCGCCGGGCGAATCCGTCCGTGTATCTGCATCTGCTTTCCATTTCTCCTCTCGCATACGAAGCGCCTTAGTTTGTAGTTTGAACAACCGTCTTATTGTATCAGCCACCTGGGGGAGAGTAAAAAGCCCATTACGTATTTGCTTACAATTGGCTGCTACATCATTAGGTTCTAAAACACCAGAGACTTTCTGAAACATGTCAACAACTTCTTCAGCAAAATGCTTGGTAAAATATAATTGCTCTCTGTCCTGCCACCCCTGTAAACTATTAGAAACAGTAACAGAATCACGAAGTGCTTGACGAGCAATCTTTCTAAGTTCTGCCGCACGTTCAGCCGGCAGCATAGAGCGAGTATATAGTTTTGTTCGATCTGCACCCGAATCCTCATCTTCGCCAGATGGAGCGGACGGAATAGCATAAGGAGGCGGAGGACGATCTAACAATGAAAAATCATCATGTGATTTATTAAGGACAGGATAAAGAGGTTGCCGAACAGCATATTGGCCAGATATCTGTAATCTGCGCTCCTTCTCCTGTCTCTCTTCCAATTCTTTCACCTCTTTCTTCCTTAACACCATCGATGCGGTTCAGATTTATACTGTGCGCTAACGCCTAATCAATCAATCAATCAATCAAGGCATTTATAAAGCGCACTACTCACCGGGAGGGTCTCAAGGCGCATGGGGAGGGGGGTCCGCTACTGCTCGAACAGCCAGGTCTTGAGCTGCTTCCTGAAGGCGAGGTGGTCCTGGGTCAGGCGGAGGTGGGTCGGGAGGGAGTTCCAAGTCTTGGCGACGAGGTAGGAGAAGGACCTTCCCCCTGTGGTGGCTCTTCGGATGCGGGGGACGGCGGCGAGGGCATGGCCGGTCGATCGAAGCTGGCGTTTGGGAGCGTAGAAGTTGAGGCGGCTGTTGAGGTATCCTGGGCCTTGGTTGTGTAGGGCTTTGTGTGCGTGGGTGAGGAGACGGAAGGTGATTCTCTTGTTGACCGGGAGCCAGTGCAGGTCTCTCAGGTGTCCGGAGATGTGGTTGCGATGGGGGATGTCCAGGATGAGATCCGCTGGAGCCTCTTCTGGAGTTTGGCGGTGGTTCCGGCGTAGAGGGAGTTGCCGTAGTCCAGGCGGCTGGTGATGAGGGCCTGGGTGACTGTCTTCCTGGTCTCGGTGGGGATCCACCGGAAGATCTTTCGTAGCATGCGCAGGATGTTGAGGCACGTCGAGGAGATGGCGTTGACTAATCTGGTCATGGAGAGGGAGGAGTCCAGGATGACGCCCAGGTTGCATGCGTGGTCTGTCGGTTTGGGTGCGCTGCTTAGGGCGGGGGGCCACCAGGAGTCGTCCCAGGCGGAGGGTGAAGATCCCAGAATGAGGACTTCCGTCTTGTCCGAGTTCAGTTTCAGGCAGCTGTTCTTCATCCATTCGGCTACCTCTTTCATCCCTTCGTGTAGGTTGGCTCTGGCAGTGGCGGGGTCTTTGGTGAGGGAGAGGATCAGCTGGGTGTCGTCAGCGTAGGAGATGATGTTGAGGTTGTGCTGGCGTGTGATTGCTGCGAGGGGGCTCATGTAGACGTTGAAGAGGGTAGGGCTGAGCGAGGAGCCTTGAGGAACGCCGCAGATGACTTCGGTGGCTTCTGATCTGAACGGGGGAGGCGGACTCTCTGTGTCCTTCCAGCGAGGAAGGAGATGATCCACTCCAGTGCCTTCTCCTGGATTCTGACGTTGCTGAGGCGCTGTACTAGGGTACGGTGGCAGACAGTGTCGAAGGCCGCGGAGAGGTCTAGGAGGATGAGGGCCGCTGTTTCTCTGTTGTCGAGCAGGGTTCAGATGTCATTGGTGGCTGCGATCAGGGCGGTCTCGGTGCTGTGGTTGGCTCGGAAGCCAGACTGCGAGAGGTCAAGGTATCCATTCGTCTCGAGGAAGGCGGCCAGCTGCTTGTTGACGGTCTTCTCTGTGACTTTTGCAGGAAACCGGAGCAGCGAGATGGGGGGGGCGGTAGTTCTTGAGGTCGGTGGGGTTGGCTGATGGTTTCTTAAGTAGAGCGCTGAGTTCGGCGTGCTTCCAGCTCTCCGGGAAGGTAGCGGTGTTGAAGGATTTGTTGATGATGTCCCGCAGGTAGGGTGCGATGACAGTGTCGGCCTTGTTGAAGACGTGGTGAGGGCAGGGGTCGGACAGAGATCCGGAGTGGATGGAGTTCATCGTGCGGACGGTGTCTTCGGTGCTGATCGGGGTCCAGGCGCGGAGGGTGGTGGTGGAGGGCGCTGGTTCGGTCATGGCGTGAGTCGGTTGAGTGCTGAAGCTGTTGTGTATGTCCGCGATCTTGTTGTTGTGGAAGTAGGAGGCGAGGGAGTTGCAGAGTTCTTGCGAAGGGGTGATGTCATTTTTTCCGGCTTTGGGGTTGGAGAGCTCTTTACCGATGTTGAAGAGTTCCTTGCTGTTGTGTGCGTTGTTGTCCAAGCGTTCCTTGAATGCAGTTTTCTTGGTGGCATGGATCAGTTGGTGGTGTTTTCAGGTGGCGAGCTTGAGGGCAGTCTTGTCGTCCGGTGTTGGGTCTTTGCACCAGGCTTTCTCGAGGGCTCTGCAGTTCTTCTTGGAGCTCTTGAGTTCGTCGGTGAACCATGGGGCTTTCTTGCTGCCGGGACTGCTAAGCGGGGTCCTCAGAGGGGCGAGGTCGCCTGCGCAGTCGCTGATCCACTTCGTGAGGTTGGTGGCCGCTTCGCTGGAGTTCGTTGCGCTGGTGGGTGGGTTCTTGCTCAGGGAAGTTGCGAGCTGGTCGGCTGTGATCTTGTTCCAGCTTCTGCGTGCAACCTGTTGCTGGTGGTGGTGGATTGTGGTCCTTCTGAAGCTGAAGTGGACGCAGCTGTGGCCCGTACAGTGGAGTCCGGTGGCGTGGCTGAAGGTGATGTCCTTTCTGGATGAGAAGACGGGGTCGAGTGTGTGTCCGGCGTAGTGGGTGGGGGTGGTCACCAGCTGCCTGAGTCCGAGGTTTGCGAGGTTGCCCAGCAGGGTGATGGTGCTGCGGTCGTTGTTGCTCTCCAGGTGAAAGTTGAGGTCCACGAGGAGGATGTAGTCAGCGGAGAAGAGGACGTGCGGGCTGACAAAGTCGGCGATGTCTTCGCTGAATTGTGTGCGTGGTCCCGGGGGTCTGTAGATGAGAGTGCCTCTGAGGGTCGTATTTGGGTCGGTGTGGATCTGGAAGTGGAGGTGCTCGGCGGGTGCAAGGGTGTCGTCGGTGTTGGTCGTGATGCGGATGGTGTTCTTGTGGACGATGGCGATGCCTCCTCCAGTCTGGTTGACGCGGTCCCTCCGGATGATCTTGTAGCCGTCTGGGATGGCGATGGCGATGTCGGGCGCTGAGGAGGCGTTCATCCAGGTTTCCATGAGGAAGGTGACGTCTGGGGCTGTGATGTCGAGCAGGTTCCAGAGCTCGACGGCGTGTCTGTGGACGGAGGGGGTGTTGAGCAGGATGCACTTGAGGTGGCTGCTGCTGTTGCGCGTCGTGGTCTTGGTCAGTGCTGGAGTAGTGCAGGTCCGGACGCAGGCGAACTTGCAGGAGTGGCAGCAGAAGGGTCCGTGGGTGCGTCTCGGGGTGGCTCGGTAGCAACCCGGGGTTCGGCCGGCATTGAGTGCGTAGAGTTCGGTGGCGTTGTAGGTCCGGCGGGTGGGCTGGAGTCTGCGGGGACCAGGGGTACTGGCACTGGGCACGGTCCAGGCGCGGACGGGCGCAGACGGGCTTACCTTTGGCGCACCTTCGGCGCTCATTCGGTGCTCCCGCTGCGTGTGTCCGCTGCGCGGTAACTGAGGGGGCGTCATAAGAAGGGAGCCGGGAGGGCGGGTCAGCTGGGAGGCGGGAGCGTGGGATCCAATCGGCTGGCGGGGCGGCGGGGCAGCAGGCAGCGGCAGAAACCTATGCGTTCATGACAAGCATGCGTTCATGACGAGCTCAGCTCGTCATGAGTGTGCGAGAGGTGTACCTCATGACGAGCTGAGCTCGTCATGAGCATCGAAGGGGTTAATTCTTGTGCTTTTTCATACACATTCTTCCGTTGCTCTTTTTCAATCAGCGCTTGCTCACGTTTCTCACGCTCACGTACTTCTTTCACCCAAATTCGCACACATTCAAACATATCTTGTCTAGATTGTCGCTCGAACATACACTGTTCCACATACTCAATCTTTTGCAGATCAAATAACCCATACTTTGGCCAACGTAACTCAGGATCCGTGTATTTCCTCCACAATGTGCTGTACATTATAGAAGAAAGACCATGTTTTATATACATATCTCTGTTAGGCGTCCCCTCTGGGGGAGCTGGCTGCGATTCCTCAAGTCTTTTTTTTTTTAAAAACTCTTTATTCGTGACTGCATCTAATATCACATTGTACAATTATACATGTTATCATCAAACAGTCTTTTCTTGTTTTCCCCTTTTAACTTTCGGCTATTTACGATTCCTCAAGTCTTAACCGGTTATTTCCACAAAAGCAGCACAACCTATGAAGTGCGCTAAAAGCAGGCATGCCAAAAATAGTGCAAAATATGCAGTATTATAATCAAAGTAGCACTTAAGGTATCTGTAATACGTTGTGCCGTTCAAATCGAAATCGCATTTTAGAGAAAAATATCCTCATTACCTGCCTATATGTGTTGCAACGCATATATTACACTTCCACTTACACATCATGACTAGTCATACCAAACCAAAATTGCCACAGCAAGCGTATCCTAAAACAGACTTGCGAATCCCAGGCTTCCAAAACCCACAGCAAGTACTGTACAACGGTTCTTACCAATCACAAGGCATTCAGATGCCAACTGCCAAGTTCTAAATTCGACCAAACGGCCACTGCACGGCAAGCCAAGAGAAGAGATCTCAGTCGAGGACCAGCACCACCTGAATGGTCAGATCGGAAAGAAAGGAAAAAACGCCTTAGATGCCAATACTCGGGTCTCCTCTGGCAGTGATCACGTCCGCGGCGAGATTCCAATCCTTCGCCAAGACTACTCCTTCGGGCATCCGAGTCGCCGGTGAGCCCCATGTGTCGGGCGCCAATTGATGTAAGAAAACCTCAGCTAGGCCTACCAGTGCAAAGGGTTCACCCTTCTCTGCACAGAGTCCTCAGACCATAGGAAGAAGTTGGCACAGAAACTGGAAAATACAAAAGCAAAGTGTATTAAACATTTAAAGGTGGTATTACAGTCCACACAAAACCCTTCAGTATTGTATAGAGTAGCACACCAAACTAAAGCACATGGCCCCTTTTATACACAATAGGTGGCTCAAAAGAAGGCGGTACAGAATACAAGAGCAGTTTTCTGACCATATAAGGACATATTGGAAAGCACAATCAATGAGTGGGCGGAGTTAACAGTCTTCAGAAACTAGTAAACACATTCCTATCTGGAACTAATTAGTAACACCCGCAGACCCTAGTGGGCATGTCTGGGCATGCTGGAAGTGGGGGATGCTAAATATAGCCTGTTGCCGGGCAGACTTCAGGGGCAGTTAACAAGGAGGTAGGACAAAGCACATGATGAGCACATGGCAATGTGTGGCATACAAAATGGCCGCTACGAATACAAAATGGAGTCGGTTCGTTTGCTACGATAATGGTAAAATACAGCATGTCTTCTGCTAATGCTTAACTTAATCGCCGTTGATTTACAACAGCAAGATAATCAATGGTGCCTGGCTGAATGAGTCACCACCACTGAACGTGGACCTCGCATGATAAATGGCCTCAGTGCAAACCAGGCTATCTACCTTTGAGAGCAAGCTTAAAACTTTAAAAACCAGAGCTGAAGATGCAGAAAATGAAGCATATTAAAACAACATCAGACGTATTGGGCTCCAAGAGCATATTGAATGCACTGGTACAAATATGATTGACTTCCTAGAGACATGGATTAAAGAAGAGATGGCCTCGGAGGGCCTCTCTCCTTACTAAGCGTTGAAACACCTTCATCGTGTACCTTGATGGCCTTCCGTGCCTGGAGTGGCGCCCTGACCCATCGTGGTGAAACTTTTGCACTACAGGGACTGTGATCGCACACTGACCCAAACCAGATTCCGCAAAGAGCCTCTTTTACTGAAGCCAGAAAATGCATTTGCCAACTGGGCCTTACATACTCTATTTTGTTCCCAGCCAGCCTTAGAGTGACCATGGGAGAGAAGCTGCAATTCTTCACGTCTCCGTAGACTCTATGGGAATGGATGTAACGCCTCCCTCAATGAGAAGGAGACCTTGTACTGGAGAATAGATGGCATAGCCGTAGACCACCTCAGAAAATAACCAAACATAATGAGGGGAGCGCTCCATCTGAGTCACAAGTGTGTAATGAATACCAGCGGGTGGTGGAGGCAGTAGCTGCATGAGTGGAGGATGATCTGCTCTGCCATCTTTCAATATTGAACTATATGACACAGACTCTGTCCTCATCCCAGTGATCTGTTGACCTTTTGACCATGGTTACTACAGGCGCATCAGATGAGATAATCTGAAATAACTGTTTTGGCTTAGTTATGCATAGAAACTGGTGGAATGCTGACAGCAATGCTGATTGAGCTGCTTACACATGTTTTCTTATTTCCTATAATGCCAGGGTATTTTTCATGCAGGTCTAAATCTAGAAGTGATTATTCTGTTTGCTTTCTTCAGATGGTGTGCTGTAGGGCTAGGAAGCACCTCGGAAAGCACCCCCACCTTATAATACATGTCTTTGTGTTGGATGATTTCGGACAGGTTTGGATGGGAAGTCATTTGCTTCTGATCCTGGAAATGGGGAGTTGGGTTGGTTGTATTTATTTGTGGGATTTCTGATTCGCTATTTCTGCCTGCTGTTCTCAAATATAAGTGTGCTGCTCTAGCGCCCCCACATTGCGCCCCCCCATGACATATAACTTCTTCTCCTGGAACGTCTGGGGACTTAATAATATTTGCAAGACGTTCAAAGTACAGGCCTGAAGAGTTGGCTCTCAACAAGAGCTGGGTGGGCCATGCTGATGCCACAACCTATTCGCCTTTGCCAGAGGAGTTTTACTGTGGGTAAGACCTTGCTTACCCTACCGAAAACAACTGAACTTGTAGACCCCGAGGGTAGTTACGTTGTATTTACAGGGAGGTTGGCAGGACGTGACATCAACAATAGCCGGCATTTATCTTTGCATAACTGTCTAGGGTCTTGGCACCATACCTGACTCAGACCATATTAATGGGTGGGGATCTTAACTGCATTACTGATCCTGCCCTTGATCATTCCCATCCACCGCTGGGGGATTCCCCAGTGACCCGGTCGGCAAGCATTTTCTCTGCTTGGTAGTGACAGTGGGGACTCCTGGAGACGACTCCACCCTGCAATATGAGACTACTCATTCTACTCAGGCATGCACAAACTTCATGTTGGTCTTGACACCTTCCTATGTACCCTGTATCCTATGTTCACCTTCCATATGTCCATGGAGTGGTTCATGGTGTAGAGTATCAGTGCTGAGCGACTTCAGATCATAACCCACTGTTACTCTCTTTGAATTGGGATCACGAGCGCCCTGACTGGCAATTACGGGTGGAGGTACTGGATGTATACAACAAAGCGGAATATCTGGGTCATAGGATGAGAATATATAAGTATGTCTCAAGACAGAGCGAATGGCAAACTAAGAATTCAGGAAGAAAGCTAACCTAAGAGAATAATCGGTGGGTGAGAGATTCTCATCAGACCACCCAAAATGGCGGAGTGTCCTCATGTGAGATGGGATGTGGATCCGGACAACATCCTGACCATCATATGATGGTATATTTATTTATTTTATTTATTTATTTTTGATATTTATAAAGCGCAGCATATACCCTAGGGCGTCTTGGCACTAATAAAACCAGTTACTTGTGGTGAGAAACGTGGGGACGGAGGAATCATTGATCGAACAGCCAAGTCTTTAGGAGCTTACGGAAGTGAAGGAGGGAGGAGCTCTGCCTGATGTTTAGGGGTAGAGTATTCCAGAGCTTCGGGGCTGCCACCAAGAAGCGTCGATCACCCCAGGATACCGTCTTTGTACGAGGAATGACCAGTTGGCCGAGGGTAGCTGAACGTAACATTCTGCTAGGTTTGTACGGTTGCAGCTGCTCTTTCAGAAAGTGAGGTCCTTGGTTATTGAGCGCTTTGAACACGATACAAAGGGACTTGAAATGGATTCTGTTTCGAATGGTGAGCCAGTGGTAATCCTTTATGCTTCTTGATATTGATTCATATTTTGTTTTGCCTGAAAGCAGGCGTGCTGCTGCGTTCTGGATAGTTTGTAGTTTGGTTATTACTCTGGATTGAACGTTGAGAAAGAGGCCGTTGCAGTAGTCCAGAGCAGAACATACTAGGGAGGTGACCAATGTTTTGATGGCAGACTCCGGGAGAAAAGGTCGAATTTTTCTGATCATCTTTAGTTTTAGATGTGCTGTGGAAACTGTTTTATTGGCATGATCCATGAAGTGTAAACCTTCATCGAAAATGATTCTGAGGTTCCTAACTTTGGCGGTTGGGGTGGGAGGGGTACCGAAGGCATCTGGCCACCAACTTGATGGCCAGGCTGGGAGAAGAGGTCCAAATATGACCACCTCAGTTTTATCTGAGTTTAATTTGAGGCAATTAGTGGCCATCCATTCTCCTATGTCGACAAGTCCCTTCTTAAATTTTTCAGCCACTTGATCTCCATCACCTTTGATTGCCAGTACCAACTGGGTATCATCGGCATAGGAGGTTACGCTCATCCCGTGTGCTTTGATGGTTTTAGCAAGGTCCGACATATAAATGTTGAAAAGTGTCGGACTAAGGGATGAGCCTTGAGGAACTCCGCAGGGAGATGAAAGTTGTGCCGATTGAAATGGGCCTAAGATGACAGCCTGCGTTCTTTTGGCTAGGAAGGAGGCAATTAGATCTTTAGCAGAGTGGCAGATTCCGAATCCCTCGACACGATCGACCAAGATGGTATGGTCGACCGTGTCGAAGGCCACTGATAAATCCAACATTACCAGGATGGCTGTTCCCCCCTGATCCCGGATTACCCTGATATCATCGGCGGCCTTAATCAAGGCTGTCTCTGTCCCATGGTATTTCCGGAATCCAAATTGCGTGTCATCCAGGAGATGGTGTTTTTCAATGAATTCAGTGATCTGAATGTTCATGGCTTTTTCGATCACCTTAGCCACAAACGGGAGACTCGCAATGGGCCTGTAGTTTTTTAGCTCATTTTTATCCAGGAAAGGTTTTTTTAACAGGGGTTTTAGTAGGGTGTTTTTTAAGGGGTCTGGATAAGTGCCTGCAAGTAGAGTGGAGTTGCAGACTTGGGTGAGTAATGGGATGATGGAGTCCATTACCGGCAGAAGCACTGAGAGTGGACAAGGGTCCAGGGCCAATCCTGATTTAATAGTGGACACTATGATTTTGATTTGGTCCATTGTGACTGGTTGAAAGCTGGGGAACATGTTGGCTGGAAGTAGAGTGAAGGAATTAACTGCCCTAGGGAGTGATTTTGCCGAGAATGCCTCATAGATATCGTCAACTTTGGTAAAGAAAAAAGAGGCTAAGGAGTCACATAAAGATTCTGACGGAGGGGGAGTGAGATCCGGGGAATTGCCTGACAGTGATTTTGTGATTTGATACAATCGTCTACTGGAATTTTTGGATTTGGTCAGTGTAGTAGTCTTTTTTCGCCTTTGTGATCATGGCTTTGTAGAGTGCCAGAGATTCCTTATAGGTTGCTTTGCTTGCTGTATCGTAGGTTTTCCTCCATTGTCTCTCCTTATTCCGGTTGATTTGCTTTTGTGCCCTTAGTTCTTCGTTATACCAGGGGGCAGTGGGTTTAGATCTATTTTTAGATAATTCTTTGGTCGGGGCTGATTGATTCGTGGCCAAACCCAGCCAGGAGTGAAATTGAAGTAATGCTGAATTGGGGTCAGCAGACAGTACTGGGCAAGTATGATCCAGTTTTGACCTTAGGTCGTCCAGATTGATGTTTTTCCGATCTTTAAAAGGCTTTTGAGGGATGGGAGTAGGTTTGTTATCGCAAGGAGTATTAATGGTGATAGTAGCAAGAATAGCATGATGGTCAGTCCATGGCAGGGGTAATATATTAGTTATTTGTAGGCCTTCTAAATTGGAGAATATGGGATCCAGAATGTGGCCGGCTAAGTGAGTGGGGGAAGTGACCCGTTGTTTTAACCCTAGTATTTCCAGGTCGGAAGTTAGGGTGACCGTGTCAGTTAGATGGGTTTGGTCCAAGTGAAAATTCAGGTCACCTAGGACCGTAAATGCACTTTCAGTGGCAACTGATTCCATCATTGTGTTAATGCTGTTGAGAAAGGCTGTTTTTGTTCCAGGGGGACGATATATCAATATTCCTTTGAAGTTAAACAAAGGTGATAACTTGATGGCAAACTGCATGGCTTCACAGGATGTGGATGGGATAGGAATCGTTCTGACAGGATAAGAGTCTCTGGCTATTATGGCCAGCCCACCCCCTCGTTGTCTGAATCTGTCCTGGCGGTATGCTTTGTATCCATCCGGTACTGCTATAGCTAAGTCTGGCTCTGATGATTCATCGGTCCATGTCTCAGTGACAAACAGAACATCCAATTTAAAGTCAGTAATGAGGTTTAGTTGCGGATACCAGTAGTTTTCTCCATCCAAAGCTTATTCTCAATAGGTTGCTGATGAAGTGCAGTGTTGGTGGAAAGATGTGAGTTAAAATTGATTACCAGGGCAAAAAATATGTTTAATGAGTATTGATCTGGTATCAACCATAAAAAATTACGCCTAGTAGTCTGACAATATGACTACTGAGTAAGGCTGTGCAAGTCGGTCGACATGTTTCCGCCAAAGGAATTTTATCCGGCTTTCTTCAGGACCATAGATAAGATGAAAATGCTACTGCACAGGGAGTTACATGTGAAAAGTGATTATATGTAACAAGGAAAAAGAACATCCTACCCGGACCTTGGAGCCCCAATGTTTCCAGGGATGTTAAGATAATGCGATCCTTACCTATAAAGAAACATAGTAGAGAACCACATACAAATTATAGTCAATAGAAATCTCTATGTTTGCCAAACAACACGTGCCCAGAACACACAAGGAGTGATCCTAACTCTTTAATAAACCCCAAGGATGAATCCTAAATTTTGGGGTATATATAACCACTTTGCTAGCCCATTTGCTTAAGTATAGCTAGCGGTTTATAGAGTAAAAATGTTTTAAATAATACTTACCCAACTTTGTGTGGGTAGTTAACCTCACCTCGCCCGGCGTCCTGCTCGGGAAAATTGAGGCACCGCTCTATTGTGCAAATTAAAAATACAAAGAAGGGACAATGAGAGACCTCGTCCCCACTTAGTTTACCAGTTTTATATCTTGCACAATATATGTAAAAAACCTGACTGTTAGGCAGTGGGAAAATGACTGTGTACCAAAACAAGGGACTGAAAATACAGAGAACTGACACTGAAAACGAGCTATGTGCTTTCCGTTTAGAAGTCAAACAAAGGTGTTGAAGTTGTCAAAATACACCATGAAGGGGTTTCAGAATAGAGAGTCTACTGAAACCTAGTCAAGAAAGGGAGCTGTGAAACCTGCGACCTACCTCTCCGTCGGTTACCCCTCTCTAGCGTCCGAGAGGAAGTGGAGGTAAGACGGAGGGCGGCCGGATGACCCGATCTTCCAACATAACATTGGAGAAGAAATAGGAGCTTATTTTGCTGACAATCCGAGGACTGCTACACCCCCTTTGATTGAGTGGGATTCAATTAAGACAGTGATCAGGGGTCCCTGTACTGCAGAAGTGGTTGGGGTGTAATATTGTTTTTTTTGTTTTTTTTTACATTTATAAAGCGCGAACAAATGCCCTTGGGCGTCTCGGCGCTATAGACTCAGTGCAGGATCCAAGACTGATTTTACTGATTAAACAGCCATGTTTTTATCATCTTACGGAACTGGAATAGGGATTGACATGAGCGAATCTGTAACAGTAGAGCGTTCCAGAGCCTGGCTGCTGTGACCACAAACCGTCTGTCTCCCCAAGACACCGTCTTAGTGCGTGGTACCATCAGCTGATGCGCAGCAGCTGATCTTAGTTGTCAGCTAGGGCAGTAGGTAGCTAACTGTTTTATCAGAAACTAGGGGCCTTGTTTGTGTACGGCTTTAAACGTGAGACAGAGAGCTTTACATATATGCGGTTCCTGATCACTAGCCAATGGTAATTTCGGATGACCTGTGAAATAGGTTTGAATTTGGGAGTCTCAGAAAGCATTCTGGCGGCTGCATTTTGGATGGTTTGCATTTTTTTGATGACCCTGCATCGTGCATTAGCAAACAGTCCATTCCAATATTCCAATGATGACATTACCAGTGTGCTAACCAAAGTTTTTCCTACATTTTCTGGTACATAGGGGATTATTTTCTTTATCAATCAGAGTTTGTAGAAGGCCCTTGACACTACTTGGTTGGCATGAGAAACGAAGTTCAGGTTATCATCGAACATAATTCCTAGGTTCCTGACCCTTGGGACTGGGTTAGGCAGAGGTCCCAGGGAAGGTGGCCACCGGGAACTTGACCAAGCAGGAGATAGGTTTCCAAAGATAACAACTTCCGTCTTCTCGGAATTCAGTTTGAGGCAATTGCAGGCCATCCAGTCCTTGATGGCCAGCATGCCTCCCTGAAAACATTTTGCCACCTTCTCTCCATCATTGTTTATTGCCAACACCAGCTGAGTGTTGTCTGCGTAGGAAGTAAGGCCCATCCCGTAAGCTTTTATAACTCTAGCTAGGTCCGACACAAAGATGTTAAAGAGTGTCAGACTTAGGGATGAGCCTTGAGGAACTCCACACGGTAAAGTTAACTCAGTAGATTGAAAGGGTCCCAAGGTGACTGCCTGCGTTCTTTCTGACAGGAAAGAGGCAAGCATATTTTTTGCTCTGGATTGAACGCCCATGGCCGAGACACGATCAGAATGGAATGATCGACCGTGTCGAAAGCCGCTGATAGATCCAACAATATAAGCACGGCTGTGCCTCCCTGGTCTCTAATATCTTCGGTGGCTTTAATGAGGGCAGTTTCGGTCTCATGAAGCTTACGGAACCCGAACTGTGTATCGCCCAACAGATGATATTCCTAAAAAAATTCGGAGAGTTGCGTGTTCATCGCTCTCTCTGCCACCTTAGCCAGAAAAGGTAGGCTAGCTATGGGTCTATAGTTTTTCAGTTCCTCCGGATCCAAATGAGGTTTTTTTAAAGGTGGTTTAAGGAAGGTGTTTTTTAACCTGTCTGGATAGATCCCCTCCATAAACATGGAATTACAAATTTGGGTTATCACTCGTGCGATTGAGTTGATAACTGGGAGGAACACTTTAGGAGGGCATGTGTCTGTAGCTGATTCTGATTTTATGGTTTTAATGGTATACATTGGTGGGTGAGGAAGAAGTTCAGGAAAGGGCCCTACAGGACCTTGAACTATGGAGACTGGGAAATCCAGGCCTTAAGCACCCACTGCTGGAGGCAAAGGAATCACTGGCAGCCTGAGTTGAGAGACTCAGCTGCTTAGACTACAAGAAATATCTGACTCGTGCCCACGCTGAGCGTGAAAAATCAGTGACCCTATTAGTGTGGTTAACTTACCCAAATACCAGTAGTTACTTTATTTTAGAGGTGGAATCGGACGCCAGTGAGCCTCTATATAGTCATACCGCCATCAATACTATGTCATCGAACTAATATACATCCCTCTATGCAGGTGCTGGTTGCGCCCGGGGTGACAATACTTTTTGGCGCCATGACCTCCGCCTCACATTCCCTCACTGCCACGGGCAAATGTGTCCCTCGTCTCTCCATAGTCCTTCTCTCACATACATTTAATTTATTTTAAAGCACTTGTAAAGGCTGGTTTTACTAATTAGAATGTATATCTACCTGACCCTTTTAAGTAACATAATGAATATATAATTAAAGACTAGGGAAAAACATAATGTTCTAAGCTACTTTATGCAGTGTGCATGTAGCTCTTTGATGACATTTCTAACAGTCACTGTTCTGCATTAGGTTTGTATCTGATGAACTGTAGTACCTAAAAGATCTCTGCAACTAAAGCAGTAACCCAGTCAGCTACCCACATATAATAAGGATCAGTGATCTGCATGGTACGCGTTCTTTACAGCAAGCATCTTAACCCTCTGCACTACTTTATTGAGAGTCAAAACTGCCACTAGACAAAACTCTGATCTTTCTCTAGCAGGGATATTAACAACAAGAATTTTTATTGCCGCCTGAAAGCTGGACGCACAAGGAACTCTACAGCCGGTGCTTTTAAATCCTGAATTACTGCTAAACATAACCCATCCTCTCCCCTTTGAGGTCAGTGCCCAGTGCCGCAGCACCAGTAGCATTGCCCTAAAGTCGTCACTGCTACTATGCCCCATCACTTGAGATACCAACTCAGGCCCTTGAGTACTTTCTGGCTCGGGTGTCCGAAGGGTACTTTTGAGGAGGAGTTCGATAAATTTGGCGTATATATCACAGTTCAAGAAGTAAGAGCGGCCATTAAACATATGGTGCACAGTAATGTTTCAGGCATTGAGGGAATACCAGTGGAGTTCTTTGCCACTATTAGGGACACCTTAGCTCCAAAACTAGTAAAACTTTACACTGCATGTCAAATCCATGATTATCCCACTCATAAAACTAGGTTGTCCTCCCTCGGATGTCAGGATTGCCACCCTTTGTTCATGCCCAATGTGGACTATAACATTCTTAGAATTCTAGTGCCCGACTCCTACCCCATATGCCCACGTTGATTAACACAGACCAAACTAGATTCATCCCTGGGCACAAGTTGTCATTCAATATCCATAGACTCCTCTCACTCATGAATGAGGATGCCTTGGATAAACGGACAGCAGCCGTTATGGCGATTACTATAGAGATGGCCTTTGACAGCCTGAGTTTGGACTTCATATATAGAGTTATGGCACAAATGTGGCACAAACGTGGTTGGACCCTGAGTTTATACACTGAACCAAACTGCATCACATGGGTCCCATGGTGCAGGTGCACACAGGAAGAACTATATCTGAATCATGGGACTTGGGACCAGGCAGGGGTGTCCACTCTCCCCCTTACTATTTGCCATTGCAATGGAGCCACTGGCCTGCAGCACTTATACAGGGGGGTTTTACTGTGATTTGTAGGTTGAAGGGCAATTCCATTATGCAGTATTAAACAGGGACATCTTAAGGATTTTGGGGGCTTTTGGCCAAACGTAATTTGGGGACCCTATTCGGAACAGTTTTTAATTTATGACCCAGTTTTCAGCTTCTTCATGCCCTCTTTGGCCAGGTCACTGACACTGCACAGGCATATTCGTCCGAATTCTAAATGTGTTTACATCTAATATCCTGCAGGATGTAATGGTTCTATTAGGAGTTCTGCCCCTCTTCTTCTCACCCAGCGCGGGGACACACCAAGATGGTGTAACCAGTGTGCTTTATAAATGCCTTATTATTATTATTATTATTTTTCAGAGACAGTGATTTGTGTTATCAATATTGTAACACAGCAGCAGCTCACTAATGTTACTGCAAATAATCTCTGTGACACCCTCCCATTTCTCATACGTGAGGTCCTGTTTTAATCTAAAAGAAACTTTTTAAATAAATTTTGCATGAAAAATAAACACAACATTTCTTTGCAAAATGTCTGTAATAGACTTTCACACATCACTCATGTTCGAAATCAATTAAAGGAAAAGGGTATTTAAAACAATATGTGTAAGAATTATTCAAGGTCATCAGGGCAAGACTTTCTGCAGAACACTGCTGGTGTATCTGGGGGCCCCTGAAATGCTGGTGCCCTGGGTAAGAGCCCACTTCTCGGGCATTATGTGCTGATGATATGCTACTGTTCCTTCAAGACGTTTAACTGGACTCACTCGGAGCAATGGACTTCTTGGATCGCTTTGGTGCACATTTATTGTCAAAGGTCCCACATCTTTTCCTAGCCCAGAACCTGCCTGGACTCACCTGGCACCCTGCCTCTCTGAAATATTCAGGAGTTATAATATATAATAACCACCAAGACCTATTAGATGGTTATATTGGGGCAGCTGTTGGAGCACTCTGCAGTAGTGTAAACATTTGTATATCATTGCCATTATCTGGTTGGATAGGATATGCTAAGATGGAGGCGCTCCCAAGCGGCTTTGTTTTTGTCCATGCTGCCACTGTTGGTGCTTTACCAGTAATTCCGGGACCTGGGTTCCTTCCTATCAGAACTGATTTGGGGGACAGGCAGACATAGAGTGGCACTATCTAAATTTCAGTGCTATGTAGCAGAGGGTGGGCTAGCTGCACCAGACCTAGACTCTTATTACTTGGTGGCACAGCTGCAATTGTTTAAACAGTGGATTTATTGTAGGATGAACCCCAAAGAGGGAGCAATCGGCTCTTCTCCAGACTTGCGGGATTCATCAAAGGTCCTCTTGACTCCCTGACGCCGACTACCTGCCGCCTCCTAGGAGCTCCTGATGATGCAGCAGAGCTGGCAACATTGCTCACAGTGAACCCGCGCCCCTTTTTCTCTACTCTGGGGACCTGCTGCTGAAGTGGTTTCAGATAGGGGCCTGCAAAGGAGTGTAGGGGGGGAGTAGTCTGGACCGCCTATGGGAAAAACTGTATAGGAAACCTCTACCGGGACGGATAATTACTCCTATTTTAAGACCTGATGTTGGAATTCCACTGGGAAATTCTTATTACATCAGGCAGTGTCCGCCACAATTAGGAACCACAGGGGAAATTGAGATGCCGAACCCGCAGAGCATCAAGGCTGTCAGCTGCTATGTACAGTAACTGGTCGTGTTAAAGCAGTCACATGCCATACTTGCTAACATTCTTCCTACTCTCACAGACTTGAAAGCAAAATGGGAGATGGATCTAGAAATTCAGCTTACTGATATGGCGTGAGAGAAGATACTAGCACAGATACCCACAGTCTCTCGTGATCCCAGGTTCAAATTATTATGTTTTTTTTCTGTAAAGAGCTTAACTTACACCTGGTAGGCTCAAAAGGCTTTATACAACAGCTGCCGTGACATGTCCTAGTTGTGGGAATCTTGGGGCAGAAATGTTCCACATTGTATTGACCGGCCCCTCTTTAGTGTGGTTCTGGGAGGCGTTAATGGACTGTGTTGAGGATACCACCCTACGAGCCATCCCTTGCACACCCCTGGCTTGCCTCCTTGGGTGATCACCACGCTGTAATAAGCACAAAACCACTGCTAGATTTACTGACCTGCCATTGATACTAGAATAACACGTATTGACATTGCATCAGAAAGCCACTGGGGGACCATGACAGATTAAATGGTGAGAATAACTGGTTAAAGGGGCAGGACTCGCGAGTGCTGTATTGTTCCAGGAATTGAAGAGAGGACAAGAACTATCGATAAGGATAGAGCATGGGAAGATCTAGAAGAAAGCCTTATGGCCCCAGACGCTGACACAGATCCGTCAAACAGCTCCCTTCTTTTAGCGGAGGATTCAGAGGGTGGAAGCAACTGAAGACCCCTGACCTTTAATGGGGCACCATGGGAGGGATTTGAAACTACAGGGGAGAACTCAAGATCGTACTGCCCATTATAGAACTCTACATATGACAGCTTAGTAAGGGTTGACCAAATGCTACGATGGCAGTGGTAACTCAGATCTATATGATGTGTACTCACAGAGCCGTTACGGGCTTTTGTTTATATGCTTGAGGCCGACTGGAGTCTTCTCCTCTTCTTATCGTTCCCACCATAACTGGGGGTAACTTATGACAAGACAAAGTTTTGTATACATCTAGGTCTATACAGGAGACTGTGTTCTAGCTCATTCAGTCTTTGAGGCTCCAAGGATAGGATTTCTTATATGCTGTGATGTACAGATTGGAGAAGTTATTGGACACTGACTTTCTTATTCTGAAAGAATTACGAGCCTTGAAAAAGTTGTCAAAACGACAAAACATGTGTCAGCTGTGCATATCGTCTACTGACCTGCTTGTCAACAGACTGTGGCCCGTTGATCTATGTCAACAGACTTTAGTTCAGTGATTCATGTACCAAGTGTAAGATATAAATGTTTGTAAAAGATTAAAATCCGATCTGCAACACTGTCAGATCATAATTACTATTCCTTTGTAGTGCTCTGGATTGTTTAATCAAGGGTTGACCGAAGATGGGGGAGTTGGATGATGGAGTTTGTTAGTTGATAGCTGGAGAGAACGAATGGCATGTTACAATATGACATGCCTCTGGCTATACATGTTAGAATGAGACCATGAATCTGTCTTTTCTGTGCTACCACAGTGCATGGACAATTGTCTACTTCTGATGTACTATATCGTGCAGCTATTGTTTTCTGTTATAAGAAAACAATAACATTTTGTTTAAAATTAAATGTATTTTATGATGATTTGCGGTAATTTATGCTCTTTTATGTGTGTCTCAGAATTTCTAATAAAGATGAATTGAATTGAACTGAATTGATAGCTTCATTTTTAATTTTCAAAAGAGTTTTATTCACGAATATATGTGTATCATTGGACAATAAATGCAATTAAGCAACAGATACTAAGAAACATATATTGCAATACAATTGTATTCCAACGTAAATACTTGAGTAAAAACAGGGAACAATAGTATCCTGAAATAGGTAAACAAGAACAATATAATAAATGAGTTACAAAAGAAAGAGAAGGAAGTTAGAGAAACTATGGTGGTTTGAGTACTTCTTGTTGAGAGGGTTGCAATAGGGAATGTTTTTTGGCACAAGAGTCAAAAAATGTTGTGACTGGTAAACCATAACGGAAGTCTTTTGAAAGCACTAAGTGAAGGTAAATTAGAGAAGGTATCCAGTCTGTGGTTGTGGCACACATCATACCACCAATTTTAAAATCCTTCCAATTTCTTGTTATTTATTGGAAAGCAGCAGCTATTAATAGATCAATTATTTTAAAATTGGTTGCATTATTATCCCATATTGAAGAAAGGCTACCTAAAAAGATATGTGTCATAGAGAACAGGAGATGTGTACCAAAAATTAGGTTAATTTGAAGCCAAACCTGTTTCCAAAAATTATACACTGGTGTGCAAGAGAACAACAAATGAAATACATCTGCATTTGATTAAGCACAAGTCCAACATGTATCCGGAGTACTAGTTGTGGAGATTATAAAAAAAAGTCTACTATACACATAAAACAATGTTTGCGTTAAATTAGCTGATCTGGAGGACTTACGTACTTTAGTCCATAAATGATTCCACAAAGTAAGAGACCATTCCGTATTGAAATCTTTTTCCCACGCCTCTTCAGTAATTGTTTTCTCTCGCAGTGTGCTGGCAGATTACAAAAAAAAGGTACAACTTAGATGCCTTAGGCTGAGTGTGCCGAAGATCAGAAAGATCTTTATGTAAATGAGTGATGGGATTGGTAGTAGTGTTATTGGATAATGGTATATATACACATCAAGGACAGGCTTTACGAAGAATCTGATATTTGGAAGTGAAGGAGGTAGGTAGGGCGTATAATTGTTTGAGCGATGAAAAGGAAAGAGATTATTCATTTGAGAACAACTAGTGGATCCAAATTATACCACGTTGTCCCCAGGATTTCCAGTAAAAAGGTCTATTATGTAATAATAATGTTTTATTATGCCCATGGCGAATTTAGAAAGAATTCAGGAGTGTCATAAAGTGAAGGAAAAATAGGGCTAATTAATTTTGAGGTAAACTTGATTAATGGAGTAGAATGTGTTGGGGGTTTGCGGGAAAAAAGAGGTATTCTTGAAATGAAAATGGAGAAAGGAACGAAAGCTCTACGGACATCCAAAGAGGATAATCCTCCGCAGAGTCAAGTAACCAGTATGAAGCTTGTCGCAAAAGAAAAGCTTCATGATAAGCAAGAGAGTTCGGAAAATTAACTTCACCTTCAGCTTTAGGACGTGATAACTTTGAGATAGACATGCGCAGCCGTTCTTTGTTCCATAAAAAGGAGGATAATACTGAATTGACAGATTTAAATAATTTAGTAGAAATGGAAACTGGAATATTAGATATGGTATATAGAACTATGACTGAAATCATCATCCTAATAGTATCCAGGCGACCCCACCAGGATAAATAAAGAGGATGCCACTTGTTGGTGAGCTCTGTGAGCTTTTGGATGCAAATATTTAAGCACAGTGTGACTGTCTCTTTTATTGTCGATGTAACATTTAAGCCTAAATATTTAATAGAGGACGACTTCGACGTAAAAATTAGTTGAAATAAAATCAGCTTTAAAGGTATATTTAGTTAAGGGCACTTTTTCACATGTATCACTATTCAATTTATAACCTGATATTAATGAAAAGGAATTAACTACATCTAAAAAGTCTGGGATCGATTCAATGGGGTTTGAAATAAAAAATAAAATATCATCAGCATACGATGCAAGTTTGACATTGGTTGTAGAGGTCTGAAAGCCATGTATGTGCACATCATGACAAATTCTTGAGAGGAAGGGTTTGAGGGCCAAATTAAAAAGAAAGGGGGATAAGGGACATCCTTGACGCACCCCTCTACCATGATCAAAAAAGGAGGACACTAACCCATTCGCACAGACCGCAGCACGTGGATTCGAATACAATAGGGAAATTAATGAAATGAAATTAGGTCTAAATCCAAACCATTTAAGGGTGTAGAATAAATAATGCCATTCTACTCTAGCAAATGCTTTTTCAGCATCCAGTGCTATGGCTGCAAGAGGATGTTTCAAATGTGTAGCCTTGGATATAATGTTGAAAAAACAGTCTGGTGTTGTCTTGTATAACATGACCTTTCATGAAACCAGCTTGTTCCTTGCCTATTATTTTGGGGAGATAGGAATCTAAACAAAGGGCCAGTGATTTGGAAAAGATCTTATAATCAATATTAACAAGTGAAATGGGTCTAAAATTCTTGCAATACCTCGGATCTTTCCCATCTTTAGGAATTAGGCTGATATGGGCATCTGAGAAGGTACCTCCAGACTTTCCTAAGGATTGAAAAGGCTCAATTAAAAGGTGGAGTTTGGGTATTAATAAATTGGAGAAATTAAGAAAAAACTCAACAGTAAATCCATCTGGCCCAGGTGCCTTGTCTTTATTCAAATGTTGGAGTGCAAGTAAAAGTTCTTGTTGAGATATCGGAGTTTCCAATAGTGATAGATCAGTAGAAGACTGTTGAGGTTGTTGTATGAGGGAAAAGAACTGTGAGAGTGAATGGACTGTGGAATTTGTTTCGGATGAATATAATCGTTTATAAAATAAAGCAAACTCATCTAAAATTTCCAAGTCCTTAAACTTTAAGATAGAATCATCGTCAAAAATAGCATCAATATTCACTTTGTTCCGTTTCGTTTTTAGATAATTTGCTAAGAGTTTTCCTGCCTTATTTCTACCACCATAAAATTTTGCGCTAGATTTGAATAGATCATTATCTGTTGATTCCTTATTAAACTGTAACTTTGCTTTGATGAGAGTATTAAGGACATCTCTGGAATTGGAAGTGTAAAACGAGTGCACCAGTCTCTTAATGTCTTGGAACAAAGAACGGGTACAATTGCGAGCAATAGTACGCTTCTTTGACACATGGGATATATTAAAATCCCTGGCGGAGGCGTTAAAAGCATCCCAAATAGTGAAAAAGGGCAGGAAGTCAGTATGGTTTAGGAGAAAATATTTGTTAAAAAAGATTTTGAATGAAGAAGAAAATTCTGGGTCCAAAAGCAAGGTAATATTAAAAAGTCATCTTCTGGGAGTGTTGGTTTTGGGTAAAATGTCCACATCAATCAGAACAGGAGCATGGTCAAATAATAAAATAGGGCCTATCTCTGCATGTGTAAGTGCTTGTGAGATATTATGCGATACAAAAAAATAATCAAGCCGTGATTGGGAATGATGCACCGCGGAATTAAAGGTGTACTCCCTCGTAGTCGGGTTACATAATCTCCAGGCATCTAAAAGTTTATGTTGTGTGACCGTGTGAATAAATGACTTATGTGTTTTGTTAGGAATAAATTACACTTTAGAGTTCCGATCTCTAAAAGGATCAAAAGCCTGATTGCAGTCTCCTGCCAAAATAAAATTATTATTCCATGTGAAGAGAGATCTGTTTAGCCAATGAATGCCAACAGGAGGAGTCACCGCCTGTGGGGGCATAAACAATGAAAAAAGAGACTGTAACATCTTTAAGCATTAATTTAACATTAAGCCAACGGCCAACTGTATCAGAGTCTTGTGAAATAAATTTAAAGTTGAGAGATCTACGACACAACATCATAACACCATTACGTTTACCATCTCCATTGGAATAAAATAATTCTCCCACCCAACCTTTTTTTAATTTTAATGACTCATCCCCTGTAAGATGAGTCTCTTGTAAGAATACTATGTAATCATTTAACAAAGCCAGATGAGTTAGTACTCTCTGTCTTTTTATAGGCGAATTGAGTCCTCCAACATTCCATGAAACAAACTTTACCAACATGATAGATTAGGAGAAGTAAGAGATAACAAAAACATACCAAAATCTTGCAGAAAAGATAGACCACGAGAAGAAGCATAGGAACAGAAAAGTGTGATGAACAATAAGAATTGAAAAAAAAATAAGATTCAATAATAAGTGAGAAAAAATATTGCAAAGAAAAAGAGTGACAATGACACCTAGAAAGAACAAAAGAAGAGAATTTAAAAAGATAGGAAAAAGAGCGTTAGGGACGAAAGAGAAATAGAAATACAGAAGAAGAACATACCTACATGGGAAGGGAAACATGAAGAAATGGAGGAGGGATGGAACCACATAAGATAGACGACACATCTGAGGCCGGCTGGACGGAAACCAGGAAGACAGCATAGGACTGGGAAGGGGAACCTATAAAGACGAAGGGATAAATGATTTGAAGATAGTAAGAGAGTCAGATCCCTCAAGTCCTTCTGCCGAAATGGTAAATACGTAAATTGTTCCGCCTGTTGCGATTTTCCAAATCCTCAACCTGTTGTTGGAGCACAGTAACCTTAGAGCAAAGATCAGAAACATGGACACAAGTCTCCTTGAAGGAAGTAACATTTGGTTCAACTGAAGAAACCTGTGCTTCAAGTTGCGACCAGTTGTCTGTTAAGATTTGCAGTTTAGAGTTAGTCTCTTCCATAAAGGGCCAAAGGGCCCTGATTTCTTCAAGCAATAGTTCCATAGAAACCAGTGATGAAGACTTGGGAGGTGAGGGAGGTTTTTTTTTAGACGTTTAGTGTTATTTTTCCCAGAAACAGCTTGGGAGGGTCCATTGTTGTATCTAAGCCTTGCGAAGACGATGGTAAAGAGTCTTCGAGTTTGGAAAATGCAGAAAAAATCTTAGAATTTTTAACAAAAATGCGCTTTGGTTTGGTAACTAACATAACAGGTGTATTTGTAAAGCGCTCGTTCGCCCCAGCAACAGGGCATCTTGGCGCTGAAATAACAGATGTATATTGTTACCCAACTCAATGGTACTCATTTTAATACGTTCTACTACAAATGACACAATTTGAAATCTTAGATCGTTCCAATCAAACAGTGCTGACATGTCCGAGGGAATCCCTATTTAACATCACCAGTGCAAATTCGGATTCGAATCTTAAATGTTTCTTACCGTTGTATATACTAACGGCTATTTCAACTAATAAATGTCTTTAAACAAAAAAAGGATAGGAGCAGTTTGAAGAAACTTTTTAACCTGCAGATAGTATCACTCGGGTTTTAGCTTGCACAATTTGCATTTATTCTATTCTTACAATAGTCTAATACCGGTCATTTTTCAAAACTGGCATGCAATCAATAACGCTCTTCGGAGGGGTAGCAAATATCAAAATTACCATAACACACATGCATTTCTTAAGAGGGTAAACGTTGATACAATGTGTAGCCATAAAGAAGAGGAAATCTCCTACCCCGTTACGTTACCTTTATTTTTTTAACTGAAAAGCAAAGTTGATTTTAAAATAATTGTTTCTTTCTTTAAACAATCTTTTATTTCATTGTCTTGTTTATGTCATTATTTTACACATTCAGTCAACTTTGTGTCAGCTTACAGATGTAAGCCATACTACACAACATAAACTTAGGTTATACTTGGACATAAAACAGCATACACCAATAAATTGTTGTAACAAACTGGGTTACTTTTTGAGGGTGAGAAAATCTTATCAAACAGCAATAACAATTCTTATCAGGGTGAAGTCACAAGCAAACCCCAAATTATCTTGGGCCGAACTCAATGTGAACAATGAAATTATTTCATAGCGATTTTTTTTTTCACGAAGCGCGCCACAGCTGTCGGCCGGCCCCGGAGCTGGGAGAAATGCGGGGCGTGTCCTTAGCTGCCCATTGGCAGCATGGAGGACTAGAGCAGAGGCTGGCCAGACACTGCAAAGTGCGCCAGTCAATTTGGCAGGCTGTCTTACGATGGCCAGCCTGCTATGTGCACTTTGCTGGCCTCCAACCCAGCTGTCCTAGACAGCTGAGAGGAGAACAAGCACAGGCCTCCAGGGCCTGAAATAGTCTAGCCAGCAAGCTCCATCCAATCTTGGCATGGCTCTCATGCTGGTTAACAGCAATGAGAGCAGCAGCTGCATTCCTTAGAGAAGTTAGCTGTTTGACTTGTGTGCAAAGCCACAGACAGCAAAGGACACAGAGGATGCAGCTCAGGTAAGTAACATTTATTTTATTTATAATCTTAGTGTAATGCATAGTAGTGGAGGATTAGTGTGGGTTTATTTTGCATGCTTGTTTTATTTATGTCTTTTGGGAAGTGGTGTGGCTCTTAGCTCATCCCACTATTTTCAAATGTTATCAGCCGCCCCAGAGTTAGCACAGAGCGGTCTGGCTTAATTCAGAGGCAATGTGTAAAGTATCTATGCAGCACTTCCAACAGTAATTAGGTGAAAACACAACACAAGAAAGAATCCATACCAATTTAGAAAAATATAATACATTTTAATGAATATAAGACCAAAATTACAAAAATCTAATCAGTAGAATCAGAGACATGCAAATTCAAAGATTTGAGTGAAAATAGCGCCAAAAACCACCAAGCACCAAATGTGGTTACCTGGTCACTCTGGACCAGGACAGAGTCACAAGTTCATGCCAACTGCGATGGAGGGCGGGCCTGTGACAGGGTCCCATTTAGGTCTACTGAACACAGTACCTTAATTTGGTTGCAAAGAGATGTGTAGTACCACATTGAGGATGCGTTGCAAGGTCGAGGTGAGGAGATGCATGGTACTGCGGCAGTTCCAAGGGGTTTGATTGAGCGAGGGGATGTCCTTCCATAGAGATGCGTGGCACAGCAGCGGTTCTTTAGGGCTGTGTTGGTTGGTGCAAGGTCTTTGCATTTGGGAAGTCTGCATAGCAGAGGCAAGGCATCACTTCAGAGGTGATGTGCCAGTTCTGCTGGAAATGCACCACAGAGAGGATGCGCAGATTCTTTAGAATACACATATGAGCTGGTAAACCACCTTCATGCTCACTTCCAAGGCTCAAGAACTGGGATAGCACCATTTGGGAAGACACCCAGATGTAATTTCAGGTGCTGTGCTCAAGGAATTTCCAGGCCTGTTCTGACCCTGAGGCTTCTGATTGGGAGGCCAGCCAACTAGCCTTGGGAGTCACTCTGGGGTCCTGGGTTTAGAGTTGCAGGTCCAGTGCATCTCACCCAGGCAAGGAGGCAGAAGGGCAGTAGGTCCCAACAGTAGAGCAGCAGTCCAGCAGCACAGCAGATTTTCTTCCTGGCAGAGTTTTCCACTTGTCCAGAAGTGTACTGAAGAGTTGGGTTTAAGGGTTTATTGCTTATACCTGGTGCCCACTTTGAAGTAGAGGAAGCTTTTCCACCCCCCTGAGGTTTTGGGCATCCCCTTCCACCCTGTCTCAGCCCCCGCTTGTCTAGGATCACAACATTCCAGTGTCAAAGCCTTTCTGAGAGTGTTCAGTCAGAGCCTTTGTGATGTGCAAGTCTGGTAGGTGACAGCTCTTCCCAATCAATGCACAAAGACCAACTGCCAGCTGCACCTAGTATGTGAACCTGGATCAGGCTGCGCGCACCAAATAGTTAGGACAAAAAAATGCCATCTTTCTAAAAGGGTCATTTTCCGAATTGTGACTTTACCATTAAAGAGTGCATTTATATTCTCCAGACTCGAGGTAAGGAGGTAACCCAATGTTATCCTATGAGAGAGACAGGCCTTGCATTAGTAAAAAATTCATTTAGGATTTTTTTCACTGCCAGGACATATAAAAACAAAATACATGTCCAACTTTTTTAATACACTGGAGGTTGCTGTGTAGGGACTACCGTAGGTGTACCTTATATGTATTAAAAAGGAAGGTATAGGCCTGACAAAAGATTTGTTTTGCCAAGTCCCCTTGGCAGTTTAAAAACTGCACACACTGGCTGCGATGGCAGGAATAAGACATTTTAAAAGAGATGCAGACCCGCTATTGGCATTTAATTTATAGGCCCTGGCTACATGTAGTATCACTTTACTAGGGGCTTACAAGCAAATGTCATTTTCCCAATGGGTGTAAGCCAGTTACATCACATTTAAGGAGAGAGCACAACACAATCACTTTAGCACTAGGTTATAGTCCTAAAGCCAGCACAAACAAAGCCAGCAAAACATGAGGAATGAAGGCAAAGAGTTAGGGGAGAACAACGCCAAGGATGACAGATCTAACAACTGTGCTTAAAAATGTGTTGCTTCAATAAACTTACACTGCCAACCTAGGACTTCCCTTAATTAAATATCACCTCCTGATGTAAACTGGGTGCCAAAGTGCTTGTTCTTTTTGGATAAAATGCTAGCTGTCAGTACAAAGGACTTAAACAAAGTGAAAATAGCCCAACTTGACTAAGAACTACTTTTTTTATTTTATGGTGGTCGACTTATATTTTCATTTTATATTTTCATTTTCTGTCTAATGTTCAAACATTGATCACTTTCAGATCTTGATCTTCAGTGCAGCTTCGAGAATGGGTTATGCAACTGGATGCAAGACACTCAGGACAACTTCGACTGGTCCCTGATTAGTGGCCCAACCTCAACCCCCAACACAGGCCCGATGAAGGATCATACCTTGGGGACAGTTCAAGGACACTATCTCTACATAGAGTCATCGGAACCACAAGTCTTCCAAGATGAAGCTGTGTTGCTGAGTCCAAACTTTGAGGCCACAGTTAATGATGAAAATCAGAGCTGTGCTTTCCGCTTCTATTACCATATGTTTGGGAGACACATTTACTCATTAGCCGTCTACAAAAGGATTTACAGGCATGAAAAAGGCATCTTGCTATGGCAAACATTTGGAGGCAAAGGAAACCGATGGGTCAAGAAAACAATCTACATCACCAGCTCTCAGCCATTCCAGGTAGGACTAATTCAGTTTTAATATGCAACTCCCATAAAAATGAACATGAATGATACACTGAAACATTAGCAGGTCCATTGTGTTTGAAGTCATGACAAGCCATTAGCTGCCAGGCAGAGCTTCTTTTCTTTTTTTTTATTTATGTTTTGAAGTCAATAATGGAACTGTGAGTCCATCTACTAAGATCACATGCTAATAATAATAAAATATAGAAATGATGTGGTTTGCTGCAATATAATGGGAGTGTACGGAATGTTTCAGATGTTTACTTAGGCCTTGGATGTAGATGGTATAAGCTGTAGCCATGCCCTGGAAATATATATTGTGATGTGTGTGTGGTACATAAATATTCCATGGTGAAACCTATTTGGGTGGGGGATTGTTACCTTAAGCAATGCCCTCTTGCACATATGCTAATGCACCATATTTGGGCCCCTTCTCCCTTTTCCTGAGAAATAAAAGGAATCGGGATCAACTGCAATGTGACAATTACTGTGTGACTCATTTGGCCACATAGTAAAACTCTAAATCGGGAGATGTGATTAGGCACAGGTTTACTACAAATTCAAAGCTAAGCTCATGTAAATCAGTTACAGAAACCTACTGTACAGAATCACAAATAGAATTCCAAAAGGTGGCTCAAGAATTCACAATTTCCAGTGGTATCAGCATTTAAAGCATTTGCCATGCTCTCAAACCAGAGGGCAAGCAAGGGCAGAGGTGGCTGGTGACGTTGAAAGTGGTGAGGCGTAAAATTTGTGTGGGAGTTCACTGCAGCAAGTGAGTGTAGTGAGCGATCCTGAACAACCTAAGGGGGTTCGGGGGGATCCTCCCCTGAGAATTTTCTTTTAAAAGAGTGGGTAAACGGGGAAATCTTACGGATTTTGGGGGCCCTCAGCGACACATATTTAGGGGGCCCCTGGTCCCTGTTAGGAACAGCTTTGAATATATGGTGCAGTTTCAGCTGTTTCATGCCTTCTTTTACCAGGTCAATCAATCAATCAATTACATTTGTAGAGTGCACTACATACCCGTGAGGGTCTCAAGGCACTGGGGGAGGCCGCTACTGATCGAACAGCCATGGTCTTGAGTAGCCTCCTGAAGGTCAACAGGTCTTGGGTCTGTTGAAGGTTCAGTGGGAGGGTGTTCTAGGTCTTGGCGGCGAGGTGGGAGAAGGACCTCCTGCCGGTGGTGTTCCTTCAGAAGCGCGGGACGGTGGTGAGTGCCAGGTCGAAGGAGCAGAGCTGGCTGTTGGGGAAGTAGAAGGAAAGTCGTTTGCGGAGGTAGGCTGGGCTGCTCTTGTGGAGTGCCCTGTGTGCGTGGATGAGGAGCTTGAAGGATATCCTCTTGTTGACGGGTAGCTAGTGCAAGTTTTTCAGGTGGGGGGGTTATGTGGCTCTGGCTGTGGCATGGTACGTCGATGATCAGTCGTGCCAAAGCGTTTTGATTGTGTATGGTCGTTTGATGAGCTTGGTCGGGACTCGGGCCTGGGTGACTGTTTTTCTTGTTTCTGTCGGGATCCACCTGTAGAGTTTGCGGAGCATGCGGAGGGTTTTGAAGCAGGAGGAGGGGATGGCGTTGACTTGCTTGGTCATGGAGAGCATTGAGTCAAGGATGATTCCTAGGTTGCATGCATGGTCGGTGGGTGTCGGGGCTGCCCCCAGTGCCATCGGCCACCAGGAGTAGTCCCAGGATGAGGTGTTGGAGCCGAGGATGAGGACTTTTGTTTTGTCCGTGTTCAGCTTCAGTCTGCTGGTCTTCATCCAGTCAGCGACGGCCTTCTTCCTTTATGGAGGTTGGCATTGGCAGTGATGGGGTCCTTGGTGAGGGAGAGGATCAGTTGAGTGTCGTCGGCGTAGGAGATTATGGTGAGGTTGCGCTGTCGGGCGACGTGTGCGAGCAGGGCCATATAAATGTTAAACAGTGTCCTGCCGAGGGAGGAGCCCTGGGGTACACGGTAAATGATCTCCAAGGCATCGGATCAGAATGGGGGGAGGCGAATGCTCTGGGTTCTGCTGGGAAGGAAGAAGGTGGTCCATTCCACGGATCTGTCTCGGATCCCTACAGCGTGCGCGTAATATGCGGTGGCAGACGGTGTCCAAGGCGGTGGAAAGGTCCAGGAGAATGAGGGCTGCGGTCTCACCGTTGTCCAGCAGTATCCTGATGTCGTCAGTGGCAGCAATGAGGGCAGTCTTGGTGCTGTTGTTGCTGCGGAATCTTGACTGGGAAGGGTCCAGGATTCTGTTTTCTTCCAGGTATCGGGTTAGCTGTCTGTTGACGATCTTCTTGATGACCTTGGCCGGGAACGGGACCAGATAGATGGGCCGGAAGTTCTTGATTTCTTTAGGGTCAGCCTTGGGTTTTTTGAGCAGGGCGTTGATCTTGGCTTGTTTCCAGCTTTCTGGGAAGGTCGCTGTCTCAATGGAGAGATTTATAATTTTGCGCAGGTGGAGTGCGATGGAGCTGCTGGCTTTGTTGAAGATGTGGTGTGGGAATGGGTCTGATGGGGAGCTGGAGTGGATTGTGCTCATGGTCCTGATAGTGTCATCAATGCTCACGCTATTCCAGGCTAGCAGGGGGTCGTGGTCGATGGTGTGCGGCGAGACTGTTGTGTTGCTGTCTGGTGGGGCTGTCTGGGAGTTGAAGCTGTCGTGGATGTCTGCTATCTTGCGGTGGAAGAAAGTGGAGAGGGAGTTGCACAGGGCTTGCGACGGCGGATGTTGTTGGTGTTGGAGAGTTCCTTCACGATGTTGAAGAGCTTTTGCTATTGTGTGCATTGTTGTTGAGGCGGTCCTTGAAGTAGGTCCTCTTGGCCATCCTGATGAGGTGGTGGTGGTTGCAGGTGGCATACTTGTGGGCTTTGTCTCTGTCCGGAGTCTGTTCGTTGTGCCATTTCTTCTCCAGCTACCGGCAGGCTCACTTGGAGGCTAGGAGTTCTGGGGTGAACCAGCTGGCCCGCTGGTGTCTCTGTGGGGGGGTTTCTTCAACGGGGTGAGGGTGTGGGTGAGGGTGTTGGCGCAGTCTTTGATCCAGCATCTGAGGTTGCGAGCAGCGTCGTCTGTGTTGGAGGGTTCGGTGGCTGGGCTGAGAGCGATCTTTGTATGAACTTGCTCTTCAGTGATTTTTCTCCAGCAGTGGCAGGGGATCTGTTGGGTGCAGCGGTGTATGGTGGGTTTCTAGAAGGAGAAGTGGATGCTGTGGTGGTCAGTCCAGAGTAGTTTGGTGGTGTGGCTGAAGGCGATGTGGGGGCTGGCGGAGAAGATGGGGTCAAGATGGGGCCTGCGGAGTGGGTGGGCTTTGTGATGAGTTGTCTCAGTCCAAGGTTGGCGAAGTTATTGATCAGGGTTGTTCAGTCGCTGTTGAAGAAATCAAAAAAAGGTTCCTAGGGGTCCCACTGATACTTGGTCCTTTTAAACCAACAAAGAAGAAATTGGCACAGAAGCTGAAATATAAAGGAGCATCTTTATTAAACTCAAATGAGTGATACTACGTCACACAGAAGCCTAAGCAACTGAATGAGGCAGTCTGAGGAGTACAGAAACTCGAGGCCTTATATATGCTTCGGGTTACATAGTAAGCAAATGACCAAGGGGCAGTCCTGGCTCATGTAAGCATACAAAACGACTAATATGGGTATACAAGATATACTTGCTCAACAAAGTGGGAGGAGAGTTACTTCTCCATACAGCAGCAAAAATAGCATGACAGTTATACTAGAGAAGCAGGTGCATTCTACTAGCTAGGCCCTTCAGGGCATGTGCGAAGGTGGAAGATGCTGAATATAGTTTGTCTCTAGGCAGATTTCAAGAGCAGTTAACAGAAAGGTAGGACAGAGCACACGGCGAGCACATGGCAAACAAAATGGCTGCCAGAAATGCAAAATGGCTTTTGTTAGAACTGGGGGTCTCTAGTTGGCAGAGGTGGGTACCACTGTCCAAATAGGGACCCTTGCTTCTAGTCAGGACAAGGAGATAACCCTCTCAGATAACCCCTGCTCGCCCTCAAGGTAGCTTGGCCTGAGCAGTCTAGGCTAACCAGAGGCAATGCGTTAAGTATTTGTACCAACACTCACAGTAACACAGTGAAAACACCACAGACTGATTCCACAACAGTTTAGGAAAATAAAGATATTTATTCTAAACTACACAAGACCAAAACGGCAAAAATCCAACATACGCAGTTCAAGGATATGGTTTCAAAAGAGTTCTTCAGGTTGTAATCAAAGTTCTTTAAGTTGCGTTAAAATAATCCACAGATGCGTGAAAAGTTCACAGATGCGTCACGTTTACTCACAGTACCTTTTAGATGCAACAAAGTTCCACAAGCAGGAAGCTGGTGCGGTGGAAACAAGCGATGCGTCACTCCTGAGACCCTGGGGAGGCGATGCGACAGCCCCGCTGCAGCAGCGGGCGTGTTGCGACGAATCCGGTCTGTATGGGGAGGAAGGCGGCTTGCGTAGATTCCGGTGCGTAGGTTCCGTGGGAAGTCTGTTCTCGCAAAGGCACGATGCGATGATCTCGTAGGGACTGCGACGATCTCCGGGGCGACGATGCGCGGTCCAGCGGTGATCCTCTCTCTCGCAGCTCCTCGATGCGATGGTTCTGCGACGGTGTTCGCAGCGACGTGATGCGGTCCGCAAGCAAGCGGTGCGGCGATCTCACCCAGCGACGACAGGCTCTGCGACGACACTCGCAGCGATGTTCGATTCTCCCGCACCGGTCTGGTGCGTCCCGCAAACGAAGGGTGCGACGGCTCCGGCAGCGATGTCAGGCGCTGCGCCGATCTCGACCTTCGTAGCGGTGGGAAACTTCTCGCACTGTCGGGGATGCGCTCCGCAAGCGAGCGATGCGACACTTTTCAGCTTCACAAGTTTCTCAGCTTAGTCTCAAGCTTCCCAGCTCAGGTTCAACTTCTAGAGGCCCCACAACTGGATCAAGCGCTCTAGGAAGGACAGAACTCTCTCAGCAGAGTTCAGGGAGACTGGGGGTGAAGTCCTTTTGTTCCTGGGACTTCGAAACAGGGAGCCAGCTCTTCTCAGGCCCTTGGAGATTCCTTACAAGACAGGGGACACAGCTCACAGCAAAGTCCTTCCCCTCTCCTTGGCAGCAAAGCAACAGCAGGTCAGTCCAGCAGAGCAACAGCAGGACAGTCTTCCTTCTTCAGAGTCAGCTTTCTCCTTGGCAGAGGTTCCTTCTTGCTTTCCAGGATGATCTAATTTTCTGTTGTCAGGGGTCCTGTACTTATACCCCTAAAGTCTTTGTTCTCTCTGTGCATGTGGGCCCTGAGCCCGGTCTGAACCAGTTCTGGGTGGATCCTGAGCACTTTGTTTTGCTGGCTGCATCTTTCCTTTCAGAGTGAGGGGCAGAGTCCTCAGCCGCCCAGCAGGAGGTGGAGCCAGCATTGTGGCAGGCAGGCACAGCCCTATTCAGCCCAGGTGCTAACTCCTCCCACCACTCAGGTTGCAATTGCTTCATTCAGCCTAGTGCTGACTCATCCAGCCTCTGGGGGAATTCCCCAGCCCCTGTCACTCACAAACCAGACAGTCAATACACAAACAGGCCCAGGCACACAGAAGGGTCAGACAAGAGAACAGCAACTTTCTAAAAGTGCTGTTCTCAAACACAGGATTTAAAAACCACCTTTCCTAAAAGATGTATTATTAAATTCTGAGTTCAGGGATACCAGATACTTATGTCCTATCTTGTTCCTATGGGAAGAAATGCTGTTAACCACTGTAGCCAGCATCCCCCATGTTAACCTATGGAGCAAGATAGCCTTACAATAGTGAAAAACGAAAATGGCTGTGATTCACTACCAGAGCATGGTACCTGCACTAGTACATGCTCTACCTTTCACATACACTGCACCCTGCCCAGGGGGGTACCTTGGGCCTTCCATAGGGGTGACTGATGTGCACGAAAAGGGAAGGGTTAGGTCTGGTCAGTGGGGACACTGACCAGGAGGACATGGCAGTTCTAAACTGCCCATAGGCGCTGCAGTGGCAGGCCTGAGACACCATTTTAGAGCTACTCCTGTGGGTGGCACAATCAGTGCTGCAGGCCCACTAGTAGCATTTGTCATCACCAGCCCTGGCACACCCAGTGCACTTTACTAGGGACTTCATGGTGATACAAATATGCCAAACATGTATATCCAATCAGAATAACAATTTACATAGAGAGCATATGCACTTTAGCACTGATCAGCAGTGGTAAAGTGCGCAGAGTCCTATTGCCAACAGCCACGGGTCAGGAAAAATAAGGGAGGAAGAAGCAAAAAGTTTGGGGATGACCCTGCAAGAAGGGCCAGTTCCAACACAACCCCCTTCCAGCCTAAAGCCAGGGTAGACCAAACGATACCTCGATGGGATTCCCTGCTTAAGGCGATAGAACACGGAACCTGGCCCAAACAGCAGGGCACTATTCCTGTTCTACGCCATCCTGAACCTAGTTGTATCACTCTATTCATACTCTCAGGGTCCACCATGCCAATCCAAATGGAACCCTTCACCTCACCTGTGGACACCACCTGTGCAGCACCTAACCTTAATTTCCTCACAGGTGTGTCCCAACAGACCAACAGCAAGCCACAGTGACCACCAACAGTGATCAGGGATGAGACCCAGGCCTCATGCCTCTCATGGCTCTCAAACCCCTGTGGCATCAGAGGGTGGGGGGCAGTAGCCCCAGGTGCTTGGCACCCTTTGTCCACTCTCTCTCTTGTCAGTTCAGGTCTGACACTCTGGCACTGACCCACCAGTCCCGGACCTGTATCCGTCCACCAAGACAACCAAGAACACAACTTTCCTACCAGTTCAGGACCTCCCTCCAGCAACTGGTCTCCCAACCTAGGGTTTAACCCCTCAGGTTGCACCGGGGTCAGAGGCGAGTGCTCCCTCCCTCTGCACCCCCTTCCAGAGCGCTGCACCCTCCCTACTGGAGGGGTACCCCTGGGAACCATATTGGTCAGGACACTGGTTACAGATTTCCTCCCTTCCAGGTCAGGCAGATCCTGAACCTGATCTCCCAACCCAGGGACCAAAACCTGCAGTTGTGCATTTGCGTGGCACGCCAGGACTTCTGGGGACTCACATAGTACCCCCTTGAGGGTGACACACAACTCATGTGTCCTGTGACAGTCTGCCTGGCGCAGATCTCCCGACCCCTGTCCACCTGACAGTGCGGGAAGATCCCCCAGGACAGAAGTGGTGTCACCATGGTCACTCCTGGGAGACTCAGCCCTTCTGACTGGTCCCTGACCCACTGGTTCTCCCACTGGGGACTCCTTCCCCCTCTCACCCCTCAGTCTGGACTTCTGTACCCTCCCAAATGGAGCGGCACTGCCAAACACCAGAACTGATGGAGGCCTGGTTACAGGCACTCCCCGTTCAACAGACACTGGGAGATCCTCCTCAAATGGCCTACAAGTACAGTCTAGGTCCCCAACCTGGTGTTCCCTTAAGGAACCCTCCAGGCCCTGAGACTGGGTTTCGGGCACCGTGAGACACACCGTCCCACACTCATTCCTTCTCCACTGAGACCGGACATGAGCCCCTACACCCCTCCCACTACACTGGGACCTAACCGGGCTACACTGAACCTCTTCCACCTCACAGGTCTGGAAGATATCTAAGCCACTCCTTTTGGGATCACTCCCCAATGCCTCCTCAGACTCTCTGGAATTCACCAAGAGGTCTGCCTCCAACGCAAGCTCTCTGGGGTCAGAGAACTCACACTCCACCGGGTGTTGGCATAGCTCTGGAAAACAGGGACTTAAAATATGCTCTCCATCAAATGAATCACACAGCCCCCCACAGTTGTTAACCAAGCTACCCTTTGCCTCACCCTCCAGTGCCTCACACAAGTACTCCACACCACTCTCCTGAGACTGGCAAGACAGTATCTGACTGTCTCTGTCACACAACCCACACTCTTCTGGCTGGTCTTCACTCACACACACCAAGGTTTCTACCACGGGGGAACCCCTCTCCCTGTACCTCTCATCTAGAGTCAGTAGAGTGTCCCTCCCACCACTGGGAATAGGGTCCCCTGTGCCAGTCCCCCAATCTACTTCAGGGACACTGCACTCCACTGGAACTACATCATAAACCTGAACCCCCTGGTGTATGTTGACCCCCTCCCTCAAGTCAGGCGCCACATCTCTGGGTGTTTGTACCTTTCTCGCAGCACTGGAAACTATAATCTTGCTGCCACCATCTGAGCTGGACTCCACCTCCAACTCAGCAAAGCTCACTTCTTGAGCTACCCATGTTTCTTCTTCAGCTGAGACCCTCATAGCCTCACGCATCTTGAGCTCCAACTCAAGCTTCCTCATTCTTAATTCATGGGCCAAGGTCAATTTCAATTCCTCCAGGGCACGGGCATGTTTGCTCTCCTCCGCCGCCCTTTCTTTTTCCATTTGCTTCATCTTCATTTCAAGCCTCAACATTTCTAATTTATGATCTCTAGCCCTTTGGTTTTCCTCCAACTCCTCTGGAAAAAAACTTTCAGCTGAATGGTTGCTGCCAGCCCTTGAGGCTGCTCCGGACACAGGCAGATCCTGTGGCCTGAAACCATCCCTTTGTGCATCCTCATCCACTTCTGCATCATCTGTCTCCCCAGCCTCTTTGGTCTCCCACCAGGCCCTTACAGCCTCCTGTAGCTCCTCCTTCCTGGAGCTGCGCTTCATGGGACATCCAAAGCTCCTGCAGAACTGCCTGAGTTGACCTACTTTGTAATCACTTAACATTTCAATATCAAACTCCAGTTCTGCAACATCACTTGCTGGTTTACCATTCTCAGACATGATGCTTGGATTCTTTCAGGGTTACGATCAAAAATAGAACCAAAAAATAAAAAATGTAGTATGCGGTGGCGTAGTGGTCTGCACTCACTAGTGATGTACACCAATTACTGTGGGTCAAGTACAAATACAAGTTCAAATCCCACCGCCTGACCACCAATGTTAGAACTGGGGGTCTCTAGTTGGCAGAGGTGGGTACCACTGTCCAAATAGGGACCCTTGCTTCTAGTCAGGACAAGGAGATAACCCTCTCAGATAACCCCTGCTCGCCCTCAAGGTAGCTTGGCCTGAGCAGTCTAGGCTAACCAGAGGCAATGCGTTAAGTATTTGTACCAACACTCACAGTAACACAGTGAAAACACCACAGACTGATTCCACAACAGTTTAGGAAAATAAAGATATTTATTCTAAACTACACAAGACCAAAACGGCAAAAATCCAACATACGCAGTTCAAGGATATGGTTTCAAAAGAGTTCTTCAGGTTGTAATCAAAGTTCTTTAAGTTGCGTTAAAATAATCCACAGATGCGTGAAAAGTTCACAGATGCGTCACGTTTACTCACAGTACCTTTTAGATGCAACAAAGTTCCACAAGCAGGAAGCTGGTGCGGTGGAAACAAGCGATGCGTCACTCCTGAGACCCTGGGGAGGCGATGCGACAGCCCCGCTGCAGCAGCGGGCGTGTTGCGACGAATCCGGTCTGTATGGGGAGGAAGGCGGCTTGCGTAGATTCCGGTGCGTAGGTTCCGTGGGAAGTCTGTTCTCGCAAAGGCACGATGCGATGATCTCGTAGGGACTGCGACGATCTCCGGGGCGACGATGCGCGGTCCAGCGGTGATCCTCTCTCTCGCAGCTCCTCGATGCGATGGTTCTGCGACGGTGTTCGCAGCGACGTGATGCGGTCCGCAAGCAAGCGGTGCGGCGATCTCACCCAGCGACGACAGGCTCTGCGACGACACTCGCAGCGATGTTCGATTCTCCCGCACCGGTCTGGTGCGTCCCGCAAACGAAGGGTGCGACGGCTCCGGCAGCGATGTCAGGCGCTGCGCCGATCTCGACCTTCGTAGCGGTGGGAAACTTCTCGCACTGTCGGGGATGCGCTCCGCAAGCGAGCGATGCGACACTTTTCAGCTTCACAAGTTTCTCAGCTTAGTCTCAAGCTTCCCAGCTCAGGTTCAACTTCTAGAGGCCCCACAACTGGATCAAGCGCTCTAGGAAGGACAGAACTCTCTCAGCAGAGTTCAGGGAGACTGGGGGTGAAGTCCTTTTGTTCCTGGGACTTCGAAACAGGGAGCCAGCTCTTCTCAGGCCCTTGGAGATTCCTTACAAGACAGGGGACACAGCTCACAGCAAAGTCCTTCCCCTCTCCTTGGCAGCAAAGCAACAGCAGGTCAGTCCAGCAGAGCAACAGCAGGACAGTCTTCCTTCTTCAGAGTCAGCTTTCTCCTTGGCAGAGGTTCCTTCTTGCTTTCCAGGATGATCTAATTTTCTGTTGTCAGGGGTCCTGTACTTATACCCCTAAAGTCTTTGTTCTCTCTGTGCATGTGGGCCCTGAGCCCGGTCTGAACCAGTTCTGGGTGGATCCTGAGCACTTTGTTTTGCTGGCTGCATCTTTCCTTTCAGAGTGAGGGGCAGAGTCCTCAGCCGCCCAGCAGGAGGTGGAGCCAGCATTGTGGCAGGCAGGCACAGCCCTATTCAGCCCAGGTGCTAACTCCTCCCACCACTCAGGTTGCAATTGCTTCATTCAGCCTAGTGCTGACTCATCCAGCCTCTGGGGGAATTCCCCAGCCCCTGTCACTCACAAACCAGACAGTCAATACACAAACAGGCCCAGGCACACAGAAGGGTCAGACAAGAGAACAGCAACTTTCTAAAAGTGCTGTTCTCAAACACAGGATTTAAAAACCACCTTTCCTAAAAGATGTATTATTAAATTCTGAGTTCAGGGATACCAGATACTTATGTCCTATCTTGTTCCTATGGGAAGAAATGCTGTTAACCACTGTAGCCAGCATCCCCCATGTTAACCTATGGAGCAAGATAGCCTTACAATAGTGAAAAACGAAAATGGCTGTGATTCACTACCAGAGCATGGTACCTGCACTAGTACATGCTCTACCTTTCACATACACTGCACCCTGCCCAGGGGGGTACCTTGGGCCTTCCATAGGGGTGACTGATGTGCACGAAAAGGGAAGGGTTAGGTCTGGTCAGTGGGGACACTGACCAGGAGGACATGGCAGTTCTAAACTGCCCATAGGCGCTGCAGTGGCAGGCCTGAGACACCATTTTAGAGCTACTCCTGTGGGTGGCACAATCAGTGCTGCAGGCCCACTAGTAGCATTTGTCATCACCAGCCCTGGCACACCCAGTGCACTTTACTAGGGACTTCATGGTGATACAAATATGCCAAACATGTATATCCAATCAGAATAACAATTTACATAGAGAGCATATGCACTTTAGCACTGATCAGCAGTGGTAAAGTGCGCAGAGTCCTATTGCCAACAGCCACGGGTCAGGAAAAATAAGGGAGGAAGAAGCAAAAAGTTTGGGGATGACCCTGCAAGAAGGGCCAGTTCCAACAGCTTTCACACAGCGGATAAGATAACTTCTAAATACAGAATGGCTTCTGCAAATGCTAACCTATTGCTGCCAATTTACAACACTGTCATTGTTGTTCTCCAGTTGAAAGTTCAGGTCTCAGAGAAGGATGTAGTCGGTGGAGGTCAGGGTGTGCGTGCTGATGAAGTCGGCTATGGAGTCGCTGAACTGGGGTCCGGGTCCGGGGGTGTCTGTAGATGAGGGTACCTCTGAGGGTGGAGTTGGGTTCTATGTGGATCTGGAAATGCATGTGTTTGGAGGAGCTGAAAGTGTCGTTGGTGCTGGTCGAGAACCTGATTCTGTTCTTGTGGACAATGGCGATTCCTCCTCCGACTCCGTTGGTGCGATCTCCGTGGGTGATCTTGTAGCCGTCTGGGATGGCTATGGCTATGTCGGGTGCAGAGGAGTCGTTCATCCAGGTCTCTGTGAGGAAGGCGATGTCCGGGGATGCTGTGTAGAATAGGTCCCAGAGCTCGACGGCGTGTTTGCTTGTGGAGCGGGTGTTCAGTAGGATGCATCGGAGGTGGTTTAGTTCTTTCTTAGCGGGTTGTTTGGCAGCTCTGAGGCTGGTGTAGCTGCAGTTTCAGCAGGTGAAGGGATGGTGTGTGCATTTCAGGGCGGCCTTGAAGCAGGTGTGGGTCCTTCCGGGGTTAAGAGCATGGAGTGTGCTGGGTCGTAGCGGTGGTGGCCATCGTGGCGGGTGCGGGGACCAGAATGAAACGGGCAAAAACAATGGCATCGAGGGGGAGACAGAGGCAAAAACGGGCACAGGATACAAAATCAGGCAGAAGGAAATGGGCAAAAACAATGGCAACAAGGGGGAGACAGAGGCAAAACAGGCACAAGATACAAACCTAGGGCCTACCACTGGTCACCAGGGATGAGGCACAGGTGGTAGTCTGTGAGTGGAGGAGGGCCTCAACTTTTCATCAGCGGCAGCCTCAGGGCACACAGGCAGGGCTGTGCGGTGGGGGAGCGACCTACCAGCAGGTCAAGGGTTGCTGGCATTGCATAGCCATTCCTCCAAAATTCTAGATATGTGTACATCTACAATATTCATGGATAGTGATGACATGTGTTTTCAATATTGCAATACAACAGCAGCTCAATAATATTATTGCAAATAATCTATCTCTGTGATGCCCTTCCATTTCTCGTATGTGTGTGAGGTAATGTTTTGATCTAAAAGTAACTTTTTTAACCCCTTCCGTGCTCCCGTCGGCCATTGGCAAGCACTACCTCGCTGGTGATGAGAACGGCCAACAGCCGACGCAGCCCACCCACTCTGCGGAACTGCCGCACTGTGGCGAAATAACAGCCACGGTTAAGGAGTTAAGGATGCTGCATGAAACTTAAACTAACATTTATCTACAAAATGTCACTCTGAAATAGACTGGTGTCCCACCCGACCCACATTAAAAATAAATGTCAAGAAAATGGCAATCACCTTACTTCAACTGTACCACATGGTGGTATCTGGTTTACTACGGAGATACCATTAACTAGTAGAGCAAGTAAGCCACTAACCAGTGGATAAGGGATCAGTGAAGGCAAGGCCATATGTGCCCCTGTCCAGCTGTTCTCTCGAATATTAAAAGGACCTGAGAAAGAGGGCTATAAAATAAGCATGTGTGACTTGGCAGAGTTTACAGCCCAGCTCAGTCCCTGAAAGGGGAGACAGGAAGATACTGAGCCCATCACTGCTGCCATGACACTAGAGATATGAGACTCCAGGGAACACCCATGGACAGATAAAATTATAAATCATTAAGTGTTTCCTCTGATGTCTGCCCATTCCCAGGCTCAGAAGCATGGAACAGAGAAGCCACAAGCCCCCAGGTGAATGAGATACATAAAAGTAAATGTAGCAGACTGCATGGGAAGTGAGCAGATGGTCTGGCAGGGCACAGATAAGGGCATTGTGTATATGCCCACCAATGCCAATGAACCTCTGGTCTCTTCTCTCGCTGGGCTGGAAGGGTAGCAGTGACAGGCACTGTGGCCTGGCCTTGAAGCCTAGCTAAACAGGAGTTCACACGTGTGCTTCTAGTCACATGAGGGCCAGCACTCAGGTGTCAATAGCCTATGTCTTGTGTACATTTGACACCAGCAGTAACTGTTAGTTATACTCACGGCCGGAAGAGCACAGAAAGAGATGCACAAAAGGACAAAGCCAGCCGCTAGCACTATGCCCAGCCATGTCCGGGGGGTCTTATCACTGTACCCAAAAGTGGTCAACGTGATCTGCCGTGTGAGACAAAAGAGCAGTGAGCCAGGTCTCCCCACGAAAATCAACCACACAGAGCGGCAGCACCTCCTGGAAACTCCACACCGGTGCAACACTTTCATCTGTCCATGGGTCGGACTGGTGACCTTCAATTGTGTGAAATCAGACATGCCCTGAGCTTTTCAAATATTCCCCATACCCCTGTCAGTCAAGTTGAAATGCGATGTCCGCCTCCTGCATAGCTGCTGGTATCAGGGAATGCTGCTGCTTCAACAAGAGAGCACGACGCCGACAAGAGAGAAGGTAACACAACTGTGCAGCACAAAACGTGATGTGGAGAGCCAAGCCCAGAGAGACGCGTTTCCTCACCTTGGTAGCCTAGCTCCTCCAGCACCCTGAGGCCCCTGAGCTTGAGTGCCTAACTTTAGTTTGACTGCGTAAAGAGAACAGATTTTGAAAGCAATATTGCCATTCTTTAATTAGACATTTATCGGTCAGGTATGCATGCTTCTTCGTTATTTTATGATTTGTATATGCTTTGAAATCAATCTTACATTCCGATTAAACCTAGAAACATGAGGTAATTTGGGATGTGACATTTTGTGATATCACACGCATGATACCCATGCTGCTCGAAATCCCCTCCTAAATGTTTTATGGCTTCTGCCCTTCTACCCTTCTGCCCTTCTGCCCTGATGTTGTGTTAATGGTTGAAGGAGGGAAACAGGTGGAACACACCTCCGACTTGGAGTATCTCCATCGAGGTTTATATACTCCAGATGAGGATGATGACTTTCGATAAGTCGTTGTTCTCCCGCTAACTGCCCAGCATTGTGGAACTAACAGGTTCCTACTTATAACGGGGAAAATAAACTACACGTTACATAATACTTTGCCTGTTAGTCACCCTAAAAAGATTTTTTATTTTGCAGTTTAATACAGAGCAAATTCGACGCGAAGATATATTGGCGCGATTTTCATGAGCACCAGTTACATTAAACACTAATTTTTGGTAGACACAGGGAAGAGGTTTGCCCAGAAGTACATAATGTTGAGCCGACCCCGAGGCTTGAACCTGATTCCCAGTTTCATCGTTGGCAGGTCTGACCGTTACGTCACACTGCAGATGGTATTAAGTGGCATATTTACAATAACTGGCGCATCCCTGCAAATCAGCAGGGATGCGCCAGTTATTGTGCGCCACAGCTCCGCCATTATGGATGCGCCGCATTGTAAATGCGGCGCACCATGGGGCAAAAACGGCAGGGATGCGTGACGCATCTGTGCCGTAAAAGTGACGCATTGCTGGAGTTGCGTCGCAAGCGCGACGCAGCTCCAGCAATGCTCTGGGGGCCCTATCTAGTTAATGCTTCGTCAATCCTTATGCCTGCTTCAGGCAGGTGCAGGATTTTGCCCAGCATGGGACTAAAAGTGACTGAGTGAAATCTTGTAGATTTCACTCAGCCACTTTTAGGAGGCGTTCCTGCGCCGGAACGCCCACCCCCCACAGAAACCGCCTACATGTGGCTTAGGGCATTACAACGTGACGCATCCCCCAGATGCGTCACTTTGTAAGTACCCCGGCACCATGGAGCTGGATTTGCACCACTGCTGCGTCACAAAAGTGACGCAGCGGCGGCTTAAATGAGGAGCAATGGGCCTGTAAATCTGCCCCTAAGTATTTTTCTGCCACTTGGACAATACAGTGAGAGTTTTTGTCCAACGCTAAGAGTTCAGCTCCCAGCCAGGCGCCTAGCGGGAGGCCATTTTCTCTATGGCCATTTTCTCTATGTAGGTTGCATGCAGTGGGCTACATAACATTGGGCTAGCCATGCCTCCCCTGATTTCCAGCAGACCCGCCTGCCCACAACCAGGCTCTTCTGCTCTCCCGTGGAAGCAGAAACATAAAATGGCTGTTTTACCATTTTATGTTGCTGCTTCTCGCACTGCAAGAAAGCAGTGGGGCAACGCCCCTCCTCCCTAACGGAGGAGCCGCCCTTGAGCAAGCGATTTGCCTTCCATCCACACTTGTTCTGATCAATATTGCAAATGGAATTCAGAAAACGTTCTTGAACATTCCCATTGACACTACTGTAGAGAGTTGCATGTTCAGAGAGGCTGGGAGTCAGGTATTTGTTACACCTTCATTTAGTTGTGGCTGTATCGTGAGCTGTACTTTGACCAGGGATCTTGAAGTTTGGCATTCATCATCAAAAGTAAGGGTTTCGTGATCCTAGCGTGGAAAGTGCTGTTGATAAAAGCTAGGACTGGCTGAATATACCAGATATGGCAAAGTGTCACCTAGAAGGGTGACTTACATGTAGGTCCAGTTGCAAATAAGCCTCCCTTACAGCACAGTGTTGGAATCCGTGAGTCAGCCAATAAGAAGATGAGATATAAAGTGTGAATAAAAGACTAAAATGAGGGAGAAAGACAATGGAGGACATAAAGATGACAAAAAGGAACAAGAATTAGAGAATGAGTTTAAAGTCATGCAGTATGCAAACAACAGATCTGATTCCTTCTTGAAAATAATGCAATCAATAAAAAATATCTTGACATTTGACACAGCTATTAGTTAATGCTTCATTTCTGTTGACTGGTTCTGGTGGCTTTTGAACTCTGCACACTGGAACATTGCAGCCCAGGCCCGAGTGTTTGTGATCTGAATGCTAAAATATCGTTAAATGTGCTTACTCCTAAAAAGCCTACTTCACGGTTTATAAAAGCTGTAGAATATAGTGTAGGAAAATAAACCACTGGCATGGAAAATGACAATGTCACTTGTGGCCTGTGTGTAATGCCATCCACTAAGATGACAAAACGTGGCTTCGGCCTACCTAGATAGCCTCAATCTGTCAAAATAACCTTTTTCAGGGGAATAATCCTACTTTTATTATTAAATAGGCCCACCCCCCCAACCAAATAGGCTTTGTAACCATCAAATTAGGGTGCCTAACGAAAATAAAATACATAAATGCAGTTGTACAAACGCTGGTTCATTGTCAGCGTGGCTTTGACCATTGTTGTCAGCATCCACAAGGATGGGGCATGCTAACCTCAGATCGCCACCTTAGACAGACCAGGGCAAAGCTTCCAAACCATCCTTTGCCAGCATACAGAGTCTGTCTAGAGAGAGAAGTCTATGTTATATTTCATTTGTGTCTGGGGGCGATTAGGCTGGATCTCTAAATGCTCACCTCTGGCCCCAGTGTGTTTGCTGACGTAAACATGTGATCGAAACGCTTCTACCAGAGGAAATTGAATGCAAATGGTATGCACAGATGATAAGGTAACAGAAGAGCTAGGTATGTGGAAAGAGCTCTATGAGAAACTGTCACAAGTAGACCTTTCATATTTACAACCCGAGAGAGGTGAATAACATTGTTCAGCAGAAAATGCCAAACTCACAGCGTGGAAATGCTGGTTCAATCTTTTTACCTCGATAATCCTGAATATAATAATAAAATAAAAACCTAGACTGAATTAATTGTGGGCCTTCTATATTAACCACATATTTTTACTACGCATTCAGAAAAACTAGAAATGTCAAAGAGCTTGAGTATTTTTATTTTATTGTTTACAACTTATATTTCAAAATTAATATTTTTAACTTATCCTTAATTTTATACACACTTTCTTTGATTAGGTTATGTGCTTTAATTTTAATTTTATTAGTTCAAGATTAAAATTACATTTATTATTTTCCCTTCATATTTTGCACAAAAATGTCCGTATACTTTCACATTGGGATACTTCCCCCCAGTGACGGAGATCTCCTCCAACATGTGAAAAGTTAGTGATATTAAACATTATGCATATCAATTCAGCCTTCCGAGGCTCAACCCCATCCTTGTAGGGGATGGAAACATGGAAGTCTACATCTAAGAGTAAAGCTATGCTCAGAAATGATGACTAGTGAAAGAGGAAAGATTTACACCTAGTCATATCTGTAGATACATAAATCTACTCATGTAAATTTACTTTAGTGAATTAGGCCCTTGGAGACAAAGACAAAGGAGATTGAACTCTGTCTAAATAGTATGAAGAAGGAGGTAGAAATCCTCATAGCTTATGAAAGGATTTGTAAACTGGTGGCCAGATCTCTCTCCCAGCCAACAAGGGAAATTAGGAAGGGAGGAGAGAGGTGGTTTGAGCATAATTGCTCTGTTGCCCATCAAAATCTAGTCTTTGCCCTGAAACAAAAATCCCAAGATAAAGTTCTAATAGCTGAACTTAGGAAAACGTGTAAGCATGTTGTGGGAATTCGCAAAGCAGAAATTAAACAAGGTGCATGGAACAATTTGTTGTCAGTGGATGTCCTTAAGAATAGTGCAAGGTTGTGGGACATTGTTAATAAATCATTTTTCTCTGGTGTTAGTAACTGCCCACTAGAATGCAATATACCGGAGGTGCAGTAGTCAATGCATTTTAAACTTATGTATGGTGACCAGGATGGTGAGGGAAGAATAAGTGTCCGGTCACTGGATGTGTCTGTGGAAGCAGATAGTATGGTTTTTACTGAAGGAGAAGTAGGTAAGGCAATATCACAAGTGACAAGTAACAAAGCCCTGGGACCAGACGGTGTCCTGGCTGGCCTTTTTAAGTTAAATGCATCACTGTGGTCTAAAATATTAACTCATGTATTCAATTTGGCCTGTTTGTATGGCCTGCCAAGATCTTGGTCCCAGTCTACCACCATTTTCAAGAAGGGGGAGAGAGGAGATCCACAAGGTTACTGGCCAATATAACTGATCGAGTCCGCTGTTAAAGTACTAGGGAGAGTGATCCTCAGTAAATTAATAGAGTGGCTGGAAGAGTGCAATGTATTATCAAATTTGCAGTATGGTTTCAGGAAAGGTAGAGGTACCATGGATCATTGATTAAACCTGCATTTGCTAGCCGTGAAATACACCATTGCCTAAAAGGTTACACTACACCTGGTATTTAAGATCTGTCCTCGGCTTTAGACGCAGTAAACAGATCCAAACTATGGGTTTTACTACTTGAAATGGGAATGGACCGGAATATTGTTAACTTTTTGTCCGATCTGCATAGGGACCTCAGCGCTAAGGTGAGGTCCGACCAAAAGGATAATTATATGCAGAGTATCCGCATTTTAAGAGGCGTCAGACAAGGACACATTTTAACTCCCTAATTGTTTACTTTATATATTAATAATCTAGACTCTGCTTTTTGTATATTCTGTAAGGCTATAAGTCGAGTGGGGGAGCAGTCAATCCCAGCACATATATATGCAGATGATGCTGTTCTATTAGCATGCACAGCAAATGGGCTCCAGTCTCTCCTAAATTCCTTTGCAGATTTTATGGGTTTGTTGCATCTAAGCATCCATTTTACTAAATCTCACAGGTTGATTATGGGCTCCAGACCCCCAAAATTCTAAATGCATTATTGTGAAGGAACCAAAATATCTAGGGTGACCTCTTTTTTGTACTTAGGGGTCTTGTTTGATGAAAGGGGTACAAGGACATTGCGAAAGAAAGCCAAAAGAAATGCTATGGTAAAATCAACAGTAACGGTTCTTGATTTTGCACTCCGGTTAGGGGCTATGCCGGTTCAAGCCATGTTAAATATATATAGAGTGAAATGTATTGCTGTCTCTAACAATGGGTCTGAAATATGGAGCTAGAAGGAGGCTGAGGACCTCCAAATAGTAGAGAATACATTTCTTAGAAATTTCTTATCAGTACCGCAATCAACACCTTCTTATATTATCCATCAGGAATTGGGTATTGAATTGTGTCAGATCTGATTGATACCGCTCCGTTACTCAATAATGATCTGGACCAATCCTGATGTAGAGAAAAACCGTGAGATTGTTCGGGACTGTTTAACCCTGGATAGAGTAAGCCGTATCTCCTGGTTAGATTATGTCAAGAAGTTATCATTGAAATTAGGGCACCCAGAGCTGTTTGATTCTTGGGTCATGAAACACTTCCTATGTATGATACAAACCGAAAGAGGGACTAGACAGTTGATGAAACCCATGGTACGAGCCCATTCACTCCTGAAAACAAACCCAGCAATAGAACCTTATTTAAACAAAGTTACAAAGCCCTACCGCCGCTTTCTTTTAACAAGATTCAGATTTAATCATTTGCATTTCTTACTGGCAGAACCACAGGGGTGGCAAAGAACGAAAGATCTGGGTCCCTGTTCCTGTGATAATTTTTCCACCCAAGACACTTTGCACTGTATCATGTTTTGCGATTACTATCTGCATATCCGTAAACGTTTCTTAGTTCCTATTTCAAAGATCAAGGGTTTTGTGCAGGTAAGGCCTGCCCTATTATATTTACAAATGTTGAACAATGTATGGGAAACTTTTAACATTGCAAATTTTTTAGTTGCGGCAGTTAGAGAAAAGTAAAAACGGGGCCTTAAGTTATGAAATATTTTTTAACTTTACAAATTATACGGAAATTAATGCTTCATTGGATGCTCTGAGTGTATAAGATTAACTTTGAAAGGAATTGGTACAATTTTTCTATGTGATATTTATGGAGATGTTTTTATTCTCAAATTTTACGGTGTTTAGGAATATTCAAAATGAACTTTGTCTTTGCATTTTTGCTGTTTTTAAATGATTTTTGTAGTGTACTTTTACGGTTTTAAGTAACCAAATAAAGTGAGTGTGATTGACTGACTGACTGACTGACAAACTCCAGCCTCATTGCGTAACAAAGCCACTATAGGGGAGAGCCCCATGCCCACTTGGCAGTTGTTTGAGATGCTTCCACTTCCACTTGTTTTACAAAGCTACTTAAGTAGGTGGCACACTGTGTGCTACAGGCACACTAGTTGGTCTACTCGACACTGCAGAAGGTTTAATTGCCGATCGTGTGACTAATACCACGACCTTGGCCTCTTCATTGCGGCTACATTGGAATTAAATAACTCCTGTACTTCTGAGTGTTCAGTATTACCACTTCAGATCTTCTGGAATCAAGAGAAAATAATCGTTCAGTTTGAAGACCATTGGCAATTGTGCCCAGTTCTTTCAAGGGGATTTCTTTTTGAAAAAACAATAGTCCTGATGATGGTCTCATAGATGACAACAAGGAAGACTGAAATGTCGACCAAAAACATCATCTCCACAGCATTTGTGCATTGTAAGTAACCCTTTTTACATTTATGAATTGGATTTTCTTCATTAATTAACGGAGTTGATGATATGTTGTGAAACTGACCTGTGAATTTATATGTACAGCTTTTCATAACTTTTATACCTGGATTATTTCCTATATATCCCCATGATTTTTTCAAATATAAGTTTTTTTTCATATATAATCAGTTTGCTGTGTGCTTTCCTAATTTCTCCTCTTTTTGCTCTTCATTGAATTTATAATTTTGAACAACATTGGAACATGTTAGTTATCCTATGGATACAATTAGGTTCAATTGATCTATGAACCCTAGAAGTGATATTGCCTAAATCATATGTACTTAGTCTAAAAACAAAATCCCTTGTAAACACTCCTCACCTCAATCATCTACTTTGCCCAAGCCTACAAGGGTTTATTGGGTTTCCCCGAATACACTAATACAGGCCCACTAGTAGCATTTAATTTACAGACCCATGGTACCACTTTACTAAAGACTTATGAGTAAAGTAAGTGTGCAATTTCGGTATAGCTCAGTTTTACCATGTTTTAAGAAGAGGGCACGCATCTTTTTACACTAATTAGCGGTGATAAATTGCACAGTCCTATAGGCAACACAAATGAATTTCAGCAAACACAAAGGGAGTAGGCAAAATGTTTGTGGGGAAACTACCCAAAGGCTGGCCGGTCCAACACCCACATTTTAAAAACAGGACTGTTTTGAACGTGAAAAGACAAGCTGTAAACATGTTTGGCAAAATATATATGACTGCAGCATGTGTGCTAGCTGCATGTAATATTTGTTGCAATAGCAAAGAAATAACACTGCCCAGCAGACCATAAAAGAGGTCTACAACTGCAAAAAACGGAACCCACACACTGACCGGTCAGACCAGCTCTTTGAGCATAGGCAGATTGCCCACACCACTATTGCTTGAAAACAACATTTTAGCAGCCAGAAAATGCTATTTGTCCTTTTTTGTGTGTTCACTTTTTAGTCTATTTAGTCCCATCTTCTACGTTTCCGAGGCTAAAAATGGTTACACTGCTATAATAATTAAGTTTGGCTATGTTTTAAGGTATATATACAGCCTGCAATTAATCAATCCGTCCCATGTAGTGCCCAGCAATGCCAGATGTGTAAACTCAATTTATTGTTAGTCTCCCAGAAGCCTTTTACAAGCGGATTATTATTCTCAATTTGTTCCAAGAGAGTGGCTACTGATGTTTTTCCTATATTTAGTGAAAAAGAAGCATTATCCTTATTTATAGAACACATAATAACAGTATGAACAATGGGACTGTCGAAGCAACAATTTGCTCTGCATACATAGAAGGAATTCAAACATTTAACGTTAATAGCCACTATTTATATGAAGAGTGCTACATATTTCATCATTAATTTTCCCCAAAAAACCAAAGCTCATCCGTTCCTGTGATAATCTACTAAACTAACCGGTGCTGCTTTGTAATGATGAATTGTGTGTCTGTTACCACACCTCTTTCAGCGTTTTGTAACAGCTGTGAGATGTTTAGTTGCTGTTTTGCTTTCGTTTGGAAAAGGCCCGGAACAAATTGCCCAGCCAAAAGATGTTTGGAAGGTTAGGTAAGCTTTCAGATGCTAATAAACCTGACCGATGGTCCCAGTATCAGGGGTGGCTCCTCCGCTAAGGCGGAGGAGCATCGTCCCACAGGAAAAACAAAATTATAATAAAAGAATGCTATTATCATTTTATTTTTCATTATTGGCTACGTTAAGGTGCGGGCAGGCCTGTGCTTTCCACAGAGCTGGGGGGGGAGGGGTGGGCACTCTCTTATGTGCGCATGACTGTTTGGCTAGCTGTCTTCGTCTGGCAAAATCGTCATGCGCACTTTGCATGTTCTCTACTGACTGTATTGCATAGTATGCTTGGAGAATATGCAGCACCTAACCACAGTGTTCGGACCAATCACCACGCTGCTGTAATGCAGCATCATGATTGGTTAGGGGAGTCTGTGTGCTTTTGGATACCTGCGACAGAAAAGGATGGTGGAGAGGCGGCCGCCGGTATGATAAGTGAATTACTTTTCTTTTTTCTTATCTCCCTTTCTTTCATTGGTTTGTAGCTCCTCCCTGCCTCACCACTACTGCCTGGTAGCATCTGCTACTGATGAAGAGACAAGGCATATTTACGCCAGCAGACCACCTCAAAGGCAATAGATGGCCTTTAGAAACTGCAGTGTGTGTAACATAGTATTATATACAGGCGCTGATCGAAGCACCATGTGTATCGCATCCCATTAATAACATTTATTGCACAAGGTCATGCTATGAGTTTTCATAATCAGTGAGAATGCTTCTTCAAGATATCATTTCCTTCCATATTCCTCTACATCATCTTTAGCTACCTTCAGGAAAAGACAGTAATGTCTTCTTTTACATAGACATTTCTGTTTGGACCGAGTGGCCTCTCCCTTTAATTCACTCCACGATCCTCCCTGGCATTTAGCCTCTTCTCTTCCCTACCCCCTCAGCAGTATTCTTATCTTTCCTGCCACTTTGCAGACTGCTACTAACCCTTCTCTTTTGGCTGTCAAACTTTCAATTTCTCATACCTACAAACATGCCTTGATTCCTGCCCATGCCTGCTTTCTGCATATTTTCCCACCTGGAGTCCTTTCTGATATTTTATTTGATAAGTATGTCTCTGTCCATTGTAAATATCCCATTTTTGTGTTCAAAAGATTTTATTTAGTATAATAATATAGTATTACATGAATGTGAATGGTAAAATAGCAAACAGGTACCGACAGTATATCTCCTATAGGATACTATAGTCTTTGTAGATTTTGGGAAGGGAAAGAAGGTAGAGAGGCAGGGAAGAACAAAGAAAGTTCCTAAGTATAAATATACTGACAAGAAAATGTACATTATCGACTATATCAATATAAGCAAATATAACTTCAACATATATTGAAATACTATAACATGCCTTATAAATCAGAAAAAAGGACAGAGAATACAATTATTACGGAGGATGACATTTTCAGACAAATGTAGGAGCATTATGAAATATAGTAAGTAGCACCAACCTGTCTAAGAAACACAGTAAGAGGCAACCATAATCTTTGGGCATTATGAGATGAAGAGCACTGCAACATATACATATGATTCCTTTGTGATAGTTAATTGGTTGCTTTATATGTGCGGTATCAATCGTATTGTTTGATCACTTTACCATGTTTTATTACTGTGGTAAAGTGTTCTAACCCCTTTGGACCACAATACGTAAATGAATAAATACAGAGTAAAATAGCACATATCCCCACCAACATTTAACAATAAATAGACTGATCATCCTCATCACCCACCTCTACTAACTCTCTTCTGTTCCACCTTCTTCTAAACACAGAAAAGGCACCCCCCAGTATTGCATACACATCCTGACCATTCATTTTCTGCTAATCAGAAACATCCTTCAGTTTTCAAACTTTACAACTTTCCACACCAACACTTAAATGTGATATGTGCTTATCTCCAACGCTATTGTTAATCTAATCCCAAATAAAATGACTTCTGGCACTTACCCTTTACTCCCTTCTTTCTCCTCTCCACTCAGCCAACAACAACTTTACCACAGGCCTCATCCTAGCCATGCTTCAATTCTCAATCAGCTGGTCTCAATAAGTAACACACTCCCAAAATGTGTTTACGTGAAAGACTTGAGAAGTTTAATAATCAATTAACTCTTCACCAGAATAATGATCCTGATTATGCTCTGCATGTTCAAGATATAATCATTTAAAAATGTATTAAAGAAGTAATAAATGCAATAAGGTGCTAAAGCAATGCAATAAAATACAGAGATATTTCTAGAAACTAGAAACAGGATTACCAGGTTGTATGTAAAATTGAACTGAACTCATATATAAGGTTTAGCGGTGATCATTTATAGAAGAGACACCTGTTACAAAAAGTGCGACTACAAAGTGTGTGAAACGTTTATCATAGACATTGATATCCTGACTAAATGCAAGTGAAAGACAACTCCTCCCTCAACTGAAGGTGACTTTCTCCAGATTTGATTTATTTCTTTTATTTTTTCCAGCAACAAAGAATACTCAGTTTAGTAATCACTAAAGATTGATCAGTTGTAAGAGTAGAATATTTGGACTGTCAGAATAATAAGTGATTCACCAGGTGTGCTGGGGGAGGAAACTAGAGATTTAAATCTGTGATAATTTTGAACTTGATTACATTCTCTTTCCACTAGTTGAGAATAAACTACTATCAATTAATATATACAAAAAGCCTGCTTTATCTTCTTTGCATCTCCAGAAATTAGCATCTTCCTTTAAATTTAGTTTACAGTGGTACAAATAGACCTGTGAGATGATTTGTTGCTGTAATATTAGAATCAGTGTATCAGATCTTATTCTTTTAAATTAGGATAATGTATTTCACCAGACAAGGCAGCCTACAGGAATAAATACGTCTCTTTCCCAGTATTCAAAGGTTTTTCAAGACATCTATAGTCTTTCTCAATTGAGATGACAGATGCAGGAGATCCTGTTTCTGTACCCAGAACATGTTAAACTAAATAGACATATATTATGATGATTTAAGATCTGGGATAGGAAATTGAGTCATAGAAATGGTACGGATGTTTTTTAGATGCATGCAAGTCCATATTTTACTCTGAGCAAGGTTGTATTCCTCTTGAAATCTAGCCAAGGCTACATCTTGCCCTTGCACTCCATTTTGCTAATGTAATGAATTCACAGCAGGTTTCTTCTTTGAATTCAATAGAATGATTTATTTCACAGACTGAGATAAGAATTGTAGCAGATTATAGCTTTTTTGCATGCATAGAAATAGTTTTATCCTGCTTGGATAATCCAGGCATACTTATCAAACTGTGCTAGTAGTAATTATATGATTGTTCAATATTTAACCATGTGGAAATTCGCTAGTTATGTTTTGCTGTCTATCATGGGGTAAAATACATATCTCTTTGTATATTATAGTATAGTAGAAACCAAACCCAGCGCATTCATCAGGAACTTTTAATCTATTAATTACAACTTTAAACTTTTTCTCTTGACCACAGAGGTTGACACCATATTTTGAAAATAAAAAATACTCAGGGCAAAGGAGAAAGTGCCTTTGCCATGTAGGAAAAACATATTTCTAGATAGTCATAAGACACTCCTGAATTGTGCCTTTTAAGCAGAGAGGGCAGTGTACTGATGTCTACAAACGGGACACACTAAAAATGTCACCATGTATGTTTTGCTAGACTTTTAAATGAACAGGGCAAGGTGGGGTCAAATATTTTATCACCTATTGCCTCTTTGCTAAATGCTTCACTTATTTACTACTTTACAACTTAAGTGGAAAAGTAATTTATAAAAATTTATAATATGCTCCCTGAGCTTTTAAAATCAGCTATTTATCAACACTTTTATTACAACTGGAATTCACATCCATGCCTGTGAGAGTTCATGACCGTGGCTCAGAGGACAGTAGCCTGGCACTGAGCCCAGGAAGAACTGATGAGTTGTAGCTGCTTACCACTCAAGCATTAGCTGTTTTGTATTGGACAGTTGACAGAACAAAGAACAACTTTAGCAGTACCTCTTTTGACTTTGAGATGCCAGGGAGGGCTTCTCTTGTTCATTCCAGAATCCTCCTAAACATCTAGGTTGCAATCACATTAGAGGATAGGACAGAACCAGCTTTGATCCTGAGAGGAGGGAGAAGAGTTAATCTAAATAGGGAGTTGGTGGTCAGCCAATGATGTAACTGTGCTTGGCTCCATGGTGAGTCCCATGCGTTGGTTGATTCTGCTGCTCAGTTCCCGGCGAAAGCGCTCCAAAATGCCAGGATTGCGCGTACAACACTAAGAGGACACTCTGGACGCTCCCGTTTCAGGAAAAGAAGACCAGCTGCAGCCCCCAAATGACCTCAGCGAGCAACACTGCTGAGTCAAAATGGTGCCTGTTCTCGGCGGAGCTCGTGCCGCAGTGGGAGACCCCGGATAATAATAATAATAATCCACATTTGTAAAGCGCGAACAATCACCCATAAGGGTCTCTAGGCGCTGGGGGTCGTCGGGAAGATTAACCAAGCTATTGCCCAGAGTCACATGGTGCTGGGCTAATCTTCTGCCAGCGCCGGGGATCAAACCGTGATCCCCAGATTCCGGAGTCAGTCGCCCTGGCCGCGGCGCCACACCTCTTTCCTAAAAGGAGGAACCTGGCAGCGGTGTGCTCCCCTGAGTGGAGACGAGTGGCAGGAGGGAATGTTTCTGCCTCTTTATGACAGAGGGATCCCGGGCAGCACATGAGAGGGAGATGCGGCGAGGCTCCAGCAGAGAAGCGCATGGTCAGTAAGGGTGGCCCTCCCCGCAGTGCTCACACCATGAGAGGGTGATTCCTGGGGGGAATGTCCTGATTTTGGGGGCACGGTGGACTGGTGGTGCACCCGCAACGTCCCCCCCAGGTGGCTGTGAGCACCCACTTCAGTAAAGAACACCAAGTGTATCGCCAGGCCCTGTGCTTGACTAGAAGATGGCGCCTGTTGCGATTGAGTAGGGATTCCACTATGAAGCCCGCGAAACCAGGGAGACGCATTGACTGTCCCAGGCGTTGAGGCTGTGGAGAATGAGGCCCTAGAAATCTCACCTCCTTACCAGTCTGAAAGGTCTCCAAGAACCTCTTCCCCCCTGCACCCTTTGTTGTGACCAAGTGTGACTCTCCCGGTGCCCAGACCCCAGCACCTGACCAACAGCTCACGCGGCGGGATGTGTACCTCTGACTGTGTGAACTGCTCCTATGCCACCGAAAAAAACGCAACACAACAAGGGCTCCAGCTACTTTGGTTCATCCAGACCGGGTGGGGGAGAGGATCTTCTAGCAACCTTGAGAGAGTTCAAACGAGAACTGCAGGAAGACATCAAGGCAGACATCAGGGCCTCATTTGAGACTTTCAAAGCAGAGATGGGGACAAAAATAATCACGCTCCGGGCAGAAGTAGACTCGATTGGGACACGCACCCTGGATTAGGAAGCTAAATGTCAGGAGATGGAAGGCTGACTCCAACCCTTGGAAGAGTGTGCAGACACTCTCACTCCCCAGCTGAACTCAGCTCTACTTAAATGCGAGAATTTGGAAAATCGCTCTCAAAGAGACTGTATTAGAGTGTGGGCCGAGAAGAAGGAATAGAAGGATCAGATTTGGCCACCTACATGATGGGCCTCTTCTCTAGTGTTCTGGGAGAAAATGCAGCTGAGGTGCGACTGGAACGCGTGCAAAGAGTGGGCTCAGCGCAACAGGGAGAGAGCAGACACCTGAGAGATATCCTGGCAAAGGAACTGATCCTTCGGAAGGCAGGAACTTGGGCTTTGGTGGCGTATCAGGGGCCATCCTGTGCTTTCTTCCAAGATGTGGCCCTGGCCACACTTGTGAGGCGTCAACAATTCCGTCTGATCACAACAAACCTAAGGGAGTGCCACATAAAATACCTCTGGACTTATCCGTTTGGAATAGCCTTTTCCCTCAACAATAAACAGCACCACTTCATGGACGTGGTGGGGAGGGGGTGGCCCACCTTGGCCTCGGGAGGTTGACGCCTCAGCGGAAAGCAACAGCAGGGGACACAAGAATGGAACGGCATTCGGGGTGGGAGGCCCCCAGTCCCTGGCAGACACCCAAGAGGGGTAGCAAGACGGTACCACACTAATGACAGAGACGCCTCCCTAGCTAGATATTGATCAAAGTAGTTGCGCATCTTCTTCTACTCCATAGAGGGACATGATGATGAAAGGGGGCAACATTTAAAGTGTAACTGAGATCGGGGTGCTCCCAAGTTCTGGGAAACTGATACTGAGAAGGCCCTCTCGTCCTTTCGCTTCTATAGGACAAATTTGCCTGTGATCATTCACGCTTATCTGACAAGTGCTCTGGTTGGGATCATGACAGAAAATGTGTCCATAATGAACACTCGCAGGACTCTGGGAGTGGGAACGGCCATGTCTCAGAAGCTGCCTGCAGATGAAGTCCTTTTGGGACTTTGAGGACTTCCTAACTTTTCTGCTTTTTTTTTGGTTCAATTGGTTGCTAATGTTCTGTCCAGGGTGACCACTTTGAGGATCGGATGGGGGTAGATTATTGGGGGGAGGATGGGGATATTGGGCGATGAGGGAGGATGACTTGGAAGGGGGACACGCAATGGGATATCAAGCCGTGCCACTATAAATGGTAGTGAAACTTTTATCATGGAATGTTAGAGCTCTCAGCTCCCCCAACAAACAGCAGCGGGAAACATCCTTTACAATGCAACTTTTACCACGCAGTGCTTTTACATCGCAACTTTTACAACGCAAACCATTACAACGCATTGCGCTGGGGAGCACTCTAGGATAGGGATTAGATTTAATTTACTATCCAACACCTTCCCTACTATCCACGGGGACTGGAGTTGGAATAGTAAATTAAACTATTCACTATCCAGCACCCCTCAACACTATGCGTTGTAAAGGCATGCATGTAAAAGTTGCGATGTAAAAGCATGTGATGTAAAAGCATGCGTTGTAATGTCATACATTCAACAGCAGCTACTGTGGAAATTTGGGGGGGTTCAGCAGGCACAAGTGGTGACCTTGCAGGAGACTCATTTCAAGAAAGGGGAAGATGATCATAGGCTAAAGCACAGGCAATATCCCTTGATTTATCGGTCCGCTAACGTGAAGAAGTAGAATGGCGTGGCTCTGTTGTTTTACTCTTCAATACAGTTTCAGCCTGAGGACATCAAATCAGATAGGGAGGGGAGATACCTGATATTTCGGGGGAGCTGATGGGTCGCCCCTGCATTATTGCCACAGTCTATGCTCCTAATATTGGGCAGGCAGACTTTCTTCTCTATTTTTTTGCAACACTGGAGGGATTTGCTTCAGGTGATATGATTTTAATGGGGGACTTTAACCTTCTTTGGGACGCAAAGCAGGATACCACTCACCCACAGAGAGCTATGGGAGGAGTCTTTAGCAAAGCACTGAAATCATCCCTGCAACAAATGGGCCTGCTTGATGTCTGGAGGGCCCTTAACCCCTCTACACAGGATTATTCCTTCTTCTCTCACTCCCATAGATCATAATCCAGGATAGATCATACCTTTATTAGTCAATTGCTCCTACAGGCGTGCATGGTCTCCCTCTTCCTCCACATTAGTCTCACGGACCATGCTCCCTTGACTTGTTCATCAAATTGGCCGGCGCAACGGTCTAAGCTGACCAGATGCTACTTTCCCAACGTACTCTGTCGAGATAGGCTACATAGAGATGATCTACGAAAATCGATTAAGGATTTCTTCGTTACCAATGTCCCTGCTGATACTCCATCACAAATAGTTGGGATGCCTTCAAGGCCTTTATTCTAGGGCAATGTATTGCACTCACCACCTCCTTGAAAAAACTCCAGACTAAGGAACAGTTATTGTTAGAAAAGAAGCTACACAAGGCAGAAAAATCACGCAATGACTCTCCATCTATCCCGTCTTTGAGGAAAGTCACTGCCAGGCCCGGACTGGCCATAGCGGGCACCGGGCAATCCCCCGGTGCGCCACACAGGTGGGGGCCGGTTTTGGGCCCCTGGAGGCCGTTTTCATTACAGGGCCATTTTTGCAGCATAGCTGCAAAATTGGCCCTGTAACAAAATCGGCCAAAAACCGGCCCCAGCAAAGTGCTCGACCGCCTCCCCCCCTCCCCTCCGAGTAGCGAGGGGGGCCGGCAAAGCACTTTGCCAGGGCCGGTTGTGGTTCCCAGTCCGGCCCTGGTCACTGCCCTCAGGGGGAAGCTCTCAGCCATCTACAACAGCAGGGTTGAGAAAACAATTCTAAGGTTCCAGGCATGTGGATATGAAGGGAATTATAAGAATGGTCCACTGCTAGCATGACAACTTAGGCAAAGCAGGCAAGGGAATATGTCAAACAGGTCATCGATGGGAAGGGGGGTATACATAGAAGCGAACCGGGGAAGGCAGAAGCTTTCCACGATTTTTATAGTGCCCTCTTTATGGCCAAACCCCCGCTAGCTTCAGATCAGACTGAATATTCAGACTCAACAGTGCTCCCTCGGGTCTCCACAGCTGCCAACGAGGAACTAGGTTGCCCCATAACCCAAGAAGAAGTCCAGGCAGTGATTGATGGACTCAAGCGACATAAAGCTCCAGGCCCTGATAGGTTCACGGCGCAGTTCTACGGTTCTTTTGCAATGAACTTAACCCCCATCTTCTGAATCTTTTTAATGATATTGCATCGAAAAAAGCAGTATCCCCCTCTGTGGGGGAGGCGGTGATCACAATAATCTGGAAGGCATGGAAAGATCACCAAGAATGTGCCTCCTACAAACCTATCACCCTATTACATTTAGATGCTGAACTGTACTCCAACGTCTTAACTAATAGACTAGAAGAGGCCCTGCCCAATCTCAATTCAATTCAATTCAATTCAATTAGTTTATTTGTTACGGATATCCAACAGAGGTCCACCAAAATACACCAATACAAAAAAAAAACATGCTTTATGACAAATACAAAATTCTACCTTAAGCAATCAGCATAACATTATACATACCAACTAAACTAAAAACAGAAATTCTAATAAATAAGCAGGAATGTTTTAAAAAATTGAAATATTCTATGGCAGATCATTTCATTTGGAGGGGACAACACAAAAGATTGAGCCTCCTCAGCAGAACGAATATTAAATTTGATAAAAGAGGATCTCAAAAACATTCGCCTTGCCCTTAGAAGTTCTGGACACACAAATAGCACATTATTGAGATCCTGTATTTGGGAACAACACAGTTCACAAATTCTCTCCTCTCTAGGAGTTTTTTCCTAAATACCAGTTACGACTCTCAGGGGCAACAGATTAATTCTTAAAAGAAGTATTAGCCTTCTGATTCCATGTGGGGCATTCCATGACAGATGGAGATGGGTTCTGCTCCCCGTCGCACTAACACAGAACATCTCGTTGCGAACTTTAAGGTGACTTAAAGCTATATCTCTTGCTGTACTAATCGTGCTTACTGACTTCTTTAGAAATGACTTCAATACAGATTTTGGCATGGGTGAATCACAATTTAAATTGAGCCCAAATAAATGGTTTGCGTGGGCGAATGATCTAAAAAAAGCTGATTTATCTTTTGATTTTGCAAAAATTCCAACTTCAAGGCGGCCCTTAGAGTGCCCTCATCCCCCCAACAAAGGGAGTTCCCCCACCTCAGGACCGCTGCCAAAGAAGAACTATAAGAAGAAACTAAATGGAATTACAAATGAAGAACATGTGGGGCAGCCAAGGAATTTAAATTACAAATTTGACAGAAAAACCGGCCTTCAGCCAGTAATTCCTATCCAAAACTTCTCATTCACCCTGACCAGTCGGGCTTCATCAAGGGGCGCTGACCGATGATAATCTTCATAGGGTGTTCCACCTCTTATACAAGGTCCAGAAGAAACATATACCCACGGCCCTGCTATTCCTGGATGCGGAGAATTCCTTTGACCGTGTTGATTGGTCCTTCCTGCTACATACTCTACGCCAATTTGGGTTTTATGAGGCCTTCTTGGGGATGGTGAAAGCTAACTACAGTTCCCCAAAGTCCAGGGTCTTGGTAAATGGGATGTCCTCTGACTTTTTTAGGCTACCACAGGACACTAGACAGGGCTGTCCCTCATCCCAATGCTTTATCCCTTTAGTATCAAACCATTTGTAGCAAGGATAAGATCAATAGGCATTAAGTCTGATGACCATAAAATGTCACTATTCACAGGTGATGTACTCTTACTGGTTTCTAATCCCGCCGACTCCCTAGAGGCAGTACAACTCGAATTGGAGCAGGTTGAAAAAGTATTGGGGTTCAAGGTCAAACTTTCTAAATCCTTTCTATTGAGTTTGTCATTGACCGTAGACATGCAGAGAGACATTGAGAGGTCATCCCCCTTCCATTGTGCATATATGGCAATAACGTATTTATGCATCCATATTACCCCCAAACTAAGTGACCTATACAGCGCTAACTTTCCCCCCATGCTGCAACAACTCAAAGCCGATCTTAACCCTTTAAGTGCTGCGAACGTCCAACGGTCGTCGCGTGCACTACCTCGCTAGTGCTGCGCACGACCGTTGGACGTCCGAATCCCGTTAGCGCGATTGAACGTCTGCACTGGGGCGGAATGTTCGACGCGCTAAACGGGTTAAGAGATAGAGCTCAGCATAGCTATCATGGATAGGATGAATCAATGCCCTAAAAATTAGTGTCTTCTCCCGCCTTCTCTACCTCTTTCAAGGTCCCCCTATCACGCTTGTGAAAGACCTAATTAAAGAGCTACAAACTATGATAACAAAATTCATTTGGCTGGACCAGAGGGCAAGTCAATATCTTCTAATGAGACCAAGATCGGAAGGGGTGGCTGGCTCTTCTAGATTTTCTGCTATATTACAGAGCCGCTCAACTTCAGGTCCTGGCCAAATTGTCACTTAAGCTTCAGAGAAACTAGGGCTCCACATAGATAAACAGGTAGTAGGTAGAACTATTTAAGATTTGCCATGGAAGCAGAGGTCTGACAGACCACTCATGGTCTACTTAAGTATCCCCACAGCGACCACCCTCAAGGTATGGGATAATGTAACTAAAGCCGTGTCTCTGACCGATTTTCCGTCCCCTACACACCTGCCCATTCCAACCCTGCCTTCCCTCCGGTGCTCAAGGAAGGGCCCTTTGATAAATGAAGAAAGGGAGTGTGCCTTATGATATCAGACCTCTTCCTCAAAGAAGTGATGCGGACTGTTCGGCCCGGTTCCAACTCTCACCCACTGAAGAGTATCATTATGTCCAGTTAAAGCACTGGGTTCAGCAGCCACACATCTGACAGACGGCCACCAGAGAACAGCTCCCTATAGAAAGATTTGGGAAGGCCTCTATAGAGCTATAACTAAACACAGTCGCTCCATGATGTTAAGGGAAACCCATTACAGAACTATGTATGATCGGTATCTTCACCCACAAAAATTACATGCTACCTCTCCTGATACTTCTGACCAATGCTGGTGGGGTTGCGGGCTATTGGGAGACTTCTGACATATTTGGTGGGACTGTCCCACTATCTGACCCTTCTGGAGAAAAATCCTATCCCAAATTAAACAACTTTTGGCTACCCGATCGCTGACTCTCCAGAACATGTGCTCCTAGGTATCCGAGATCCCAGCCTTAAATACCTAACTCAAGGGAATTGCTTCATTATGTAGCTATGTTTGGGGGCAGCAAAAATTGCCATAACAGCAGCCTGGAAGAAACCGGGGACCCCTCACTTACTCAATGGCATGCAAGTCTGTGGTTGGCACTGGCCCTTGAGGGGATGACAGATGTTATTGAGGACTCGCGGAAACGTTTTGACTATATTTGGAGTCCCTTTTTGAGATATTTGTCGGAATGACTGCCACTGTTTGCCTGTGGACTTTGGGTGAGGGCCCTCCGCCTCTACTTGATAGAACTGTCTGGGCCTCCCTTCTGTAGCTTTGAATCCTGACCCTCCCCCAGGCCCTCTAACTCAGGTCGTGAGTGGCGTACACCCCGCCCGCTCCTCCATATGGTACTGATGCAACTATGACACCCTGGAAACGTTTGGTTTTCTTTTTTCTATTTCATCTTTCTTTCTTTTTAAAGTTCATGTATCTCTGTTAATAACAACGGGAGCCACGTCCTCTCCTTGAGAGGAGGTTTGTCTCTCTTCGCAATTGGAGATAGGGATTGAAACCTACTGTAGGGAACGGAAATAATATGTGATATGTTGGAGGAAGCTACAGTTTGGATAAGGCTTCACATTCCTTTTAGAATTCCTCAGGGGAAGCTTGGAACTTGTAAACAAACTTTACACGTTCTTTAGCTCTCTCATGCTCTGGCTATGTACCTGTGGGACGAGTTGAACGTGGTTGTGATTTCAATGTTTGTATCTTTGAAGAAATTAAATAAAAAGATTTTGACATAAACAGAGGAGTAGCTAATGAGCTGATGAGAGGACTATCTGGTGGCACCTGCGTTCTGCAATCTTGAAACTGGGCTGCAGGGTCATTTTATAGTACAGCAAAGATGTGCTCCAAATTAGGTCGAGTGCTGCTAGGTAATTAGAATGTCTGCAGTTACTATTATTGCACAGATTTAATCCGGCACCTCAACCACCTTCTCCTCAAAAAGTTTCCGTACCTGAGAAGACCCCACCTGAAGATGAAGGCCCCACTGGTAGAAGATTCATGACTTCTGCCGGTAGAAGAGGACTTAATTAAGGACTCATTACTTCTGAATCCATCCTGCTGGTACACAAGAACTTGACTGCTCTCTCTAGTCCAAGTGATTGGCCTCTTGCTTGACCATGTCAGGGATATAGGAAGTAGGACTCCTTTCTCCAAAAGGCCCTGCAGGAAAACTGACTAGAGAGATGATGTACCTAGACATCTGCCTCCAGACGTTAAGGGCCACAGGACAGTACAGGATTGTGTTTTCCAGCACTGTGGAAAAAATTAGGGTTTAGTCACTCCCCGACCCCCTCTGGACTACTAGGACACAAGACTCAGCCTTGAATATGGAGTTCACACCAGGGCGGTCAAGAAAACGAGGTTCATCCCACTCTGAGCTTTTTGCCACACTCAAATCTGGTACAACAGACCTCACAGTGATGATATCCAGCTTTGTTGAGCCCTGTCCAGTTACAGATTCCAGTCCTGCCTTGTTACATAACCTTGACTAAAAAGTGACCAAGCACAAAGATAAAGCATTGGGCAAGGGTGAAGAAGCATATTTAGATGCCATGCAAAGCAACCTTGGCTGCTATGAAATCCTGTTTTTTCCCATGTAGACCTTTTGGTGCCAAAGCTAATGTTTTCAGCATCTGACTTTGAGACCCTCTTGTCTGCCTCAGTCTTGGACCTAGCCCCTTTGAAGATTTAGACTTCCATTTTAGAGATCGAGTCCAGAGGTAAACCTTTCAGACCAGGGTGACTGGCTTATGTATATGACCTTCTCTCCATCTCGATCTGCCTGAATTTGCACCAAATTCCCAGCCAACCATAAACAGTAGATTTTGATATGCAATTCACTATTTCTTGATGCTTTTTGCCTTAACACCTACATATAAAATCCAAGGTACCCTTAACCTAGGTTAATGATATGAAGGTTTGACTCATTTAGATTGTCTTTAATCTTCTAAATCGATATGGGACTTTTACTATATTTTCTTGACTTAAAATTGTTGGCTCTGCTTGAACAAACCAGACTCTTCTCTGGGCACTGCCCACTGCTCCTGCCATAACTAGCGGAGCTTGAGCACTGACTATCTTGGAACTGTATTTTGGCACACCAAATTGATTTATTAGGTTGGTAGGTTGGCACCCTATCCCAGATTAATAATCCCTTACCTGACAGCACTTGCTAGGGAAGTGTGATAAAACACACAAAAAATGTGGGCAACAGACACATTTAAATGGTGTGTTGACTGTAATTCTAACCGATGGTTATAGCATGAGGAAACTTAATCTTCCAATGTGACTCATATTAGATTTTTATTACATGCAATGTGATTGTCACTTTTTCTCCCAAATAACATTCCCAAAATTGTGTAAACAATTTTTGGTACAAATAAAATCCCTAGCATCAACGACTGAGCTCATTTTAAAGTGATACATGCGAAGCTTTGGATTTAGACAGTCGATAGTATAGCCCAATAAAGTCCCAAAGGAGCACGTGGTCTCTAATATATCTGGAACAGATGATCTAGAGAAACTAGCATATCATTCGTGAATGGGCCTACCTACCAAAATAAATGCCAAGGGTTAAATTGGCATTTATAAAGTTGGTTTGGCAATTGTGGATTTAAAGGTACTAGGTTTGTGTCCTTGGTCGCACCTCCCAGTGCCAAGCAGTTTGACAGATTTGCTTTTTCCCTGCATTACAATGCAAAGGGTTATATATAGGCGCCATTTGTGTGCAGTAAATTTGTAAACCCTCCGCAACATTGTATGTTTAATTCCTCAATTTTCTCTTGGTAAAATCCCACTGTATTCCTTTTTGCTGTGTTTACATGCCCGACTTGAAAGCTTCACCCTACTTGCCCGTCCTTCATTCTTGATTGTTCTTACGTTTTTCTTAAATGGGAAAGTCATCAGCTATTTATCCTCATTTAAATAAGAAATGAGATGTGAAATGAACTTTATGGCAGACAGGTTCCCCCGAGGTGGTTTCAAATTGGAATGTGAGATTTGCAGAGTTTGAAATGGCATTTTTTTTTAAAGTGGTGAGCGTTTTTATTCCTTGAAGGAAGATACTCTGCTCGTTTCAAGCATATTGACAAATTATCCAATTAATTTTCACGAACAGAGGCTACTGTTATCAGGAAATTTAATTTACAGGCAATTGAGAAAAGGTTCTTGAACTACGTTAGTATCAGGAAATGTAATTTATAGGCTACACAATTGAGAACAGGTTCTTGAACTGCGTTAGTAATATGAGAGCCAATGCATGGGCCAGTGCTAATTAGTTAATCAAGTATTTTGATCAAATATATATATATATATATATATAGTATAGTAATGGTGATTGATAACAAATTGGTAACAACTGCCTACAGAAAGTCAACAGCAGGGAACGCAATCCTTCATGCGTCTAGCGCACATCCTAAGCATCTGATAGCCAGTATACCCTATGGTGAGGTATTACGACTAAAGCGAATTTGCAGCTCCCCTGAAGAGTATGAAAAGTGCAGGGATGAAAGCTTAATAAGACTTCAGGCTAGAGGATACACACAGGAAATGCTCAATACAGCTGTCAGCAGAGCTAATAACAAAACACGAGAAGAACTATTACCCATACAGAGAGAATCTGAGGGGGGCATAGAGTCAGAAAAAGACAAAGATACGCCAAGGTTGATAACAACATTCAGCAAACAAGAGCGCAAGATTAGAGCCATACTAAATAAAAATTGGCCCATTGTGTTGACTGACAGCATCCTGAAGGAAGACCTCCCTAATAAACCACAGGTGACCTTCAGGAGGTGTAAAAATATGGCTGTCCAGCTAACACAACCATCAGGAACCAGGGCATCTGCTCCAACTTGGATGCCAGTAAAACAAGGTTTTTTCAAATGCTCCACATGTCGAGCGTGCACCATTGGTGTCAATACCAGCAAATATAGCACTCCCTTTAGCAAAAAAGAGTTGAAAATAAAGGGGAACTTTGACTGCTGCACAGAATTTGCTGTGTATATTCTCACGTGCACCTGCGGCCTAAGGTATGTGGGGAGCACCATAAAACCGGTGCACGTGAGAATACTACAACATATTAGAGCAATCATCAACAGCGACCCCACCTACCCAGTAGCTAGGCACTTTAAAGTGACACACGACAAAAACATCAAGTGTCTGTCCTATTATGTCATTGACGCAGTGCCTATTCCGAAAAGAGGTGGGGATAGAGAAAGCATGCTTAGGCAGCTGGAGACTAAATATATTCTTAATCTTAATAGTAAGTCTCCTAATGGATTGAACACCACTGAAGATATGCACACGTTTCTGTAGTAGATCTGGAATGCCATTGAAAACTAAAACTGTATTGGTAATTTTTTGAAAGAAATTTTTTTGAACAAATTTTTATGTCAATTAGTACCCTCTCATTTCTCATCTTTTAACCACTACACGTATTTTTTCATGTTTGCACAGCACTATGCACTTTTTGTTGACTTAATGGATTTTAGAACATATGAGCTTTTTAGGGGGGGTGGTGTTGGATTTCCAGGCTTGGATTTTATAACGCCATGTAACCCAATTCTTAGCCCATATGGAATCAAGTAAGACAGTTTGCGTTGTACATATAGGCCCTGTTTAAATTCAAATTTGTTGGTTGTGTATTAATCAAGTTGACTAATTTATCGAGTTGCAGTATTTGCACAAATATACAATTTTCACTAAAAAGCGTAATTTTGCACACAGAGGTTTCAGGCATTTATGCGGTTATGTTTTAGCTCCATACTTTTTATTCCATATTTATAATTATATGAAATTTTAATTATGAGTTGTTTACATAGCCTTTGTGTCATATTGCACAAAATACTTTTTAGGCATTTATGCTGGAAATTTCACTATAGTTTTTCGCTTAATCTATAATGCTGCTAACAATATAGTGAAACTTAAAATTAAATGAACAAATATATGGTTTTTAGTTATTTATTGCATTTATGCAGCAAATGGCATACATATCCAACATTAACGGTTAAATCCCATTTGACAATGCATAAGCTGGTCACTACTGATGTATAAGGACATGATGTCAACAAAAGTATCTCTTCACTGTTTAATGTCACATGACCACTATGCTTGAAAAAAATGTGTATTTAATGATGTAACTAACTGCAGTGTCGCTATGTGATCAAGGTTACCAGTTAACCGAAACGCGTCATGCCTGAAATACCATTTCGTGTGAGCAAATAAATCTTCCCACTTGAAATTCATTTGCCGCTTTGGGGTCCTCCTTTCTGTTTGGTGTAAAACGCCGTGGTGAACAGAGATTGCAAAGAGATATATATATATATATATATATATATATATATATATATATATATATATATATATATATATATTTATATATATATATATTCCAAAAAAAGTTGCTCGATGCTTGAGGAAACCACTCACAACGTTTGTCCTTTGCCTTTTATTATTCGATAGACAGCAACAGGCTTAATAACAGACTTCACAGCATAATTTTCGCCGCTGATGCTGAGAGAGCGCAAACTGAACAAAATGTATGAGTGCACTATAATCGCTAGTAGTAAGCACAATTCATAAAGAGAAATGCTATGAGTGCTGAAATATATTCATATATACCTTGAAATGTGTAGTTAATGTAGAGATTTCATATAGAAGTGGAACTAATGCAACATGTGTGGAAATGTATACCTTTATTAGAAGTGTTTAATCAGGATCCATGTTATGTAGCTGCTAATGGGAGAAATCATGCTGCAAGGCATGGAAGAGAATGGCCCTTACGGCTAGGCCAGAAGGGTTCAGAAGCGAGGATTGCTTTTCATACACATGGATTGCACTAATGTTACATTGATTTGTTTATTCATTAGATTTATATTCCATAGATGTGTTTTTATTATGCCAAGAGAAAGAAGCTAACATGTTATTCTAGTTAACTTGCGAAAGGGTTGTAGGCCTGAAATGATGAAAGGATTTTTGATTTGCACGTACTGGTACAGGCCGAACTGTGTCAGGAAAAAATGTTGCAAGCTTCTGTTAGAAGTCTAGGAGAATGAAGATTCAGCTATGGATGTCTGTCTGGAAATGTGAGGGGGATCCAATTAAAAATTGGATGAATAGAGTTTGTTCATAGATCGGTGCAGACACGGAGGAGTGTTCAGGAATGTTTTAGGGGGTATCGGCGGGCCGGAGAAGAGTCTGAGAAGCAAGGTCAACGCTAACGCACGAGGCCCAAAAGAAGAACATCATGGAAAAAGCTAGGAGAGACACCACGTGAGGGGCGTCTCACAAGGGGCGTCTCACATGATGTTGTGTTTTGTATTAGGGTCAGCACCCCGGGGTGGAGTTAGAGCAGATGCCTGAGGACCCTTTAGAGAGCGGATGGGTAGGCAGAGAGGGGTCATGACTGGCGAGCATAGGTTTTCATCTAGATACTAAGTGTGGGTGATCTCCCCAGGGAGTCATTCACAGCTGACACCTTTGGTAGGTTGGGATTCTGTTAAGTAGGGATACCATCCAGAGCAGGGTAGGGACAGCCTAACCTGAACCTTTACTTCCTGCTGTAAATGACGGAGAGATCACAATACGTGTCTATGCTTGCAGCCCTTTTGATATTAGAACTTGTGCTTGTAGTGTTCTTTGCTCGCTTAAGAGCTTTTCGGGAGCACATGTATGTAGTGGTGCCCGTATATCTCTTGAATCTCATTCTGAGATGCCTGTACTTGCAGTTAACCTTAACCTTATAATAAACCTTTAAAAGCTAGAAGTAGTTTGTGGTTTTTCTGAGTTGAGTCCATCATTAGCAAAGTTAACCTGGTATTGGATGCACTTTCTTTCCTCAAAGACAGGCAATAACGGTTCAGTTGACCAGAACGGGGTTTAGATCTAGAGTGATAAGATAGAGATCTACAATCTCGCCCTCGCAATGCCACACGCGTTCCGGGATGACTTTCCCTTGTTCACTGGCTTGGCTAAACTGAGAGAAGAACAGCGTATTCATTTCAGTCCGGTATTTAAACTATAGGACTGCCCCCACTGGGCCGTGTCTGCGCTATGCTTGCTGGTAAACGTAGTTCAGGTAGGTATACAGTCTTTAGTAGACGCCGTCCGTTTCTCTTCATTCATGAATACCTTTCCGTCAGGCTGCTGTTTGGTATGCCATGTTCCTGCTGCTTTTCTCATGTCTCTTCGAACTGGCACGTTGTTCCATTGTGTGCCTCTCGGTCTGTTGCACACGGACCTGCCCAGTCAGCAGCGGGGTTTACCTCGTGGCCAGAGCGGGCCACTGACATAGTCCAAAAAAAGTTGCTCGATGCTTGAGGAAACCACTCACAACAATTGTCCTTTGCCTTTTATTATTCGATAGACAGCAACAGGCTTAATAACAGACTTCCCAGCATAATTTTCGCCGCTGATGCCACACGCGTTCCGGGATGACTTTCCCTTGTTCACTGGCTTGGCTAAACTGAGAGAAGAACAGCGTATTCATTTCAGTCCGGTATTTAAACTATAGGACTGCCCCCACTGGGGCGTGTCTGCGCTATGCTTGCTGGTAAACGTAGTTCAGGTAGGTATACAGTCTTTAGTAGATGCCGTCCGTTTCTCTTCATTCATAAATACCTTTCCGTTAGGCTGCTGTTTGGTATGCCATGTTCCTGCTGCTTTTCTCATGTCTCTACGAACTGGCACGTTGTTCCATTGTGTGCCTCTCGGTCTGTTGCACATGGACCTGCCCAGTCAGCAGCGGGGTTTACCTCGTGGCTAGAGCGGGCCACTGACATAGCCCAAAAGAAGTTGTTAGATGCTTGAGGAAACCACTCACAACGTTTGCCCTTTGCCTTTTATTATTCGATAGACAGCAACAGGCTTAATAACAGACTTCCCAGCATAATTTTCGCCGCTGATGCCACACGCGTTCCGGGATGACTTTCCCTTGTTCACTGGCTTGGCTAAACTGAGAGAAAAACAGCGTATTCATTTCAGTCCGGTATTTAAACTATAGGACTGCCCCCACTGGGGCGTGTCTGCGCTATGCTTGCTGGTAAACGTAGTTCAGGTAGGTATACAGTCTTTAGTAGACGCTGTCCGTTTCTCTTCATTCATGAATACCTTTCCGTCAGGCTGCTGTTTGGTATGCCATGTTCCTGCTGCTTTTCTCATGTCTCTTCGAACTGGAACGTTGTTCCATTGTGTGCCTCTCGGTCTGTTGCACACGGACCTGCCCAGTCAGCAGCGACTTAGTGATGCCATGGAGGGCTTCTCCTATTTATTCCAGGATCCTCCCTAACACAATAGGGGAGTAGGGGAGACAACAAAAGAATATTGAAGTCAATTGAATTCCATAGGTAGGAAGAGTTTCTTGGTAGGTGGGCCCCACCTGGTAACCGCTGCAGATCATATTGGTAGGTGTGCTGCACTACAGAAGCAGAAATGAAAAAGAATTCTACACGGCCGAATCTATGTAGGTGAAATATAAGGCAAAAGCCCTACCCTTAAAAGTAAAGATTGGAACGATCTTGGGGATTGCAACAAAATAATGCGTTACTGCTTTTGAGATTTAATAAAAGTTGGTAGACTGCAAATAGATTTGTGAAAATTAACAGAAAAGTAGAATAAACTCAAGAGGCACCTTGTTAGAGAAAGCAATAGCACTTAGCTCCCTGAAATTGCACTGAAACAGTTATATACAATCATTGCCCCTTTGCGCAGTCGCAAACCTAGCAGGATTGGTGATGTGTGTTAGATCTGGGGGTCGCTAATCGGCAGAGGTAGGTACCAATTTCCAAATAGGGACCCTTGCTTCTAGTCAGGGTAAGGGGGATACACACTTTGGATAACCCCTGCTCACCCCCTTAGTGGCTTGGCAGGAGCATACAGGCTCATCAAAGGCATGTAAAGTATTTGTACCAACACCGATTGTTGCTAGTCAGACCCTTTGTGATGGTCTATCAGAATTTTTTCATGATAAAATTATTAAGATAACGGACACCTTACAGCACACTAGGATTTCCTTACTATCCATTCCCATAACTGCTCATAAGGACACTTTTGTATCTTTTAAACCCCTAACAGCAGAATATGCCCAGACTTTGCTATTTCGATGTAAATCAGGTTCTCCCCTTGACCCTGCCCCTGCAAAAGTATTAAGCAATCTGGCTCCCCTGCTGCTTAATCCACTTCTTGAGATTTGGAATCTCTCATTAGCCTCTGGCCTATTCCCTTCTCTTTAGAAACAGGCCATGTTGATTCATATCCTGAAAAAGGCTGATGATGACCCAACTCTCTTTAGTAATTATCGACCTATCTCACTCTTCCCTAAGCCGGCGAAAATCTTGGAAAAAGTGGTGCAGGAGCAGCTTGCGGAACACCTGGAATCAAATCAACTTCTTCATGATTCCCAGTCGGGCTTTAGGCCCGGCTTTAGCACTGAGTCTGCACTTCTGGAGGTGTCGGAGGCTATTTGAGAGTGCCTGGATGCGGGCGAGGAGGCCATGCTGGTCCTCCTTGACCTATCCGCAACCTTCGATACTGTCTCACACGACATCCTGTTAGATCGCCTCCGAGATACTGGCATGGGGGGGGACCCCTTTGGCGTGGTTGAGATCCTTCCTAAGAGATAGAACTCAGCAGGTTTTCCTCCGGCCCTATGCTTCTGCAGAGAAACATTTGTTTGTGGCGTTCCGCAGGGTTCGGCACTCAGTCCCCTGTTTTTTAACGTTTACCTTGCACCTCTGGCAGATGTGGTTGAATCCTGGGGTGTCAGAGTGATCTCTTATGCTGATGACACTCAGCCTGTGTTTTCATTTAGAGATCACTCTGAAGGCAATTCGTCCAACTTTCGACAATGCCTGGTCAACATCTCCACCTGGATGACTACCAAAAATCTGAAACTTAATGCGGATAAGACTGAGGTCCTATTTTTCAATCAAAAATCTCCTCTCCCGGCTGGAGTATGGTGGCCTACTGAATTGGACCCTGCTCCAGTCCCTGTCTTATCCGCACGAAATTTGGGCTTTCAATTTGATCATACTTTGTCCTGTACGACCCAAGTTAATAAAGTTTCAGCAGCATGCTTTGGTAAACTGCGTATGATTAAAAAAATCTTCGCTTTTCTTCCGCTTGACTCACGGAGAACTGTGGTTCATGAGTTAATCACGTCCCATTTGGATTATGCAAATAGTTTGTATGTGGAAGCCCCGGCCTATCTGAATAAACGATTGCAGATTGTACAGAACGCCGCGGCCAGGCAGATCTGTAACATTCCGTATCGCCACTCCATTACTCCATATTTGGTTAAACTGCATTGGCTGCCGGTGTCCTATCGTATTCAATTCAAAGCATTGGTCATTGCGTTTAGGGCGCTCAATGGCTGGGCCCTGCTTATCTGAGATACAGGCTGAAACCTGTTCAGTCGGTTAATTTGCTCAGATCTAATCATCTTCGCCTCTTACATGCCCCCTGTTCCCGTCTTTCTAGAACGGGAGGTTGGGCTTTTGCTGTGGTTACTGCAAAACTCTGGAATCATCTTCCTCCGGATCTGAGGTTCATGACATCAGAGTCACTATTCCGGAGTAGACTTAAAACCTGGCTATTTTCTATGTCTAGACTTCGCTGTGCCTCTTTTGGTTGACTGCTGTTCGCAGCGCCGGTACACCCCCGTTGGGGGTCGCCGTGCTCTTTATAAACTTCAAAATAAATAAAAACACTCACAGTAACACAGTGAAAACACCACAAATGGACTCCACACCAGTTTAGAAAAATAAAGTATCTTTATCTAAACTACACAAGACCAAAATGACAAGAATCCAACATACACAGCTCAAGAATATGATTTTAAAACGAGTTCCAGAACATATATTGAAATAATCCACAGAGACGTCACGTTCTGCCCAAAGTACCTGTATCTGTAATACGAGTTCCAAAAACAGCTGCAGCATCGAAAAACAAGGAGTTGTGGTACTCCTGAGACCTTGGGGAGGCGAGACTGCGTCGAGCAGCATCGCTTCTGGTCTCTACGGGGATGGTGGCGTTGAGTCTTTATGCTGGTTCCGAGGTGCAGGTGAGGCACAGGTATGAGGTGTAGATCTTCGGGATGCGACGGCGTCGATGAACATCATAGTCTTTGGTGTCGGTGTGACGTCAGTGAGCCACTTGCTCACTCTTGGTGGTTGTCGGCACCACCATAACGGGAGGCCGGCCTCCAGCAACTACCCGGAGTCGATGCGAGGCGCTGGGGTCGATCACTGCCAGCGTCGGCGGACGTCGTAGGGCATCAGATCTTTAGAGCAGGGCAGGCGCTGAGTCGTGAACTTCTCGAGCAGCTCCCGGCCTCGGTGCAGGTCCCACGGTCACAGCGTTGACGGTGTCGGAAATAAAGGTATTTAGCTACCCTTCTCCTTGTCCAGCCTCCCAAACAGCAGGCAGAACTTCCAGAGGCCCCACAATTGGATCAAGCACTCTAGGAAGGGAAGAACTCATACAGCAGAGTTCAGGGGGTGAAGTCCTTTTGTTCCTGCGACTTCTTTACAGGAGGCCAGCTCTCCTGAGGCCCTTGGAAATCTCTTCAAGCAAGGGGGACACAGCAACAGCAACATCCTTCCCCTCTCCTTGGCAGAAAAGCAATTGCAGGGCAGCTCACAAACACACAGCAGGACAGTCCTTCCTCTTCAGTTTTCCAGCTTTCTCCTTTTCAGAGGTTCCTTCTTGATTCCAGGATGATCTAATTTTCTGAAGTCTGCGTTGCCCTTTTTATAGCAGTCTTTCCTTTGTTCTCTGGAGGCAGAGAGGCTTGGATTAGTCAGAACCAGTTGTAGTCAGTCCTGGAGCACTTTGTTTTCCTCACTTCTTCTTTCCTTTTAGAGAGAGGGAAAGGGTCGTCAGCCGCCCAGCAAGAGGTGGAGCCAGCATTGTGGAAGGCAGGCAGGCACAGCCCTATTCAGGCCCAGGTGCTATCCCCTCCCACCACTTAAGATGCAGATGGAGCTATTCAGCCTAGGGATGACTCACTCAGCCTCTGGGAGCCACCCCAGCCCCTGTCCCTCACAAACCAGACAGTCAATTCACAAACAGGCCAAGGCACACAGAAGGGTCAGAAAAGAAAACTTTCTAAAAGTGATGTTTTCAAGCACATGATTTAAAAACCATCCTTCCTAAAAGAAGTGTTATTAAATTCAGAGTTCAGGGATAACAGACTTTAATTTTCTATCTTGCTCCTATGGGAAGATATATGTAGGTAACAAGGACCTCCTGCACATTAATACAGTTCTTGGGACAGGGTAAGAAACACAGTGGAAAATATAATTCCCAAGCAACTTGACATATCAACATTGGTAAATATTTGTAACTATTGCAACGAATGAGTTCAGACCAAGAGCTAAAAAGATTAACACACTTTAATCAAAATTATACATACAATGAAACAATACATTTCAGTTAAAATATATTTCATCTCATTAAAACCAATCGGTGGCAAAAGTGAATTCTTCTTCGCATTTCGACACACAAAGTAGCCAACCGTACACCTAAAACATAATTAGGAAAAATATACACAATTTTAAGTTTCTTTCTAGACTCATTCTTGCTAATTCGTTACATTTTTATATCCATTTTTTGTATATATATACATATGCAGGCTTTATTACAGTCTGTCTAAACACATTGTCTTCCATTTTATAACAACTGAGTCAAAATGATGTTGCCCAGGGATCAAATAACATGATTGATGTAATTCATATTCAACATAATGTATATATTTCTACAAGTGAACATCAAAATCTGTATACTTATATGCATATATACATAAAATTCCACGCAAAAAACGGTTCAATTGTTATAACATCAACACATTTCTTATCAAAACTAGTCATCACTAGAATGGATAAATTATCTATATAGGATTTTTTATAAAATAGAAAAGATTGGTGTAGATAGTAAGAAAAGATCAAAAGAGTCCCTTGCTAAGACTTATCGATAATTACCGTGGGGTTGCCTGCCCCTCTTTCCAGTCCTGATGAAGACCCCCCAGCTAGGGCACGATCAACCCTGCACTACTTAGAGGGTCGAAACGTCGACAACCGCCCATTGGTCCATCAACTTCACGCCATTACTAATTTCATTTACTGTTAAATGTGAAGTATGATTTTATAAAAAATCCTATATAGATAATTTATCCATTCAAGTGATGACTAGTTTTGATGAGAAATGTGTTGATGTTGATAAAAATTGAACTATTTTTTGTGTGGAATTGTATGTATATATGCAAATAAGTATACGGAATTTGATGTACACTTGTAGATATATATACATTTTGTTGAATATGAATTATATCAATCATGTTATTTGATCTCTGAGCAACATCATTTTGACTCAGTTGTTATAAATTGGAAGACAATGTACAGACTGTAACATAGCCTATGTATGTATATATATACAAAAATGGATATAAAATTGTAACAAATTAGCAAGAATGAGTCTAGAAAGAAGCTTAAAATTGTGTATATTTTTCCTAATTATGTTTTAGGTGAACGGTTGGCTACTCCTGATGAAGACACTTTTGCCACCGATTGGTTTAAATGAGATGAAATATTTTTTAACTGAAATGTATTGTTTAATTGAATGAATTTTTTAATTTTGATTAAAGTTTGATCATCTTTTTAGCTCTTGTTCTGAACTCATTCGATGCAATAGTTACAAATATTTACCAATGTTGATATGTCAAGTTGCTTGGGAATGATATTTTCCACTGTGGCCCTATGGGAAGATATGCAGGTAAACATTAAACACAGCATTCCCCATTATAGCCTATAGGCAAGATAGCCTTTCAATAGTGAAAAACGAAATTGGCAGTATTTCACAATCAGAGCATGTCACCTACATTAGTACATGCTCTACCTTGCACATACACTGCACCCTGTCCAGAGGGGTACCTTGGGCCTTCCATAGGGGTGTCTAATGTGCACAGAAAGGGAAGGATTAGGCAGGGCCAGTGGGGACACTGGTCAGGTCAGCATTGCATTTGCAACTGCACACAGGTACTGCGTGGGAGGCCTTAGACACCTTTTTAGGGCTACTCATGTGGTTGGCACAATCAGTGCGGCAGGCACACTAGTAGCATTTGAATCACCAGCCCTGGCACACTCAGTGCACTTTACTATGGTCCTACTGGTAAAACAAATATACCAATCACGGATAACTAATCACAATAACAATTTATACAGAGAGCATATACACTTTAGCACTGATCAGCTGTGGTAAAATGCCCAGAGTCCTATTGCAAGCAACCACAGGCCAGGAAAATAAAGGAGGAAGAAGCAAAAAGTTTGGGGATAACCCTGCAAAACGGGCCATTTCCAACGATGTGCATATCTGATACTTTGCATATATACCAGTGCTCACCTATGGAAACTGTGCAACGCATAGAGCAATGTTTTTGGGGCGTTTGCATTTTAGGTCACTGTAGGAATGTCCTCTGCCTGGTTGTAACTTGGGGTTTTCTGTTTTTTCCGCCTCAGTAATTTCTGCTTGAGCCTTTAGGTGCTTATTTCTCGATGAGTAAACACAACCTCCTCCCAACGCAACCACCTCCCCTAATTGTACAGTCAATAACTTTTGCCGAGTTTAAAAATAAACATTTATGAGAAAGCTGAAGATGCGACCTACATCGTTTATTACCACTACATTGTTTGAATTCCAGACAACTAATTTTGGGGGGTTTTCTAGTTTAAATTGGAATTATTTCAGTGTTTTCTCCTTTTCATTTATAGCCAGAAACGTCTCCGTAGGGTCCTCCTACTCTTCTCCTTTCAAGATTGCCTGACTGATCCAGGGTGAATTATCTTTGGTACTGTTGAAAATCACAGGTTAAATTCTGGAATTCTGGAGTATATATCTTTTAAAGTGTTTTATGTGTAAGGAAAATAGCATAGAGGGAAGAGGGACGTGTGTGTCAGGAGTAATCTGTATAATATTTGATGCCTTCACGATTTCAACTAAGGTGCACTCGGTTAAATACATAAAGCATGAATTTAGCAGGTGTGTGTCAATCAATCAGGGAATTGACAGCACGCTACTCACTCGTGAGGGTCTCAAGGTGCTGAGAGGGGTGGTCCGCAGATCTGTTCAGCTGAAGAGCCAGGTCTTGAGGTCTTCATAAAGGTGTTCAGGGAGGGTGCACGTCTGATGCCTGCCGTGGCTCGTTCCAGGTCTTGGCTGCAATGTAACAGAAGCATCTTCCACCTGCTCTTACCTGTGGATGCGCAGGCTTTCGGCCAGTGCGAGGTTGGAAATTCGGAGGTTTCTTTTAGGTATATGGAAGTTGATTCTGTTGTTGAGTTATTTGGGTCCGATGTTGTGTAGGCATATGTAGGCGTCTGGGAGGATTTTAAGGGTCACTCTTTTCTCCACGGGAAGCCAGTGGAGTCTTCGTAGGTGTTGGATGATGTGTTTGTGCCAGGGGATGCAGAGGACGAGTCTGGTGGCGGTGTTCTGTATTGTCTGGAGTTTGCGTAGTAGGGACTTGTTGATGCCGCCATAGAATGTGTTTCCATAGTCCTGTCTGCTGGTGATGAGTGCCTGGGTGTTTTTCCTTGACTCAGGGGAGATCCATTTGAAGGTCTTGCAGAGGGTGTTGAAGCAGCTGGAGGTGACGACGTTGACCTGTCGGTTCATGGTGAGTGATGAATCGAGTACCATGCCAAGGTTTTTGGCGTGGTCTGAGGGGGTAGGTGGGCTTCCGAGGGCAGTTGGCCACCAGGTGCTGTCCCTTGCTGAAGGGGTGGTACCCAGGACTTCTGTCTTCTCGGCGTTGAGCTTCAGGCATCTGTTGGTCATCCAGACTGCAACGTCTTGCATTCCTTTCTTGAAGATACGATGTTGAGGTTGTGTTGTCAGACGATGGCTGCAAGGGGGCATGTAGATATTGAAGAGGGTCGGGCTCAGTGATGACCACTGTGGAATCCGCAGGTGATTTTCGTGGGGTTGGAGAGGAAGGGTGTCAGTCTGATCCTTTGGCTTCTTCCGGTGAGGAATGATCGGATCCAGTCCTGGGCTGTTCCTTGTATGCCTGCGTTGTGTAGTCTGGTGACTTGTATGCAGTTGGAGACGGTGTTGAAGACCGCCGATAGGTCGAGTAGGAAAAGTGTTGTGGAGTGGCCTTGGTCCAGGAGGGTGCGAATATCCTCTGTGGTGGCAAGTAAGGCGGTCGCTGTGCTGTGGTTGCCTCAGAATCCAGATTGGGACGGGTCAAGGAAAGCGTTCTATTCAATTAATCGTGTCAGTTTCCTGATGACTGTTTTCTTTGCAACTTTGGCTGCAAAGGGAAGGAGTGAGATGGGCCGATAGCTCTTTAGGTCGGTGGGGTCAACTGTGGACTTTTTGACTTCTGCACGCTCCCAGTCGTCTGGAAAGGTGCCTGTTTTGAGGGTGGTGTTTATGGTGCATTGTAGTTCGGGTGCAATGGCGGACACGGCTCTGTGGTAAATATGAGGGGGCAGGGGGCAGTGGGGGCCCACAAAAGGATGCCTTTCATGGTTGAGGCAGTGTCTTTGGCTATGATCGGTGTCCAGTTGGAGATTGTGGTCTGGCTGGTGTTTCTGGGGGGCGGGTGGCCATCTGTTATGCCTGGTGGATGGTCGCCAAAGTTGGGATGGGGTGATGCCTATGGCTTAGCTGCGTGGGTTGGTTAATTCTTAAATGACACTGAAAAGTTCCTTGGAGTTGGTGAGGTTGGCGAGGATTTTGTTGTGAATACAGTTCTTCTTGGTGGCCCTGATTTGGTTGTGGTAGTCCATCATGGCGTCCTTGTAAGTGGTGGTGTTTTCGATTGTCTTGGACGTTTGCGTGGAATATTATAACATGTTTATATTTTTTTGCATCATTAACAAAGGAAAAAAAGGCATTTCAACACCCGATACTCATGTTTAGACTGATACAGCACTGTTGTTTTTAAAATAAATTTTCTATGATGTGTAGAAGTGTAGAAGTGATTAGACATAAACACCATCTTGTACAAGATTGAAGGCACCTCTGTCACTTATGTCTTTTCCCCCTCTACCATCGTCTGTCCTCACAAACTCTGCAGCACCGCCAAGCTGTTTCCACTGTTGTTTTTCTGCTCTCTGTGAACCTTCAGTCACAATCTGAGGCATTGCCACTACCCTTACCCTCGGTAACTGTGCCTATTCATTCATATTGGTCATGCATTTAGTTCTAGCATCTTCAGATGACATTAGCATAAAGGGTGCTGAGTAAATATTCATGCAGTAGGATGGCACTTTAGTGTTGAGGCAATGTGACATTTATTTTTCTTGTGCTGTAATTTTCAGAAGAAATGCTACATTTGCTCACACTACAGTGAGTCTACAGATCCTGTAATTTCATAGACAAAAATAATGTATAAAAACACTTTGTTTTGGTGGTGAGTGAGAAGACTTCCTTGTTCTACTACGGATGCTTTCCATTTATTTCCTATTTTTGATGCAGTTTGGGTCTTGTATTAATTTCAGACTATTTTGATTCATTGTATAAATATGCACTGAAAGGCATTGTCTCAGCACCATTTAATTTTTGAGTTCTGTAATAAAATCTTTTAAGGTTTAGCATATATTTAGAACTCAATTATAATTATAAGTAAAATTATTAATTTAATAGTCATTTTCCTGGTTTGATGTTTTGAAAAGTGCCTTAACACAGGGAGATATTGCCTCCTCAAACTGAGGTTCAACACTGTGTCCGATCCAGTGCATGTGGGCATTCTGGTTGAGGTAACATTTTGGGGTGTCTAAAAATTTGGGGTCCCTGGTGCTCACACAAGTAATTCAGCAAAGCCCATTTAGAAAATGTATTACAAGATTAAATGATCGAGGTTCTCAATGTTGAGCAGGATAATACCAGCCAATGAACCACTAATGTTGATTGCTTCAAACATAGCTATCTCGTTATTAATATAGGTGGTAGTGGCTCATTCAAAGCCTTTTTCCGGAAAACATTAAAATGAATTTACATATTTTAAGAAAAAACAGACAGAGAAGCTTCATTTTTACAGAAATATGTCAGAATAAACCGAGAAGGCAATCATCTTAGTTACAGTATCGCCATCCACTCCTGCCCACGAATGTCAGCAACAAAATGTATTCAACTTACACTGGAGAAGGGCAGTGCACTATAGGGTCTGGCAGATATATTCACCTACCTCTTTCCTCAGCTTTACACTACACAGTCAACTGATAGCCAGGATATGCATAAATATTTAGACACAGTGGCACTAATATGTTTGGAAGCAGCAGAGAGAAAGTGTATGCCCTACCCATTATCATGGAAGCAATTCAAAAAGTAAATGAAAATATGGCAAACAAATCTGTGCAGGGTAGTGACCATCTGCTGACTGATTTTTGTAATGAATATTTCAAAGGAGTTGCCTCATATTTATTACTGGTGTGAGTAATGACCATCTTTTCCATGGCATAACCCTAGATTTGTCATTTGTTCCTTAACTGTTTTTGCTGGCTTTAACATTCTCTGCACTTTTCCCCTGCTAACCAGTGGTAATGTGCCTGTGATCCTCCTTTCAACATGTTCAACGTGATGCAATTTGTAAACCCCTAATAAGCATTGCTAGCTTACCTAGAAGTCACTTTTTATATGCTACAAAGTGTGCACATGGACTGTAATTTGAATATCCCCAGTGGACTGCAGCAGCTATTGTGCCATCTACTACAGTGACAGTGAAACAAATGGGCACTGGCCCACCATTGTAGCCTCACTAAAGAAGCTTAACTGCATATTTGACCTTCAAGGTATACACAGTTTTGACAGGGGAAGCTTTTCCTTTAAATACTAATGCCATATCTATGCAGGTCGTTCCGACAATTAAAGAGGGAGCATGGTATTTAAAAGTAAAATATCTGTGAGGCTAAAATCCTACTGAAATCCTACAGAAATGTTATTATCCAGGAAGTGTTGACAGCCATCTTGGGACTCAGCTCGAAGCCGAGTACCACAAGAAATTAAAAAAAAAAAGGATAGACAAGGGGGCAGGGTGGAAATACCATGACCCCCCTAGGCATCTTGTTGAGGGCCTCAGGGCCAAAAAAAACATTTGTTTTTCAAACAAATTCAGCTGGATATACAGATCCCACAAAACATTTTAAAAAAAGGAATGCTTGGCTCCTGCACTTTGTCCCAGGTGGGTCAGGTCCCAGAGACATTGTAATAAAGGAGGGGGGAGAATGGCTCCCCTTCTGGGGCTCATGGATGCCCCGGAACCACTACTTCCCTGGGGCCTATATATTTTCCAATGGGGGTCCTAGGGACTGCCAACTCCTTTGTGGTTTAATTTTAAGTAATGCGGGGGCACATGCCGCACACAATATCCCAAGAACTGCCACCTACCCAGGGCTCTGAATAATAGAAATGCAAGGGGGCACCCTAGGCCGTCCTGCTGCCATGGGGACCACCAACTCTGAGTTTGTGGACACCGGGGATAACCGCCTCCCTGGAAATGTGTAGTCTAATAGAGGCCCCCTCCTGGAGCCATATATATGGCCCAGGGCACAGCCACCCCCCCAGGTCTGGCTCCTGCATGTCCTGTGGTGCCCACCCCTGGGACATAGCTGTTTGCTATGGCCGGCGGGAGCATTGCCTGCCCTACCAAGCTATAGAAAATGCTGCTCCGCTTTCAGCAACAGATAGATTTTTAAATGCTCTTGGTTGCTGAAAGTGGAGCTGAAGTGATTGTGGACAGAGGGAGCTACATGTTCAGCAGTTCCCTCTGTCTAAAACCAATGCCGACAGGGACTGCTGAGGCATTCAGGCTTTCCCTGCGGTCTCCATCAGCGACAAGTGGGTACCCCTGGTGGGATCAGGGCACCCATCACAGAGACCATGCCCTGGGGGCTGGGATCCCCGGGCCAAAATCAGCCCGGGAGGGGAGCCTCTTGACCGCTATTCATCTACTTAAATAAAATAATAAAAAGAAAGAGCCGGACCCCGGGAGATGGGGTCCCCAAGGCCGAAATTGGACCCACTCCTTCATTAGAAAAAGGCCTGGCTCTTGGGCATGGAGACCTTGGGGCCCAAATTGGCTGAGGGAACAGGGGCCACACAATTCCCCTCATTAAAAAAAACTTGTAGAACTGGCAAGGCCCTGGACGCATGCCCTCTTTCTCCACTACTCTGCAAATGCATCTCCTGGCACACTACTTGTTGTGGGATGACATCCCCTTGCCTCCTGAGGGTACATAGGGCCCAGAAGGCCCCCCCCGATTATCTCTTGCAAATCCCAAACAGCTGGATTGGTGCGAGGTGGTCAGAGGCCACGCCCCCTTTTTCCACCACTCAGCAAACACCCTACTATTTGGGGGATAACGTCCCCTTTAAAGCTGTGAGTCCTTGGGGGCAAACAAGCCCTCCTGTTACCTCCAGTAAATCCCACTGTATTATTGTATGTATTTAAACGTAATGTTTTGCTTTAAGGCTCGTGTTGGTGCGAGCCTTGGAATGCATGGTTCGATGGTTACTGGGTCAGTTGAGCCTGACTGAAGATCTAAGCAGCTGTGCTTCCTGGCACTACCTGTTCTTCTAATGCCTTATTATATCAATAAAGGAATTAAAGTAATCTGGCCAGTTGATTACTTTACAAGTGGCGACGAGGGAAAAACAGAGGAAAAGGAAGAATCTACTTGAGATTATATTTAAAAAAAAAAAAAAGCGTGAACGAGCCTGAGGACAATTTAAAGAATCGAAGAAAAAGGAGAAAAGCGTATACGGAGTATAAAATTCAACTGGAGAGTGTATTTTGATGGATTGACCACTGTGAGAACGGGCACCAATAAAAGGTAAGAGAAAGCTACTCTAAATACCTTGCGAGATTCAGTTGGTGAAGCTTGCATCTTTTGGATCAGCGGCGCGATTCTAAGCGCGATCTGCATTAGAGCACTTCCTGGTCATACGCAAGACGTCAGCTTGTACCGCGCAGAGAGGAATGTACGATATGACGTCAGTGCGCAAGGTCACGTAGCATGACCTTGCGTGGCAGCCATTTTTTTTTACTCTGTTGTTATTAAGCAGTATCAGAAGGAAATTACATGAAGAACACACGATATACAAGGTGAGAACATTATTTTGGGAAACAAAGGCAAAAATTAAACGGAATAGAGAAGAAAAGGTGAGGCAGTCGGGACACTATCAGAGGGGAATGTGATTTTTTTTTGTTAAGTGGAAATATTGGTTTTCTGATATTGGAGGCATTCGCTGATTTAACAATAATTATATGGAAAAAGGTGATCAATCAGGAACCACATTAAAGGAGGAGATGGCTCAACAAAATTTTACGATCAGCCCTCGACAACCTTTCTGGGCCACGGGCTCACAACCAGACATTAAGTGGGTAGAATGGAAAAAATCTTTTATTAATTACATTTGTGCTATTGATGAAACTGGGAAGATGAAAACAGAACAGAAAAAGAGAATACTTTAACATTCGTTGGGTCCAAAAGGTTTGAAGACTTCTTCACGAATGCAAAAAGTAATTAATACAGATTTGTGTGAATTTGAAAATGCTATAAGTGACATGGACAGATACTTCGCACCAAAAGTTTATATTGGTGTAGTGAGACACAAATTCTTTCAGAGAAAACAGAAGAAAGATGAGTCGGTTGATGATTGGTTGGATGATTTGAAGAAGTTAGCTATCGATTGCAAATTCCGTAATCTACATGACAAACTTATTTGGGACCAGCTGGTCATGCACAATGATAGTTCGGCAATACAAGAACGTCTATGGGTGAATGGTGACGCACCATTGGATGATGTACTGGCTATAATGAGAAAGTCTTAAATGTCCGGGAGATGTGCCAATGTAGTCAAAGATGCAGAAAAAGAGTCTTGGAAAGCATCACCAGCGGTTTTCCAAATACAAGGGGCATCAAAAAACCCAAATAGACAATATCAAAGTAAAGGGACAAATCAATCTTTCAGAAGTCAAGGGAAAGAAAAGCATACAGAAGAAAGAAGATGTTATCGTTGCGACAGCAAAGAACATATGGCTTATAGCAAGATGTGTCCGGCTTTGAGGGAAAAGTGTGGCGTGTGTGGATTACTAGGACATTTTAGCAAAATGTGCCGTAGACGTAGTAATGTAAAATGTATTTGGAATGAGGAGTTGAGTGCAAATGAGAGTGGAGATGATGATGAAGTCTGTGTAAACATGTAAGGGGGAATTATATGCTTAATATCACTGACGAGTCAATGGAAGGTAAACCAATTTGTGTTTTGTCTTTAGGTGGTGTAAAAGTAAAGGTGCATGCGGATTTGGGATCCCCATACACTATCATTAATGAAGAAATATGGAAAAAGAATTTTACGCAGAAAATAGGAAACCAATTGTATGCCTCTGATGTCAACCCAGTGAGTTACACAGGGGAGAAAATAGATATGTTAGGGTTTAGATGGCTTACTTTTCTTTTCAAAGGGAGGATAACAAGAGGGAAGTTATACATAGCCAAAACGGGACCATCTGTGTTAGGATGGCATGACCAGAAAAACCTACATATCATCTTAGACCCAAACAGCAAAGAGAAGGTGTTAGGTCTTGATGAATGTAGTGAAATAGAGGATGTTTTAACACCTTAGCTGCGGCACAAATATCCCTCCCCAGTGCTGCGCTGTCCATTGGAACTAGTGCTGAATGGACGTCCAATGGTCGTGCGCAGCACTGGGGAGGTAGCGCTCGTGACGACCGTTGGCCGTCAGCAGCGCTTAAGAGGTTAAAGAATAAATTCACTAATGTAGTGGGAGAGAAGGTGGGGAGGTTGAGCGGTTTTGAGCACAGGATCATGCTCAAAAGTGACGCTCAACCTAAAGTACATAAGGTCAGACCTATTCCAATGTTGATAAGGGATGAGGTAAAGAAAGAGATACAAGGCCTGTTAGCTAAAGGTGTTATTGAGGAAGAAGATTCGTCAGAATGGATTAGTCCAGTAGTAGTCGCAAGGAAATCCAATGGAAAAATTTGTTTGTGCATAGATTTGCGCCATCTCAATAAAAATATTGTCATAGAAAGGTTCCCTTTACCAAAGATTAACAAGATGGTTTCTTCCTTAAGGGGGGCAACTTGGTTCTCAACAATAGACCTTTCTGCCGGATCACTGAAATAATATCGAGGGACAAAATATCGACTTGCAAAAATATCGTGGACAAAATATCGACAGTCAAAATATCGAGTTTGTATCTACAAACAGGTAAGTACAAAAATATTGAGTACGAAATATCGTTTACAATAATATAGTTATAAAAAATATCGACTTTGTTAAAAACAGTGTTTAATTAAATGAATATAAAAATTTAATTACTAAAATATACTTAAAAATACTTAAATTAAATTATAATAATTAAATAATAAATGAAATTAATAAAAATAATTTTTTGCAATCATATTTGTAAAAACATATATATATAATAACATACTATAATTAAATAAGATACTATTATATTACCGTACAATACCAGAAGTGTAAAAAATACTATTCCCACTCCAAAGAGTATCAACGGTCACATTATCGACTTGCAAAAATATCGTTTAAAAACTGAAAACTGACCCTGAACCCTAAAAATACCCCTTTACCCAAAAACCCAAAACTGCCCCTGAACCCTAAAAATACCCCTTTACCCAAAAACCCAAAACTGACCCTGAACCCTAAAAATACCCCTTTACCCTAAAACTGAAAACTGACCCTGAACCCTAAAAATGCCCCTTTACCCAGAAACTGAAAACTGACCCTGAACCCTAAAAATGCCCCTTTACCCAAAAACTGAAAACTGACCCTGAACCCTAAAAATACCCCTTTACCCAAAAACTGAAAACTGACCCTGAACCCTAAAAATGCCCCTTTACCCAAAAACTGAAAACTGACCCTGAACCCTAAAAATACCCCTTTACCCTAAAACTGAAAACTGACCCAAAACCCTAAAAATGCCCCTTTAGCCAAAAACTGAAAACTGACCCTGAACCCTAAAAATACCCCTTTACCCTAAAACTGAAAACTGACCCAAAACCCTAAAAATGCCCCTTTAGCCAAAAACTGAAAACTTACCCTGAACCCTAAAAATACTCCTTTACCCAAAATGTATCAATATTATTTGATTACCAATTAATTATTAATTAACAATAACAATAAAGTAAATATATTAGCACATTAGCTGTAATTATTTTAATAATTAATATTATTTTTTCCCAATTAATTACTTAACAATAACACAAAATTATATATATTAAAAATGTACTCTAATTAATGTAATTAACTAATTATAATTAATTAATTACCAATTAATTACTAATACAAAATATGTACAAAACTATATTAATTAATTAACTAATTAATATTAATTAATTATCAATTTATTATTAATTAAAAATATTTACAAACATATATTAATTAATTAATTATTATTAAATTACTTCCCACCCTATTCCCCTATAAACCCACAACCCGCTACAGAATTACATTACGCAATTATTATAAAAACAAAATTCATTTAATAAAATATTTTATAACATTAATACACACTTTTCACACATATTATTACATAAAAATACACTATAAAATATTATATATTATTAAAAATTCGATATTTTTGCTATCTATATTTTATACAGTCGATATTACTTCACTTACCTGAAAAACGATATTTTTGTAGTCGATATTATGTCCAGTCGATATTTTGTCCAGTCTATATTTAAAACTCGATATTATGTCCAGTTGATATTTTGGAGTCGATATTTTGTCTGTGCACCCTTTCTGCCGCTTACCACCAGGTAGTTTTGGAGCCTGAGTCGAGGCATTTAACAGCTTTTATCACGCCGTTCGGCTGTTACCAATTTAAGAGAATGCCTTTGGGGCTTGCATCAGCCACGGCTGTTTTTCAGCGGTTGATGCAAAAGTTATTTGGAGAAATGGAAGGGATATGTTTCTTTCAGGATGATGTTTTAATTGCTGGCACAAGCAAAGTAGACCATGATTCAAAGTTATTGAAGGTGTTTGAAATACTGAATTCAGCCGGATTAACTGTGGAGTTATCAAAATGTAAATTTGCTGAAAGAAGTGTCTCGTACCTAGGCCATGTCATTAGTGAGGAGGGGGTCAGGCCAAAGGTGTCACTGGTGGAATTCATTGTATGATCGCCAGCACCAGGGTCTAAAGATCAGATTAGGTCTTTCTTAGGGATGGCAGAAAACTGCACTAAATTCATAAAGAATTTTGCATCTAAGGTATATAATATCAGATTGTTGCTGAAGAAGAATGTGAGGTTTGAGTGGACGAAGGAATGTGAGAGGGAGTTTGCAGAAATTAAATGGGAATTACAGAAAGTGGGTGCTCTGTCAAGTTTTGACCCCAATCTGGATTGCCTTTTGATGACAGACGCTAGTGATAAAGGGTTAGGTGCGGTGTTGACGCAGGTAGGAGATGATGGTAAAGAGAGGATCATCTTGTTTGCGTCAAGAGCATTGTAACCTGCTGAAGGTAGATACCCCATAATAAAAAAGGGATGCCTTGGCGTGCGCGTGGTCGTTAGAGCATTTTCGTGCATTTGTGTGGGGGAAAATGGTGAATATCCGGATGGATCACAAGCTGTTGGTCCACATTTTGTCAACTGAAGGAAGCGTCAGCTAGATTAGCGAGGATTTCTATGGGTATGAAGAGTACATTTACAAAATTAGTTATGTGCCGGAAAGAGACAATATAGTGGTGGACTGTTTGTCCAGATTGCCTGCACCTTTAGAGGAGTGTGTTGATAACCCATGGGGAAATTGATGTTTCTGTTTATATTTGTAAAGGATGGCCTAAAGAAAAATTTATTACAAACAATATCAAACCGTTTTGGGAGGTACGCTCCGAATTATCTTTGGAGAAGGAGGTTTAAATGAGAGGGGATAGGATTGTTCCCCCTGTGGGATTACGGAAAAAGATTTTACAAATGTGTCACGAGGGACATTTTGGGATAGTGAGAACTAAATTAGCAATTAAGGGTTTATTTTGGTGGCCGAAGATTGACATGGAGATAGAAGCCTATGTAAAAGCTTGTTTGCTATGTAGTTCAGCAGATAAGTCTTTGCAGACGTTGAGACCGACAATGAGTGAAGGCCTAATTCCAAGTCTTCCTTGGGAGACTATTGCAGTAGATATTTTTGGTCCGATAGGTGATGTGAAGGAGTATGGTTTTGTCCTTTTGATCTCTTTACTAAATGGCCTGTAGTTAAGTTTGCAGAAAAGGTGGATACCCAGACAGTGTTGAAATTTCTAGATAAGATCTTTATGATGGAAGGGTTGCCTGTAAATATTTTGACAGATAATTTGTGTCGAAGTTAGCTAAGGAATACTTTGAGAAGTGTGGAATTAAGCATAAAACAACAGCTTTATATAATGCAAGTGGGAACGGAACAGTAGAACGGTTTAATAGAGTAATTAGGGGAATTTTGCAGGCAGCCATTAACAGAAATTTGGATTGGAAGGTAGAAATACAGAAAGCGGTGTGGTCTTATAAGGTCACTTTGCATAGTAGTGCAGGTTTATCACCTTTCGTGATGATGAGAGGTAGATCACCCAGGTGTAAATTTAATCCTGGTTGGTTATTTAATAGGAGTGTACAAAAATGGTCACCTGAGGAAGTGAAAAGAAATTTGGAATTGGTTCATTTGAAAAGCAAGGAATACTATGATAAACGTTATAATGCAAAGGATACTCAGGTGAAAGTTGGAGATTGGGTTCGTATAAGGAAACCTTATAGAGTCCAGAAGGGTGAGAATAAATTTGATCTGGCAAGGCAAGTGGTTGAAGTTTTTAGGAATTCTGTAAAGTTAAGTGATGGGAAAGTTTGGAATCTCAAGGATGTTGCTTTTGATATCAGTAAAGATCATGGTGAGGAAGTGATTGTGAATGAAAGATCAAGAGATTTCGATTGGGTAGAGGATTATTTCGAAAATAGTGAGTTACAGTCCCAGTTAGCATTAGGGAGGGGACAGAGTTCTCGGCCTGAGACTTATTGTAGTGATGGTTGTTTGTTTGCTCAATTAAGGGAAGGAGAAGGGGTGGTGATTGATCCTGTGGTGTATAGAGAGTTTGAAAGATATGTGTCAGACCAAGGTAATGGTGAAGACAAGAATTGGAACCAAAATGCTAGCAACACTGGTATAGACAAAAGTACATGGTCATGTGTTGAAGGTGTTGAATGCATTAGAAGAAAAGAGTTGTGCCTGCTTGGCTTAAGGAATATGTTAGATGAAACAGTTGTTTTTCTTGTTTTGTTTATCCTTATTTCATTTCCGTGTTTCTTTTGGTTAACATTTTGTTTTCTTGTATAGGTTGCTATTTTATTATAAGGAGGGGGGATGTGTTATATTGTATGTATTTAAATGTAATGTTTTGCTTTAAGGCTCGTGTTGGTGCGGGCCCTGGAATGCATGTATGTAACTAGGGTTCGATGGTTACTGGGTCAGTTGAGCCTGACTGAAGATCTAAGCAGCTGTGCTTCCTGTTCTTCTAATGCCTTATTTTCAATAAAGGAATTAAAGTAATCTGGCCAGTTGATTACTTTACACCCACACATTGGGATTGCTGACAGGTCTTTAGAGGGCACACACCCTTTTTCCACCACTTCACAAACGCCCCTCTGGTTCCCTACTGGTTGGGGGATGAAGTCCTCTTGGAAGCTGCTGAGGCTTAGGGCCCAAGAAGCCTTACTGTTACCTCTAGTAAGTGTGACACAGCGGGATACATGAGAGCTGGTCAGAGGCCCGTCCTCTTTCTCCACCACTCTACAAACGTGGCTACTAGTTAAAAAACCATAGAAATTCACAGACAAAAAACAAAGGTTACAGGGACTTTATAGTTTGACAAACATTTCACTCCTACAAAACCGAAATTCAGCCGTTGTTTGGTGAGCGGACTATAAGTTATGCCCCTGCAATATACTGCTTATGACTTCACATATTACTCATGACATGGTCAGTGACATCACTGATGACATCTCAAATGACATCACTGATGACTTCATCCACAGTCACACACCTACTCACCGATTCATAGAGACACTCACACATGAACTCACCCATACAGCCACTAACGCAACCACTAACTCACATATACAGTCACTCATTCACCTACTCACTGAACAATACAGTGACTCACACATACAGTCATATAGATATACAGACACTTACACACCCATACAGCCATTCCCATACTCTGTCACTTATTCAAATACTCACATACCTACTCACTCACCCATACACTCACTCACCCACACAGCTACTAATACATCCACTCACTTACTTATAGATATAGTAACATATCTACTCACTCATCTATACTGTATCTGAGACAAGTACAAAAATTTGCCAATCAACCTCTCTCATACTCGCTTACAGATACAACCACTCACACCCATTCACTCACCCATACAACTACTCCCACACCATCACATATGTACCTTGTCACTGACTCATACAGGCATTTATGTACCTTCTCAATCACCCATTCTCCATTCATCATTTGCAGCCCCTAGCACATCTGTATCCTCACCCATACAGCCGCTCTTTCATCCTCTCATTCACCATTATAGCCTCATCTGTCCCACTGGGGTTGGAGGGCAGAAAGACTGTCACTACATTTACTTGGGTTGGAGGCATGCCATTGATGGGCAGCCCCTTAATTATATTTTGTTAAGGTTTGCCTAGGGTCTGGTGGGCTTTCTACCCCCGTTGGGGGAGTAGATCAGGTTTAATTACCTGCAACCTCCCCCCAGGGGAGCAGAAAGACTGTAATTTGTAGGGTAGGCAAGGAAGCACAAGCCTGCCCACTCCCCACTTCCCCAAAACCTCTGCTGCCTAGTCACTGAATACCTGCTTGAGGATTGCTCTCCTGTGGTGATCCCCAAAGCAGCGATTGACTGGGCAGACATTCCATTGGAAAATGGAGATTCCCCCATCTCAACAATACCTCTCCTAAGAGAATCAGCGCTCAAGGGGCAGAGATATGCCCCCTGTGCACTAATGTATTGGACTACAGGTTGGTGGGTGAACATTTACTCAAGCAGCAACCACAATCTCTGTCAAGGTGGGACACAAGCATACTCAAAATTAACCAGTGCTCAGCCCTCTTTTAGTGTGGCACAAAGCAGTCAGGCAATGTGTAAAGTATTTATGCAGCACTTCAAACAGTATAAAAGTGAAAGCACAACACAAGAAAAATTACAAACCGATTTAGAAAAATAGAGTAAAGTTTCATACGTTTAGAAGCACAAAGCGCCAACAGTGGTTATCTGGTCACAACGGACCTGGACAAAGTCACGAGTTCAGGCTGTCCACAATGACGCATGGGCCAGATACAGGGACCTGGTTAGGTCCACTGAAGAATGTACCTTAAATCCAGGTTGGTGAGTGGGACCACATCGAGTATGAGTTACACAGCTATGACTGTGAGGCCTGCATCAAGGATGAGTTGCTTAACGGCAGGTCCGAGGAGCTACGGGGCTACAGTGCAAGGTCTTGTGAGGATGCATCATGCAGCAGCTCAGAGGCACTGTGAGGCCCTACACCAGGGATGCAGCGTCCTGAGGCAGGTCCGCTGAGAGTTCGCAAGGTAATGTGTCACCCTGCATTGTTTCTGCTTACAAGATCACAGCTGGGCTGGCAGAGCTCCTTCAGGCACACTTCCAAGGGTCCTGGACTGGGGTGGCACCATTTGAGGGGGTAGGACTCACAGAAGGCAGAGTCCAGATGCAGGCTTCAAGCTGGTTGGAGGTCTGACCCAGAGGATCAGATCAGGAGGCCAGCCAACTAGCCTTTGGAGTCACTCTGGAAGTCCTGGGTGCAAGATGCAGGTCCAGTCCTTTAACTCTGGCAGCGAAGTATCAGTTCTTCCTGCAGAGCAGTGCAGCTAACCTGTGTCTCCCGCAGGTCTAGAGGTATATTGAAGACTTTGGTATAAGGGTTCCTTACTTATCCCTAGTACCAGCTTTGAAGTCAGAGAAGGTTCTGGCTGTTTCTACCCCCAGAAGTGTGTGGAATATCCTGACTCCCTGCCCTGTCTACAGCCTGTATGGGGTCACAATAGTCTACTGTTGAACTCTGTCTGAGTGTGCTCAGGCAGAGCCTTTGTGATGTGCAAGTGTAGTAGGAGACAGCTCCTCCTCCCACATCAAGTCAAAGATGGCCACTCTTGCCAACACCAATGGCCCGATGGCCCTTAGTTTTAATGTCTGCAGAAAAACAAAAAGACCAACTGCCAGCTACACCTAGTTATGTGACCCAGGAATAGGCAGCAGGCACCATAATTATAAGGGCACAAAAATGCCAACTTTGTAAAAGTGTCATTTTCAGAATTGTGACTTAAAATCCTACTTTACGTTCAAAGAGGGCTTTTAATTACAGTACTTTAGATCACACACTCAACCTTTACCTGCTCTTAATTAAAAGTCATAATTTATTAAATGTAATTAGTTAACCCAATGTTATCCTTTGGATAGGCAACACAGTAGAGAAACACGAATCTTAGTTTGTTTCAATATCAGGACATGTAAAACATAAAGGTACATATCCAATTTTTTAAACTCACTCCCCCCTGCCATGTGGGCTGTGTAGGGCCTACTCCAATGGTGACCTATATGTATTACAAAGGGTTGGTTGGGCTTAAAACTGGAAATAAAGGCTGCCATAGCAGGTCTGAGCCATGTTTAAAAGGCCACTTAAGTGGATGGCACAATCAGTTCTGCTGGCCCATTAGTAGCATTTAAGTTACAGGCCCTGGGTACATGTAGTAGTTCCACCTAAGTAGGGGCTTGCAAATAAATAAAAGTTCCAATTGTGTGTGAGCCAATTTCTCTCCGTTTAAAGGAGAGAGCAGAAGCACTTTCGCACTGGTTAGCAGTGGTAAAGTGCTTCTGCGTCCTAAGCGCTAACAAAAACTGATTAGGAGAAAAACAGGAAGGTGAAGACAAAGGGACCCTGCAGAAAGGGCCAAACCCAACACCAGGTCTGGAGCTTCTCCCTGAACTGGGATAGGAATTGCAGAGGTGAAGAGTGAGAGACGAGGCGTTCTCAAACTTGGGTCCAAAAATGGAAAAGGACCGCCCGCCCTGTCTTGCTAGTCTGACTCTAGGAACAGTGGTCAGATTGGCAGCTCCTGACCGAAGCTTTCGCTTTGGATTAAGGGTGAATTAAAGAATGAATATAGATAGCACTGGTTTTCTCCATGGTTTTAAACACATAGCATAGAGCCTTAAAATGTATGAATTTGACCATTGGAAGCTAAAGATCGTGCGGACAGATTGGGTAGCAGAAGTCCTGTGGGGGATATGGTAAGTAGACGAGCAGCTGCATTCTTTAAAATCTGCAGTTAGAGACTACCATCTAGGAATGATCTGACTACGCAAGGTATTTGCCAGAAGTACAACATAGAGGATCTTAATTTTACTTTGAGTTCTAGCCATGTTCAGAACTGAAACCCTTTTGACATAAAGCAATAGAGACCTGATGGGGCCAATGTTGAGACCATTGGGAATCAAACTGCTTTCTGAACATAGACTGTTAAATCGCCCAAGAAGTTAGTAACTTAATGGTAAGGTTTTGGTGGAGAGTGCCATGAGAACACCAGCAAAATATTTAGTGACCAGCCTAACTAAGCTTCTTACAATGCAGAATTGCATAGTTGATGGAGAGTCACAGAGGAACTTTGAGCCCAAAATATGATGATATTATTTGTTAACGTGTTATAGAAATTGGTCGAGGTGAAGAGAAATTTCTTTATTTACTTGGGGCATTTGGGAATGCTTAATTTAGAGGCTATTAGTAAAATATTTATGCAGCATACAAACAGTATTAAAGTAAAAACCCAACACAAAAAACTCACACCAATTTTGAAAAAAAGAGTATATTTAATAAATTGTTTGACAAAAAAATCTAATGAGTAGAACTATAGTTATGAATTTTTTAAGATTAAGGTAAAAACTGGTTGTGTTAGACCGGGGCAAAGTCGAAGGTTATAGCCAACCGCAATGGAGCATGAGTTAGATACAAGGAGTGTATTGGGCCTGGTCTGCACTTTTCTTCATACTTGAAAGAAATTTGATTTAAAAATGTCTTAGAAGGGATATTTCAGTGGGACAAGGTTTCAGGCGATGTCAGAAGAGGCGTCGTCGTCTGGGAGCATTTGGATGACGTCAGGGTGAAGATTTCTGCATTTGGATTAAGTCTCATTATTTTGGAAATTGATAATCTTCAGTGGGACGAATCTGCAGGCTGTCCCCGACAAGGGATGCTGGAGACCAGATACCCCTTTACGGAGTAGTTGCTGAACAGGATTTGCTGCTGTGGAGAAGAACGTAGCAGGAGCTTGCCACAAAGTCAAGTCGACCGGCAATGCACCTTGGGCAGGTCGATGAGCCAGTCTCCTCTCGGTTCTCAAAGCACATTTTAACCCAAAATATTCTAAGTCCTAAATTTTGGGATTTGGCTATCCAGCCACCTCTAGCACCACTTCCAAGGGTCCAGGACTAGATGGGCACAACTTGGAGGGTTAAGGCTCACTCAGGCTGGGTCAAGGTGCTGGTTTAAGATGGTTGGAGTCGATATTCTATCCCTCAAGAAATGTCAATAAATGGTGAAGAGAATGAACTTGGGAATTAATCAAGGAACGCAGGGTTACATCAGACAAGAAAATAGTTCAACGTGTTAGACTGTTAGGCCACACAATGTCTATTAAGGAATGCATCCCTGCAACCCTTGGGCGGAAGCTTAAGTTAATTTTACGTAAGGTACGTAAATTGAACATCCAGTATGAAGAATTTCATCTCTAACCTCTCTTTTTCAATACTATTTCATGTTTATTTATTCTTGTATGAATGATGTTGTCTTTTTTTAATGATTTCTTTTTCTGTTATTAGATACTGTGACTCGATTAGTTGGTTCTGTGTAGCACATTACTGCAAAGTCGTGTGTCATCATTGTTTATTTAAAGAAGGTGTAAAATGAATGAGATAAAAGGGAACAGAAGGGAGGGCCAAGATATTAACACCATGGGGCCGATTGCGATGGAGGTCGGAATGCCTCCGAGCATTGGTTTCAATTCTGACCACCTGATACATAACCAAGCAGTCAGAATCAAAAATGGCTGGTCATTCCGGCTGGCTTCCGATGAGCTCACGGAGCGGGTCGGCCAGTCGGCTTGTAATCCAAAAGGGCGGGCCTTTGTGCGCATGGGATTACGAAGCACGGTTTACGGCATGGAGCTTGTCTGACATGGAAACCATGTCAGGAAGCGTGTTTGGGGGGCCCCAGCTGGGCCCCTTGTGTGTGCGATGTCCGGTTGGGGGCTGAGGGGGCACCCATGGTTCCTCCCTGTTGATTCCTCCACCTTGTTTTGCCTGCCACCGGGTGCAGGGAAGAACAGCATCTCCCATTTCCCTATGGGAGCATGTATTACGCCGGTTTACAGTGCTCAGTCCGCCCTAAAATATTATTAGGGCCCATGTGTTGTTCAAGTACTGTTACATTTCTACACTTTAAAAGAATAAGTACATTTTTTCTTTCTTTAGGGTTCCTAGATTTGTTTTTCTTCTTGGATAATTGGATTCCAAACCAATTTAAATTGATTGTTTTAAGATGTATTTTCAACCAGGAAATATTTCAAAATGTGAAGTAGCCATATAGCATGCATTTAGGTTTTAGGGCTGGTTTTACAATGCCAGGTGGAATGAGACAGACACAATTTGGATTTATACATATATCTGTTCTTGAATCCATAGCCGAACACTTTGATTTCAGAAACGTTAGCCATATAAAATAATTCTGATTGTCTTTGTCTACGAAGCTCTCCCTCAAACCCATGGTCTCTTTGGAATGCTAGGTATTTAAAAAACTTCTGAAGTTCACTGTATCATCACCACCCATGCAGTGCTTCAGGCACTCCTACGGTTTTGATCATTGGCAGAGGAGATGTGAAATCGGAAGTTGAATATCATTTCATTTCTTTTTTTTCTATACTATACTGAGAATAGCTATTATCATTCAGAATAAATTCTTTTTTAAAATGTTGGAAGAATGGAACTTTTTATTGTATAAAATATGACCTTTTGTGGCCATGTTTTCCAGTTAAGGCTTGATGTATTAGAACAGTAGTTATACTGCAGTCATCCTTTCAGTTGTATTGAGATTGACAGCATGATTACATTTCCTGGATCTGAACAAAAGCTACATGCTAAGTGAATTGCCATTTTTGTTTTGATAAATCTATCTGGGTTAAAATCACCCTTCAGATATCTGCAGCTTGTGTTTCTGGCTGCCATATAAAAACCCATGATCACAGGAAGAACTTCTCTAAACCAGAGATTGGTTTAACCCGTTCGATGCGTCGGATTGCCACCGGCCATCTGATGTCACAGTGGGTGTGTGCGGAGGACGGCCAGGAGGCGTCCGAACCACGCCCACTCATTATTTCTCCCGCCAAGAGGCGGAATTCGCGCCGCGGTCAACGGGTCAATCAACCAGAGTTCGTCTTGTTCTATTCAAGGAACCCATGACTTCACCTCAGGTATAGAGCTCTTATAAGTGACATGATGTCTATTGTTAGTTGACTTGCATCTGTCTGTAATTTGGAACAAAGGATCATAGAGCATTTGAATCAGGATTGAAAGCAGAAATAAAATCGTTCTGTTAAGTGCAAATGTTCTGTTTACTTTCAGTGATATAATACAACTATATCACAGGGATCAGGCTGAACTATAAAGCCACTTGGAGCAGACAATTTTGCTTCCCTGTTAATATCCATCATAGAGACGCCAAATGTCTTCTGCCTCTCCAGGGTTAAAGAATTGTGATCAACACATTATACTTTGCTATTACCATACACAATTGCCTGCCAGAGTTTAATTGGCTAGTGTGCGAACTCTAGGACCCATCACAAAACACATAAATACTGTCTATCTTCTTAAAAGGAGATGTATGTGACAAATAGACCTCCATGCCCACAGGATACACATGCATTGGATGGGAGCTTTTGATTTGGAAAAAAACTGACAAATCCATCCCTCTCTCTAAACAAAGCATAGTTTATTTTATTACATGGAGAAATTTCGAGGAAATCTCTATTTGAAGAAAGTCTTCATTTTCAGCATAACGATGCTCTCAAGCACCGCGTCTGAGTGATCACAAGAAAAACAAATCTGTAGTTTGCCTCCTAAATCAGACTACAATTGTTGACTGCTTTGGATCTTCAGGGACATCGTTTTGGAGGTCTACCAACAAGACTCTGACTTTAGCTTAAAGTAATAAAACTCAGTGCACAATCATCTTCAAGAAAGATGTGATCTCCATGTATATTTTTAAACAGCAGGTTAGCTGCATAAAGTAATTTCCCAATTTTTAATCCCCCCTCCCTTTCAAGCAATATAAAGTAACATAAAGTTATATCACACGGTATGACACCACATCATATTTGAGTTAAATACAGTAGCGAAGGATGTTAGTCCTTCACAAGCAAAACAAGTAACAGGTCACCATATGTCTTATAACTTTTACACGTCCTGCTGTTAAGTACTATGTACCCTTCTTTAATGTGCTTTAAGCCTCCTTAGGGGAGAAATATTAATATTTAGAATTACCCTATTTTGATAAGCTGAATTCACAGTTCTAAAACAGCACAGACAGGCTACAGTAATAGGCCTTCAGTCATGTTTTGTTTTGCGACTCTAGTAGTGGCCCAATACGTGCCACATGTAGGAGAGTATGATCTGTTTACTATGGTTACCCCCACTTTTTGCTGGTGTTTCACTGTTGTTCGACTTTAGTCTGGCTGGGGCCCTGCTAACCAGGACCCCAGCCTAGCTGATTCCTCTCTAAATGGATTGCATGTACATTTGGTACACTCCAGATTGATTACTGGGTAATCCTTGTGAGTCCCTAGTATATGGTACCTTAGGTACTAAGGGCATAGGTACCCCAGAGGCCTACCAGGGGCTGAAGCATGCATTATGCCACTCCTGGGAAGCCTTCCAAAAGGGCAGCACAGGTCTCCTACTGCAGCCTGGGTAAGGTGGTGCATGCACCTCTTACTGAGATATAGGTTACCTATATGTAGCTTATATCACTGACACATATAAACCTATAAGTCACTCCTATGGCAGGACTTATCAATCCTGAAGACAGAATGCTTGGTTTTCTGTGAGAGGGTGCCCATGCATGAGCAGCTTTCGGAATTTCTTCTCTGCAGCTGTTCTGTGATTCAGCCAGCCCATATGCTCAAGTGCATTATAACCTCACGGTAAATTCTAACTTTGGATGGGCTGCATGGTAACCTGTTGTGTTTGGTGTCAAACACTTTGGAATCCTACCACCCCTGCCAGTCCTTGTGGCGGGGGTAGAATTCCACCCTTCTAGAGGGAGAAGATATGTACACACTATCCTAACTGTGGTAGTTTAAAGGAGCCCCAGCCTCTCAAAATGGATGCTGCAGCCACAGACACGAGTCTGACCTCTTGCTGCTGGACGAAACTCCGGCAGGGGAGGCCTGGACAATAGGTTTCTTGTCACAGGGAAGTGTAACCACCTCCCAGACAGGCGTTAGTGTATTGGGGCTGGGTGGGTGCATTCATAGAATGCTTTTCAGACAGTGCTGGGGTCACACGTGGTGTCCCTGTGCATACCCCAGTGCAAACGGTTGCAGGGGCACTCAGCCCCTGCTCTGGCGCGAAACTGGACAAAGGGGAAGTGGTGTAGCGACCCCCCTTCCTAGATCCTCCCATAGGTGGGTCCCCAGAGTATGTCCAACCCCCTAACTTAGTATAAGTATGAGACCCCTGTCCTTAGGACTTCAGATTACAGCTGGACGAAACTCTGCAACATATATCCTGGAACTTCAACATTCTATATCGACTAGAAGATGGAAGAATCTCCCTTGGGGTCAAGGAGTGACTCCCCTGTTCAAACAGGCACCAAAGAAGCATCTTGCCAGTCTACATTTCCAAGGCTCCCGCCAGATCCCGATGGATTTGCGACTCAGGACACAGACTTCCAGACTCATCAGAGGCGACACAAGATCTCAGAAAAGCTGAGACCTGCAGCCCTCACGAGTGACGTGGGACCGGAACTCCTGGACACCGCGCACATTTGCTAGTGCATCAACTTCCCGAGCTTTCCCGAAGTTGTGCATTGGGCTACTTGTAGTCCAAGCCCCGAGCACCATCTGCACCGAAGAATGTGGGCCTACACTCCACAAGTGTTTCGTGAGCCCGCTTCTAGCATTTCTGCATGAGGCCCCTTGGCGATCCCTGGTCCGTTGACTGGTGGGTCCCATGACTGTAACTCTGCTGTTTCTTGGGCTTTCCTGGTTGCTCCATACATGCCCTGACTCCCCTCCAAAGTCCCTCAGACCTTGCTGGTCTGCACCGAAGCCAATCTCTGCTTTCTGTGTGGGTTTCTGTTTCCAAGGCTTGCTGGGTCCCATCTGGACACCGCAGCACTCAACATCCTTTGTGGGACAGCTCGAATCCAGCTCCTGGTCATCATCAACGCCTCCTGGTCCATGGTGGCTGAAGAGTCAAGCTTCACCTTCTTCACCTGAAATCACCCGAGATTGGTTAGCATCTCCTCATCGCCTTACTGGTCACTGGCAAGTGACCCATACTCTGTCCCCTCTGCTTTCAGGTTCTTCAGATCTCCGATCCACCCTGGATCCACCAGGAGACTTTCCACTTGTTAGCCTGCAGCACTTTTCAGCAGCTCGCCATTGAAATCGACGACGAAACCCGACACGAAAAGACACCTGTACACCCGGTTTCCCTGGGTGAGGTAACTCGGGTACTCCGGTGCTTCCGTGGGTGTTTACTCTACATCTGTCTAGTTTTAAAGGGGTTTGCTCCAAGTCCTCTTCGCTCTTCTTCAAAAAATCTCCTTGTTAATCCCAGATTTAGGAAAGCTCACTCAGGTGGAAAAACCTTCCAAGTGCTTACCTCGGTCCTCTGGAACAAGTTACCAAATTCCATCCGGTTGATTCAGGAAGAACAACCCTTCCGGAGAGCCCTAAAAACGTACCTGTTTTGTTGACCATCTTTCTTCTAAATGACACCTTAGCCAGCATAAGATCACACAGAAGCACCAGGACACCCCGTTGGGGTATCTGTGCGCTATATCAAAATACACTAACTAAGTGTCCTTAATCTGTAATTTTCCCACCACGACATTCCCCATAGAAGTTAATAGTGATTTGCTACTGTGTTTAGACACTTCATGTGTCCCCCTTGGGTCACCTGTGTCACTACCTTGGGTGGTTCCTGGTGGCCCCAGCGGTTCTAAAGGCTTTAGGCCTTGTATCTATGTAAGACATGGTACTTATGCCACTTTCTTAATATATGGTTTGATAGGCCCCTAGGGCTCAACGTATATTGTGCTAATTTACTGTGTGCTAAATATGTTTACTGAATGTACTTTTGCCTCTAGCCTCATGAAGAGACTAGAGGGATGTGTTTAGAATAAATACATATATTTTATATATATAGCTGGTGTATTTCTCCTTTTATTTTGTCATTCATGAGATTATAGACTGGTAAAACAAGTTGCTTTACATTCCTCCAAGACTTAACCTGAAGGCTGCTCGCCACAGCTCCCGCTTTTTAATAATCACCCTGTCTCCTGGCACCTCAGGACTCTGTTGCTCGAACCCTAAGCTCACCGCACAGCGGATTTAACGCTGTCTGCGGACTCGAGCTCCAAAACAAATCAGATCGCCATTGCCGGCGAGGCGCGAGGCCACGCCCTCTCCGACGCCACGCCCCCCGCCCTCACCTGCATAAAAACACTGAATACGAGTGTTTTCCTTGGAACCACGTACCCTCCTGAGGCGGAAGCCGGGAGCGCTACGGTCCTTTTTTAAAATTGTGTGTCACGAATTATCCTGTGCTTTTTAATAATCACCCTGTCTCCTGGCACCTCAGGACTCTGTTGCTCGAACCCTAAGCTCACCGCACAGCGGTTTTAACGCTGTCTGCAGACTCGAGCTCCAAAACAAATCAGATCACCATTGCCGGCGAGGCGCGAGGCCACGCCCACTCCGAGGCCACGCCCCCCACCCTCACCTGCATAAAAACACTGAATACGAGTGTTTTCCTTAGAACCACGTACCCTCCTGAGGCGGAAGCCGGGAGCGCTACGGTCCTTTTTTAAAATTGTGTGTCACGAATTATCCTGTGCTTTTTAATAATCACCCTGTCTCCTGGCACCTCAGGACTCTGTTGCTCGAACCCTAAGTTCACCGCACAGCGGATTTAACGCTGTCTGCGGACTCGAGCTCCAAAACAAATCAGATCGCCATTGCCGGCGAGGCGTGAGGCCACGCCCACTCCGAGACCACGCGCCCCCGCCCTCACCTGCATAAAAACACTGAATACGAGTGTTTTCCTTGGAACCACGTACCCTCCTGAGGCGGAAGCCGGGAGCGCTACGGTCCTTTTTTAAAATTGTGTGTCACGAATTATCCTGTGCTCTTTAATAATCACCCTGTCTCCTGGCACCTCAGGACTCTGTTGCTCGAACCCTAAGCTCACTGCACAGCGGTTTTAACGCTGTCTGCGGACTCGAGCTCCAAAACAAATCAGATCGCCATTGCCGGCGAGGCACGAGGCCACGCCCACTCCGAGGCCACGCCCCCCGCCCTCACCTGCATAAAAAAACTGAATACGAGTGTTTTCCTTGGAACCACGTACCCTCCTGAGGCGGAAGCCGGGAGCGCTACGGTCCTTTTTTAAAATTGTGTGTCACGAATTATCCTGTGCTTTTTAATAATCACCCTGTCTCCTGGCACCTCAGGACTCTGTTGCTCGAACCCTAAGCTCACCGCTCAGCGGTTTTAACGCTGTCTGCGGACTCGAGCTCCAAAACAAATCAGATCGCCATTGCCGGCGAGGCATGAGGCCACGCCCACTCCGAGGCCACGCCCCCGCCCTCACCTGCATAAAAACACTGAATACGAGTGTTTTCCTTGGAACCACGTACCCTCCTGAGGCGGAAGCCGGGAGCGCTACGGTCCTTTTTTAAAATTGTGTGTCACAAATTATCCTGTGCTTTTTAATAATCACCCTGTCTCCTGGCACCTCAGGACTCTGTTGCTCGAACCCTAAGCTCACCGCACATCGGATTTAACGCTGTCTGCAGACTCGAGCTCCAAAACAAATCAGATCGCCATTGCCGGCGAGGCGCGAGGCCACGCCCACTCCGAGGCCACGCCCCCACCCTCACCTGCATAAAAACACTGAATACGAGTGTTTTCCTTGGAACCACGTACCCTCCTGAGGCGGAAGCCGGGAGCGCTACGGTCCTTTTTTAAAATTGTGTGTCACGAATTATCCTGTGCTTTTTAATAATCACCCTGTCTCCTGGCACCTCAGGACTCTGTTGCTCGAACCCTAAGCTCACCGCACATCGGATTTAACGCTGTCTGCAGACTCGAGCTCCAAAACAAATCAGATCGCCATTGCCGGCGAGGCGCGAGGCCACGCCCACTCCGAGGCCACGCCCCCACCCTCACCTGCATAAAAACACTGAATACGAGTGTTTTCCTTGGAACCACGTACCCTCCTGAGGCGGAAGCCGGGAGCGCTACGGTCCTTTTTTAAAATTGTGTGTCACAAATTATCCTGTGCTTTTTAATAATCACCCTGTCTCCTGGCACCTCAGGACTCTGTTGCTTGAACCCTAAGCTCACCGCACAGCGGATTTAACGCTGTCTGCGGACTCAAGCTCCAAAACAAATCAGATCGCCATTGCCGGCGAGGCGCGAGGCCACGCCCACTCCGAGGCCACGCCCCCCGCCCTCCTTACCCTCCTGAAAACATGTGCATCCATCGTACGCGCAGCGGACGGGCGCAGCGGACGGGCGCAGCGGACGGGCGCAGCGGGCGCGCCGTTTGCGCGCCGAAGGCGCGCCTAAGGCAAGCCCGTCTTCGCCCGTCATCGCCAAGACATCGCCTCTCGCCAGTCCCTCTGTTCAAATCACTCGGATGGCGTACTACTATGATAAAAACTGCCTCCTTGCACTTAACCCGGGCCAACGATGTGACAAACTAGTGGGCTGCATTGGACAGACCGATCTACATTGTAAATCCTGCAACTTCGTCATATCTAAGCCGAGCCTACCTCGACACAAAGCCAGCATGAGAAAACATACTCCCCTCACGATCCTCCAGCTTAATGTCAGGTCACTGGTAAAGCACCACTCTGAGGTCCACACTCTACTGAACGATGAGAACCCAGACATACTGTTCCTGTGCGAAACTTGGCTCAAGGATGAGCTAACCAGCATTCCAAATCTCACACTGCCGGATGGATACTCTATGATACCCATCAATAGGGACTCTAGGGGAGGCGGCATTGCCATTATCTACAGAACGCTTTACTCCTGCTCCTTTCTGAAAGAAGACATAACGGGATGTGAGTGCGCCCGCTTCAAAATCACCACTAGACCCCACTTCTCCCTCTCAGGTCTTTTTATCTATCGACCCCCGGGGCCCACCTCTAAATTCACGGAGGAACTCCTCGAGGTAGCCCACGCCTTGGTCATGAGCTCCCGCAACTTTACTATTTTGGGAGACCTCAATCTTCACTTTGACTCCACCTCTGACCCCACCATCAGTAACCTTGTGGCGGATCTAACTGCCCTACAACTGATCCCTCTTATCCAGTCCACTACTCACTCTGCTGGTCACCTACTCGACCCTGTTTTCACTAATATCTTGGAAGCCAGAGCCGATCCACCTAAACCCATGGGTTGGACCGATCACTTCCTCATTAAATTTGTGATATCGGCCGATATCCAACACAACAAGGATTCGCCTCCTTCCTGTCTTAAACGGCCCTGGCATAAACTTCAAAATCAGGATCTCTTTGCTATCTTAGGTGAACCTATTCTCGCAACCACTAACGACATTAATACGTCCTATGCCTCTTTTCAGGACTGGATCACTAAAGGACTCGACGCCCTCATACCTGCCAAATGGACTAGAGGACGTAGCACTCCCTCTAACCCATGGTATGATGATATTCTGAAACTTCTTAGAAAGGATTGCAAGGTAGCAGAACGTAACTGGAGAAAGGACTATACGGACATGGACAAAGCTCTCTACCTGTCCAAACTAAAATCATATCATAAAGCTATACGCGCGGCTCGCGCATCCTTTCACGCTAAGGAAATCGACAACAGCCCCAACCCTACGAAAACCATTTTTAAACTGGTTAAAAAACTGCAAAATTGTGGTAATCCTGTCTCTTGCATTTCTTCCACGCAGCAGTGTGAGGAACTCGCCACCTTTTTTATCGAAAAGGTGAGGAAAATTTATAACACCTTCCCACAGAATCGTCCTGACCGCACTAATTCCTCCAACTCTTCTCTTAAAGGCACCAGACTTACATGTATGCCTGTAATTTCCCATGGGGATCTAGCCAAACTCTGTAGAAAGGTGAAATCAGGCGCCCCTTCAGATCCCATGAGACCGGCGCAATTTCTAGAGGCCCTGGACTACTTTCTTCCATCCTTGGCCACACTCCTCAACCTCTCCTTCTCCTCGGCAATTGTTCCTACCTGCTGGAAACAGACTTGGGTTACCCCCATTATCAAAAAGCCGACCCAGGACCCCACAAAACCGGAGAACTACAGGCCCATCTCACTGCTTCCCTGGGTGTCCAAACTAGCAGAGGCCCATGCCAACAAAGTACTTTCAAACCACACGGCCCAAAATAATATCTTGGACCCCTCCCAACACGGGTTCCGGCCAGGGCATAGTACTTAGTCCGCCCTTCTATCCACCACCGAACATCTCCGGAAGGTACTAGATGCCGGTCAAAGTGCTGCGCTGATATTACTAGATCTCAGCGCAGCCTTTGACACGGTCTCCCATAACATCTGCTGGGTCGCCTGGAAGATATAGGGATCAGTGACCTGGCCCTCGATTGGTTCCGCTCATTCCTGACGGGCAGATCCTTCCGTGTCTCAGCACCCCCGTTCACCTCCCAATCTCACACTATCGGCCAAGGAGTCCCGCATGGTTCGGCTCTCAGTCCATCCCTTTTTAACCTGTATGTACAGCCCCTCGCGGCAGTGGCCAGAGAATGGGACCTCACGCTGGTGTCGTACGCCGACGACACACAGCTGGTAATCACCCTCACTGAGGCCCCCTCAACCTCTGCCAAGAGATTCAGGGATGGACTGGCTGCAGTCGCCCATTGGATGACAGGTAACTGCTTACAACTCAATGCAGGGAAAACCGAGGTGCTGCTCCTTGGCAAGAACACCAGTTGTTGGAACGACCTATGGTGGCCTTCATTGCTAGGCCCCATTCCTCCCCCTAAATCCTTGGTAAAAAATCTGGGAGTCTGGCTGGACTCCTCGCTGAGCTACCAAACTCACACCAAAAGAGTAGCAGCTACGTGTGTTCTTACTAAGAAACCTCAATCCCATCCTTGGGTTCTTCGATCCCAAAACACATCAGCTCATAGTCCAATCCATCATCCTCTCCCGGCTGGATTATGCTAGCGTTCTACTGTTAGGCGCTAACAAAGCAGAGACAACGAGGCTTCAACGTATTCAGAATTCTGCGGCCAGAGCTATAGTTGGCCTTCCAAGGAGATGCTCTGCTAGAGCCACCATACGAAGACTCCACTGGCTCCCAGTGGAAGCACGAATCCAATTTAAGGCACTTACCACTGCCTTTAAAATCCTCAAAACCGATGGCCCCGAACTCCTCCGCCCGCTCCTAACACCCTACACCCCCCAGCGCAATCTGCGCTCCCTAGGTCAACATCTTGTAGTGGTTCCCCGCACAAAACTCTGCTGTGTCGGGGGTCGCTCCTTCAGAGCTATAGGAGCAAAACTCTGGAATTCCCTTCCCCCGAACATCCGCTGCCTTGACAATCTACCAGCTTTCCGCAAGGCAATAAAAACTCACTTGTTCCCACTGCCTTAAACCCTGACCCCCCTTCAGTAGGTTATGCTATGGTTTCTCAGCGCCGGGACGCCCGGTTGCTGGGGCAGCTGTCGCGCTTCAACAAACTCGTAACATAACATAACATAACTAGGATAGCTTTCTATATAGGTTGTCTTTAAACCTACCATCAATAAGGGTCGTTTGGACTGGTGCAGGGTGCACTCTAGAATAGTGGACAGTATATGCCAGGCCAACTTCTCACACCACAGTCTATTAATGACATTTAATTTACACTTTCTACCCTATGGACTTCTAGGTATGGTAAGTATGGCAATTATTAGTGTAGACAATTTTGACATATTTAGGGGTCAGACATCATGCAGTGTGGCCTGGTAGGTAGAGTCCTGGTGCGCAGTCAAAAGACCAGCAGCTTCAGTCCCCCCCAAAAATGTGGGTGTTCTTGGGAAAATAGCCGTTTTCATGCACCATCCTAGTCTACACATTCCAAATTATTGTGTTGTGTTTGTACTTGAAAAATTTTGTTAACGTTTTTTAAAATTTAAGTAGAAAATAGTGTGAAATACATAGAAACCTTCCAGCAACTGTTCGTAATTCTTTGTGTTGCATTTCTTCTCAGATCCTGGTGAAAGGCATAGTTGGTGACGACTTCACTGGAGACATAGGAATAGATGACCTGTCGTTTTATGATTGTAACCTTTACAGTGGTAAGAGCCAAACTCAGACTATTTGCCAAGCGAACTGCTCAATATTGTTTCATTTCAGATTCTGCCACTTTCTGCAAACTTTACACATTATATTTTCAATTAGTGTTTTCAAATACACTCGGCATTTAAAAAAATAATGTATTGATCCTGTTGCATTCTGTATCATAGGATGGGAACATCATGAAAATATGTTATTCACACAAATCTGAAAAATGACATGTTTTTTTCCTTGTGTTATGGACCTCTTTCTGTGTCTTGCAAGACATATCGCTATAACAAAACAAACAAAAAACACAAATAACACACCTATATAACACACCATTCCATTCAAACACTGGTTCGCTGGTCTGCCTATCACCTTTTGGTACCAGTTTTTGCCATTTCATAGATTTCTACATTTTTTTCCCTGTATTGTCAGTTGGTGTTCAGGTCAAGTATTAACTCTGAAACCTTATTCTTTTCCTTTTTAACATATTACTTGCAGGCGTCTGCTCCCTGTTGCCACCTTGCAGCAGGTAACACATTAGGAACATCAGTTGGCTTCTTTTGCATCTTTCACAGGTCCACTGTGCCCTGCGGTTCCTCGTTCTTCTCACAGGTGCTTTTTCTGCACCCAGAGGGCTTGCCACTTTTCCTAATGCAGGCGCTGAGCTCTGGTTTAACCAGCCAGCATATCTGGGGGGAGGAGGGGTTTAGACTCTCCCCAGGCACTCTTGTCTCTTGCTTCCCATCATCCTTCTCCGGATGCTCTCGGAAACTCGAGAGTGCCTGCTGTCTCTTCTGAAGCTGCAGCTGGACTGTGACGTCAGTAGTCAGTGCACCCAGCAGCTTTCTTTGAATGTTTCGCTGGGCATCTGGCATCTCTCCTGATGCCATAGCAGGCCTGGTGTCTGTTTTGAAGCCCGTGTACTGCTGCAGCATTTAGTTCAGGTTTTCAATGAAGAACTGAACTGCTTCTATCTGGGAGTGCTTTATTATGATACTGAGAAACAAAACTAAGCTAAAATCATATATAAGATCACATGTTGTTTTTTCGTTTTTCTTTTTCCCCAAAACTTGCGAAAGGCTTAGTGGTCTTTAAATCCAGCTATTTCCAGTATCTTCGTTGCTAGTTATTCCACCAAAATATCAATAGTGGCATGAAATAGAAATTAAAAAAAATGACCACAGTCATTCTAAATGAATTGTTTGTAAATTATCAAAAGGAACATCAAGGAGCCAGGTGTTACCTCTTTTAGCAATAATTGTTTATGGTAGTACCAGTATGCGTCTATATCGACTAATGTGTGCATTCATTCATGTATTTTCTTTTTTTTGTTTGCAGAGGATGGTGGTTGGGCGCTTTAAGCTTCAAATCATGCGGATCACTATCCGCTGAAGTTTCACCATTATTGTGTTGACGAATTAATTTGATTTGCCACTCGTCTAAATTTTCGCTTTGATGGTGAGGGGACTTATACTTCTTGTTGGTTTGCCCCATCAAAGCTAAGATGGAGTTCCTGAGTTTGAGACAGTAAATGGTCTTCTTGAAAGGCACCTCGATTAGCACTATTTCTCTTCCCCTTCTTTTAAGTTTTGGGGAGAGCTTCAAAGCCGTATAAATAGATGTGTCCGGTAATGTTAGCTTTCTGTTTTGCAGTGGCCCAAAATGAAAGACATCACACGTTTAGCCAGTCGTGTCTTTGAAAATGTACGGTTACTGCAATACTGGGCAAATGGTAATTCAACTCGCACAGTCGCCATTAAAAAAAGTGTGGTATACAGTTAGCTAATAGGTTTTTTGTACAGAATATCTGCTATATGTGTCTCTTGTGAATGTGTGGTTCTCTAAAGTGGAGATATCCACCTATGTGCAGGGCCACTGGAATTATGCGTCATGGAAGGGCCAATTTATGTAGCAGGGTTGAGTAAGGTATGGGGCAAAAACGACAAACTATGCCGACTAATGCGATTCATTTTATGATGGCAATTGGTTGCACCTCAACACCCGACTATAGCATTAAGAAAGGTTACCAGTCAAGCCTGGCCAAGAACCTTTAACTGTACTGCAACACGTGTAGCTGTGCTTTTAGTAGCGTTTGAACCGTTTGAGCTATAAATCAGAATACGTTTTGTTAAAATCTACAGTTTATGCAGCAGATGATGGATTACGTACTAAGGGCCTCATTAGGATGGCGGACAGGTCCGTCCGCCACCCCCGAGGTGGAGGGACCGTCCGCAGGGGCAGCGGCGGTCCATCCGGTGCAATTAGGATGCGACCGCCACCCTGTTAATCTTTTCTGCAGCATTTTGCCTATTGATAGTATGAATGAATGAATGAAAAGCAATTTATAATGCGCAACTAAAACCCGAAGGCATCAAGGCGCCTAACAGACAAAAGTCCTCGGAAAAAAGGTAGAGACAAAAACTACAAGTAGGCTTTGGCAAAAAGACGAGTCTTCAAAGCCTTTCTGAAGGCTTGCATAGTAGGCAGGGACTTAATTTCATCCGGTAGGGTGTTCCACCATTTAGGCGCAAGACTCGAGAAAGCTCTGCCCCCCCACTTAGCTCTACGAATGCGAGGCGCTCGTAGCAGAGACTTCTCGGCAGAGCGTACATTTCTGGAAGGGCTATAAGGGACCAAAAGATCTCCTATTCCTCCCGGCCTAGTATACAGCTGGACTCACTACTTTGGCATTTTTGCTCTCTTTATCAGGAAAGCCAAGCTTGATACTTTGGGATGTTCATGGGAAGGAGCCGGAGAAACAATGTTCTGCTTTGCAACTATCAGAGAGTCAAAGCGTCACCAGTGATGGAGGTCTCTGGCCCACAACCTTGTACCACTAAAGGATATGGCACTGAGAGAATATCACACAGGTGAATGCACTAACAGCATCACACAAAGCATAGCAATTAACAGCTTAAAATGCAATTGAAGCAAATTAATGCATTTCATAGAGCAGGTCACTGATTCACAACAATCAGCAGCGCAGAGAGAGTGCACACTAATGAAAAACTATGAAGGAAGAATGCACGGGCACATCGTAAACCGCAGCACTCAGTGTAGGCAAGACTTTGCCAACATCGTCCAGAGGGGTAGTGACAATGTACAAGCAGCATATCCTAGATAAAGCACCTGCTGCACTGAGGAAGGGGGCATTTCAAAAGCATGAGGAGCAGGGAGGTTGAGAAGCTCTGCTGCAGCATCAAATGGGATCACAGAAATTGACAAATAAAACTTGGAACCCAAACCTTTGGATACTGTGCCAGGACACACAAGCAGGAAATCAAATGCTGCTGCGAAGGGCACCCTAAGTGCCCAGCAGTGAGAACAGTATTGTGGAAAGAAACAAGTTTGTCTAAGAGTAAAAACGTGAAATTATGCTCAACCTTAGGCTCAAAATTGTCCCCGTACCTAAAGATACATATTAGGCCTGGCTGGTGTTTCAATTACGTAGGTCCCCTTCTCATTTAGCCAATGGATTCAAGGTAGTCTGGGTAAAGCGGGATGTTACCCTAAAGCCGGTCCCAGGATGCTTGTTTCCGGTCCAGAGAAGACCTGGCTTGGTAGTACGGGCTGGACTGTTCTCACGAGGAACAGGGTCAAAACTGAATTGCACATAGCTCGGTCTGAACTGGGGTGGCGAAGTGAGCTAAAGAACAAAGATGGATTCAACCCAGATCTGTGATTGGGGTGGGTGTCTGAAAAGTTTCAGTGCCCTGTTGAACATCTCCTTGGGTTTGCTTTATTCACACTCAGTTGTCAGGGAATGCCCAGATGTGGATCCCTTGCTCACTTTGCCACTGGATTCAAGCTAGCCTAGCTGTTGAGGGGTGTTACCCTGAACTGGCCCCTGGATGCTTGTTTCAGGGCTAGGGAAGACCAGGCTTGGCAGTTTAGGTTGGATTGTTCCAATGAGAAATAGGGTTAAAGACTGATTTGCATATGGCTTGGTCTGAACTGGGGGGGCAAAGTGATTAAAGAACGATAATGGATTCAACCCAGACCTGTGACTGGGGGTGAGTGTCTGAAAAGTTTCAGTGCTCTGTTGATCATCTTCTTGTGTTTGGAATTTCAATTATGCCAGAGTAATTTTTGGTAATTTCCCGTTACTCTTTGGTGCAGAGATATTGATAATTACTTGAGTAGGCCCGCTTGTGAAATTAAGACTAATTTGAGGTAAAAATCCAACTGCTAGACCACACTTGGCGAACATGGGCAGCTGAAAGCGCTGCTGTTGTGTTCTGTTGCATTAGAGCTATTTTCATAGTGCAAAATGCAAGCTCATGTCCATTTTGGTTGCAAAGGTGCATTTTGTGCTAAGAAGCAAGCGCCTAATGCTAGAAGTAAATTGAGGATTTTTTGTTACCTAAGTGCCATTTAGCAAGTGCGAGTGACTGCTTGCAAGTCATGTTCTGTTGGATTGAGTGCTGTTTCTTAGTGCGAAATGAATCCTCATGTCCATTTTTGATGCAAGTGGACATTTTTGCACTAAGAAAATAACGCAAAATGCAGAAAGACTCTTCTCGGTAATTCTGCAGAATCTCGTGAATTTTTGGGTAAATCCACTTGAGTACGCTACATAGAATTACGCAAGTGATGCCTCTCTCTGTTACATACAACAATTTCTTTCCAACAACAATCACAGGATTTCTAAAAAAGTCCTAAAACATCTGCTATAAACATCAATGGAATATTTACCCAAAACTCTAATCGCCAGGTTTGCGACTATTTCTATTATAGAATAATGTTCTACTCCGTTTTTATACCATGCAATTTAGCCTTTTGTGATCTCCATTCTTGCTGTACTTTCTCAAACCCCAGTGACTGTTTCTGAAGCGCATAAAATGTTTCACACTGTGTATTATCCTTGTCTGAATGCGATTTAATCTTTTCATATTCAGCGTCGATGTTGTTGTTGAATGATAATGATATTTTGCAAGATCAAGTAAATTTATTGTAGAACATAAAATTGCATTTGCATGCCCCCATAACTATATAGCATGCAGTTACAGGCATAGCCATTATACATTAGTAAAATGCCTGACGTGCCTTAAATTCTTATTTTAGGCAAATACAAAGTGAAGACACTGGTTCCTCCTGACCCTCACATTCTCAGAGTTTGCTATAGAAAATCTGATGTCCACTCTACACAACATACAACACAAGGAAATGGTGCTTTGGTTTAATCTTTTTCAGCCATTGTTAAGGATACGCCCCTTCAGGCAAAGCTTACAGGGTTGTCTATCACTTTTTGGTCGGCTGCAATAATTGTTATTATTTTTTCCCCGTTTCGTTTTTGTCATTTGAAGGATAGTCAATGTACACTGAACAACGGATAACTCGACTGCCTTGGTCTGCTTTACTGCATACTTTTTTCTTCAGTTACCGTCGAATCTGTTGGAGAGTAACTCTGAGGACATGATAAATTACTCTGGACTAGTTTTAAAATCAAATAAAGTAGCCAATCAGACAGTGAATCGGCAGGATTGGATGGGGCTGAAATGGGACTTGAGTGGTTTTTCAGTTTTGATCCTTTCACGCTTTTTATTCGTATCATGGGCCTAATGTGGTATTGTGCTTGAGTATTGGCTACTGTGAATATTGTACCTATTGCTACTAATAGGGTTCCTGTAGTGCAGTGGTCTTCAAACTTTTTAAGGCTGCGTCCCCTATGTATAAAAAAACAATCATTGTGCCCCCACCCCAGATTATTTCACATTCATTATCTTAAATTGTAAATGTTTAAATATGTCAAGACTTATTTAAACATTGCAGTTAAGTTGTGTAACCCCTTTTAACAAGCATTTGCAATGCAATCGGCCTCGCCTTTGGGACCTTATATGTATTTAGCTATGCAGCACATTAGCCTGGGTGCTGAAACATCTACTGTTCTTTAACACGAAGGGAAAGTATGCACCAAACTGCACAACACGCCAGTTATGGGAACACACAGAGAGTAAAATTGCCTTTCAGCGGGAAATGGTATAGTCCTCAGCTCTGTTTTTAATATAAAATCAGGGCCTTCGGTGGTCATATCACTGAAAAGGCAAGATTTCAAAAAATGATTACTGTCCACGGGTGCTCATGGAAGACATTTTCTATGGACTCGAATCTAGAGAATGCTAAAGTAATTCTGGTAGTTTACTGACCTCTGCATATCGTTTTCTATCAAGAAAGTTAAATAGAGGCAGTTGCCTGAAAAATTAAAAAAAAACAAAGTCCCTCAGCAGAAAGCAATTCTGGTATTTTACTGACCTCGACTGGTCGTTTTCTATCAAGACAGTTAAATAGAGGCAGTTGAACAGAAAAAAAGTCCCTAAGCAGAAGCAGACAAGTCCTAGGGCTGATCTCCAGAACCCACAAAGTACATACACTTATAAGTATATACTAAAGTATATACAAGGGGTCTCGAATGATCGACCTAAAAATGCAATCAAATACCTAGGACCCAATTCTGATCTTGTTCGGAAAGCAAACCGAACGACTCATGTCTGCAATGCTTTCCATACGACTCATTTCAGGGGAGTCCGACCAAACAAGTACGATGCATTTGAATGCATCTGGATACAATTCGGTTGGACTCTTATTGACTTCAATGGGAACCTCTGTGCCGAACACGAGCACAGGCTCCCATTGACAAAATGGGTGGTTGGGGATCATCATGCACCCCGTGGGGCCTGTCAGACTGTGAAAGGCCTGAAAGGGGGGCCCCATGGGTACCCCCATGGGCACGATTCGTAGGGCCCCGGGTGAAGGTGGGCCTGCAATGGGCCCGCAAAGACTGATCCCAGCAGCCTTTTCGATCCAGGCAAAACGAACCATAAAGGCTGTCCGAATTTTTCATCGTACATGCTTGCTTGGAAAACCAACTCCATAGAGCTGTATGTTAAGGCTATGGAAGGCTCTTATGCCTTCTGGAACTGATTCAGTGAGTGCTAAGGGTTTACAGGCATGTACTTGGTCGTTCAGAATTGGGAACGAGTCGGTCGGAATCAAGGGCACCGGATCGGTTTAGGTGAAACCAAATAAATCGGATTTGAAGCCCTTCCAATCGAAGCCCATAGTTGCCAAACATACTATTCTCGTTATTGAGGCCTTGCTAATGGGCAATCGTTTCCACAGCATGAATGACAGTAATGGTGGAGGGGGGGTGTTGAGGAATATTTCAATGCCCTTCACTTTTGTCACATACTCCCAGCCATATATAAATGACCAAAGATGTTAGTGATGGCCCATTACAGAGTGATTGACTGCCATTAATATTTTTCAGTTTGCAACAAAACACTGTTATTAGCATGATGCTTCTTCTGGCAAAAGCCTTGCTCTCCCACCTGGGATCATTTAAGGCGTTTATAGGGAGACACTTCCCTAGTTTAAGGACCCCTGCTGTAATGTTTCTGGTGACCAGTCCAGGCTGAGCTGGTTTGAGTGGGGCCAACCTTAAGTGAAGTAGTCATGTCAAGCAGTCAAATCGTACACAAACTTTCTAAGCAAACTTTATTTTGGGAGGGGGGAGGGGCATCATGGTAAAGTGTTGCATAACCAAGCTTGACTTAGAGGAAGACGCTGTTCAGATGGACAGGGAGCATCTTTCTGATGTTGTCCCTAAAAATCAGAGTACGAAGTCATGCTGCATCATTTTGCCGATGTTTACATTTTTAGCTGCATTTCTACCTGGAGCTGATGATTGTTTGAAAGTAGTTCTTTAATTTTCAGAATGTTGGTATTCAGAGTGACCTACCCTTCCACTTGTTCCAGAGCACAATTCTCACAACCCCCAATGAGATGTCTGTACATCTATGCTGGGGTGAAAAGACAACTGTAACCATAAAAAATAAAACTTATGATAAAATGAAAATGTTCACTTGATATTTATTTCCGTGACAGTCTCTAGACATCTTTCATGCAGGTGATAAGCAAATTTGAATGGCCAGTAAAGCAGAGATTTGTCTTGCACTGGGAAAACAGTCTTGTTTTGTTTTATTTCATAGAATGAAGCTCAAAAAGTGCTTAAAATTAAATAGAAAAATCTCATTGATTGTATGCAAATTAATCAAAATCCTCGTTTATCCTGATAAAGCCCCCAGATGTGCAAATGAAAAGGGTATAAGATTTAACCTCCAGTAGCCCCAGCCTCTCTGAAATGTATGGCAGAATATGGTAGAAACCTGGCTGGCTGGAGATAGCACCATCACACATGTATCAGAAGGATAAATGAAGATTCTATACAAAGACAGTTGCAGTAAGTTGGACCTGGCATCTGATGCACGGTCTGCCTTGTATTTTCTGCCTCTGCCTTCTGTACTTTTGACTGTGTGCTGGACTACATTTTTGCTGTTTTTTGTACTCTAGGCACTTTACCACTGCAGATCATAGCTAATGTGCAAGTGCTCCCTGTGTAGATTGTGATTATGATTTCTTATCCATGATTGGCATATTTAATTTATCGGTAAGTACCTAGTAACGTGCACTGTGTGTGCCTAGGGCCTGTAAATCAAATTCTACTAGTGTGCCTGCTGCACTGGTTGTTCCACCCACATGACCCTGAACTGCTATTGCAGTGCCTGTGAGTGCAGTTTTAAACTGACATGTTGGCCTGGCAAGTGCACAACTTGCCAGGCCCAAATATTCCCTTTTATTACATGCTAGGCACCCCTAAGGTAGACCCAAGGTAGCACCATGGTCAGGCTGCAATGTATGTGACTGGTAGGACATGTCCTGACCTGTTTCACATTTTTCACCATTACAAGGGCTGTCTCTCCTATAGTCTATCATAGGCTCTGCCTAGTACAAGTCTAATTTTCAATTGGGAAGAGTTAGGGATTCGGAGTTTGGGCTCCCTGAGCTCAGAATTTAAAAAATACATATTTTAGTGAAGTTAGTTTTTAAATTCTGTATTTGAAAACGGCACTTTTAGAAAGAGGACATTTTCCTGCTTTGCCATTCTGTGTCTCTAGATGCTCATTCCACAGGCAGACCGTTTAGGCTGACAGGGCCGTTTGTGCATTCATTTTAGACGGTCACACAAAGGGAGTTTAGGTGTGCCCTGCAAGTTCTGATGACCCATCAACAGGCCTATAGGTCTTCCTGAGCTAAAGTAGTGGGAGGCGCTGTCACCTTCACCTGAATAGGTTTGTGCCTGGCCTTTCACAATGCTGTCTCCAACCACCCTAGAGTGTTTCTGGAGCAACTAACAGGCAGAACAAGAATGTATGCACTCCTTTGAAGAATGCCTACTTCAAACGCCAAAAGGAGCATAAGTATTAGACCCGTAAACCCACATTTTTAGAACACTTCTGGACCGAGGACTCTGCCAAGTAGAAGAGCTAAAGAGCTGTCAGGAGGAGTACTGTCGCTTTGGTGTGTGTTGCTTTGCTGGGTTGGCCTGCAGTTGCTGCTTCTGTCTGTGGGCAGATGTTAGAACTTGACTTTTGCTTTCTGAAATGTACTGTTCCAAGCTTCTCCAAGTGCTTGTGTGTGCTCGCCTCCTCTTGGAAGTCTCAGGGCCATCAAATATTTCAACTGCAGCATTCCTGAACTCCACTGCTAGGAGTTCTGACCTAGTTTGTGGTGCCAATTCCAGTTCTGGGCCCTTGGAGGTTGCCTTGCTGCTTACAGTCTTCAGCTGCACCAACGTCCGGCAAACCTTTCCACGAACCACTGCCATGCAGCTGAAGGAACTGGTGCAATGCCTGTCCATGGCTGAAGGACCCATCACAGCTAGTACTGAGTCTCCGACATCCGAGACCCCGGCTCTGATTTTGGCGCAGGCCCTGAGAGCAGCTGAAATAATCGTTGCATCACCCATCTGCGGATTGAAGAATTGAAACAGCACCATGTCTGGTTTTCCATACATTGCACCTGTTTTCAACCGCATCCCCCGCAGGCCCGAACTAACTTCTGGTTTCCATGTGTTGCTTATCCACACAGTCTTGAATTAAAGCAACAATTCTCATGTGCACAGCAGAACTGACACATCACTTCCTCAGGGATTCAAGAACCGACGCATCCTTGCGTTTCGCAATGCACCTCTCCTTCACCACGGCTTTTCAACATGGATTTATATGCATCAAAGGTACTTTCTGTAAAATCACCGCACCCATATAGTTGCATTGACAGAATTGATTAAACACTTAAAAAGTGATATTTTGAGTTCTGTAGTTTGGAGTTTTGTCATTCTGATCTTGTTTGGTTTAGATAATCGTTGTTTATTTTTCTAAACTGGTGTGGTGTCCATTTGTAGTGTTTCACTGTGTTGCTAGGTGTGTTATATGCTTATATACAACAGTGCACCGTCCACAGCATGTCCTGTTATTGATGATCCTGCTACAATAACAAGCAATAGCATAGCTAATATGTCTGGATTATATCATATAATGAGGTCAGACATATTGGTTTTTCCATAGCTAGTTTTATTTAGTGTTCTTGTTATCAATCCAGTTCAAGTGTGAACCTGCAATGTCCATGAGGACTAACCTATTGTGGGCTGCTTATAATAGGCAACTCACATACTTTTGCTGAAGTTGTGAATATGATGCCACTTTTGTTCAGATCACTAGCTATTGGGCGGGGGCGACTCCTGGTAACTCCCTAGTAAACTGCAGCATACCTTGCTTGCCTTGCTATGAATTATCCCACAGTGCACCATTCTCATAGACAATCAAGATGACAGAAGCTTTCTGATCCTGGATGAGGCTGATTACCTACCCAGTACTGTGTGTAAGGAAATGAACAGCCCCGTTCTCAACCCTGCCAAATTTGTTCTGCCGCCAGCTCCCAGTCCCCCTCGATTGGGTCAGGCTGGTTACAGTTGACCTTGGGATCAGTGGACTACTCTTCCACTGGTCTCACTTTACACTTAACTATGAATGGGAAGGCTTCACCCCGGTCAGTTTCAAGTTAATGAAGTTCCTAAAGTCTAACCTTCTAGAAGTATACTTATACAATTTAATTGGATTGTTATAAATATTACATCAGTATTATCCCAAACCCATGTTACAAATAAATTTAGTTTTTCTAATAGAAAAAGCTACACACCTATACACTGAAAATAGCGTGAGGCTAATTGCTGTTAAGAACACATCAACGGTAAAATTCTTTACATGTTTCACTGTTAAATACTATTCACCCTTCTTTGGGGGGTACTAGGCTTACTAAAAAGTAGCTTACATGATTTTTAAAAGTAGGCATCGTTTTGCTCAAAAATTGTTATGTTGAAAGGTTTGCCTGTAGGTTTAAAAGCTGCATGAGTCAGGCTACACATTTAGGCCTGATACATGTCAGCCTTTTGTATGGCACAGAGTTTCCAGGGGCCTTATTTATGAAGGCCTTGCGCCGCCGGTGCGTCACTTTTAACATGGGAAAAAGTGACGCACCAGTGGCGCAAGTCCTTCATAAATAAGGCCCCAGGGGCCTTATTTATGAAGGACTTGCGCCACCGGTGCGTAACTTTTAACATGGGAAAAAGTGACGCACCGGTGGCGCAAGTCCTTCATAAATAAGGCCCCAGGTGTTTAAGCTTCCAAGCCATGGATATGTTTCTTCCAGCATATGCTATGGCCTTACTGGAAAGTTAAAGATACCAACTGGGTATTAATCAATGCTAACATGTTTTGGGGTCAGAGCACAAACACTGAAGGCCGGACAGCAGTATCCCAGTGCGCAGAATAAAAAAATCAGTAATAACAAGCCGCAGAATAATGGGGGTGATAATGCAAGAAGGATTTACTCAAAGTATGTATTTGTAATTGATTGTGAAGTGCAGTTTAGGTAAGGAGCCGAATAAATAACCTAGAATTTGCTTCATTTGGACTACAAAACAAATACTGCATCCAAATTTATGTGTAACTGTGGATATTTTAAGTCAAAACAGCAGGATCTAGAACTTTCGGGCCATATGTATGAAGGCAATTTTGCGATCACAAATGCCGAAATTCGCCGAATTTCGGCATTTGCGATCGCAAAATTGCTAAGTGGTATGTATGTAAGCAAAACAGCCTCGCAAAATACGAAATCGCAGATTTACGATTTCCTATTTTGCGATTGCATTTAAGGAATCGCAATTTGCGATTCCTTAAATGCAATGTATGAGACCCAGAAAAAGTGCAATTTGGCCATAAGGAATTTGCGATTTCTTTGAAAAATGCACTTTTTTGCATTTTTCAAGGTGCCATGTGGCACACATACATGCCCTTAGGGCATGTATATGTGCCATATGGGCACTCATGCACATTTCAGGGGTGCAAGAGGGTGTCCTTTTGACACCCTGGCACCCTTGAAATTGCATTCTCAATTTGCGATTCTCTAATTGAGAATCGCAAATTGAGAATGTCTTCCCATTCATTCCTATGGGCCTAGAGGCCAAAAGGAATGAATGGGGAGGTATTCCTTAATTACGAATTGCAATTTGCGATTCGCAATTAAGGAATATGTAGGATTCACAAAATTATTTGCGAATCCTACATACATAGCATTTCGTGATTCTCAAATAGCGATTCCCTAAAAATCGCTATTTGAGAATCGTAAAATGTAACTTTCATACATATGGCCCTTAGTCCTCATAATCCATGAGGCGCCTATATCTACTTCTTTGCCTAATCACAAATCCATTGATTCTCCCAGAGACAATGCATTGGCATGGCTAGTGAAACAGCATGCTCGTTTGTTTGGATATCACTTTATGACCTTTTCTGTAAAATAGTCTTTTGTTCCTAGTAGCCTGGAAGAAGATCTAATTACACCACTTCTCAAGCAAGCCAACCTCCCCATCTGTGAGCTATCAAACTCGTGGCCCATTACCACTCTACCTGTAGTTACCAAGGGGCATATTAACAACGGACGAGGATGAATAACGCAAAGTTCCCTTAGCGCTTTATTATTTAACGACGTCTATCTCTGGAATTTATTGCCCTGGTAGCACGTTATTAACAACGTGTTTCTCCAGGGCCAGAAAAATTCCAGAGATAGCAGGGAAATCGCAGTTTTGCAGGGAACATCGCTGGTTTTGCAGCGATTTTCCCTGCAAAGCGGCGATAACCTTGCTGATACGACCCTGTGGTCATATCATCATGATCCACAACCTATGTCAAGCTTAGGTAAATCAGGATTTTAGCAGACGTTAGATTTTGGCGAAAATCTAACGTGTGCTAAAATCCTGTGGGCTGCCTTGTAAATATTGTGTAGTGAACATCAGCAATAGTTTCAAGGTAGTCCATCTGGGATACGACCAGTGACATCCACTTTGCATCTCATTAGAGATGCAAAGGGAGGCGTAGGGAAAAAGAGTGCTAACATGCAATTATGCATGTTAGCACCCTCTTGTAAATAGGGCAATCATTTTATCTCCGTTTTTTGTTTCCTTGTAAATATGCCCCCAAATTAGTCAAATAGGATATTATCCCACAACTGTAGAGCTTTGTTTATTCTCATTATCTCCTCTTAACAGTGCAGCCTGTATTGAAACTTTTTTATAGAACAAAGACAGTCCCTTTGGGTTTTAGGGTTGATACACTCCACTTTACTGATGAGGGGCAGCCTCAATTCTTGTTCTTTTTGACCTAGGCATGCTTTGACACAATGGTTTTCTGCTTCTTGCTGAAGAGTTTGTTCACCAAGTAAGAAGGGTTAAGAAGATAGGATAAAATGTTTGTGATATTTCTAAGGATATTGTACCCAAAAGGTAAAACTGAGCATCTGTCAAAAAAAGAGCCTCTTTTGTGTGCTCACCCCCTTTTTTGTGCACTGATGCTGCTCGTTTTTTAACTCTGCACACTGGGGCACTGCTGTCCAAGCCCTAGTGCATGTAGTCTGACTGCTAAAGCATGATCATATTGGCTGTTGCCTAACTGGAGCACTTAACGTACCAGTAAGACCGTAGTATATGTTGAAGGAAATACATGTTGTGCCATCTACAACTCTGACAAAGGTTTTATGTCCGACTCCTGCAGCATTCAAACCTGCAGGAAAACCCGCCAAAACTACCCTTTTTGACAGGAAAAAATCCTACTGTTAGATAATAAATAAGTCATCTCTAAGTGAGCCTTGTAGCTCCCAGCGTAGGATGGCAGGTATTTTCAAGTGGTACAATCAAGAATTTAATATTGGTATGTACCTACAGTGATTCGCCTCCAAAAGCTATTTTCACTGTAAAGTTTAGAATACAGTCATAACTCTGCAAACTCTCGTCTGGGACAATCTACATGAACCTTCTCAACAGTATTTCTAATGTTTCATCAAAATCCAATTTATTAGTGAAGTCAGATTTTTTATCAAGTCTCCTGAGCCCTGCTATTTACTGGCACCTTCTTTTCCGAGCCTTACTATTCAATGAAACCTTCTTTTTCAAACAAATGAATATCATCTCCTATTTCTTTAATTTGTCTACTGAGTTCCAACCTTACCTCATTGGTTGTTTTGAATGTGATTCACCCATTCGTAAGATGGAGTCTCTGCTGTGCTATCAATTTCTTTAAAGTAGTTGTCAGGATGAACCATAGCAGTCACTAAATTAAGCTGTGCTGAACCCTCCAGTGGCTTGGCACAGAGAATTAACGCTTAACTTAGAGGAAATGTGTAACGTAATCGAGCAGTTTTAAGGAGTGGTGGAGCCTAAAAGCACAAAGTGCCACTCGTGGTCCTCTGGTTTTACTAGACAGTGGGAATGTCACAAGTTCAGGCAGACTGCGATGGACCTAGGGCAGGATACACGGCTAGGTTAGTCTAGCTAAAAAATGGTACAGTCTCAAAGTCCTGCACAAAGAGTTGTGTTCATGTGGAGGAGGGCCTGAAGAGCAGGTAGAGCACAGTGGAGGATTGTCACTGTAGCATGAAGAGCAGGCTGGGCCACATGGATTATCGCCATTGTTGTGTGAAGTATTATTAAACAAGGGTCCGTGGACTATGTGATTTGATCGGCTAGAGGTCCTAGGTCCTCTCTAGTGGATAATGTTATCCCTGATGTGAACAGGTACGAACTTTCAGAAACCCAGCTTACTGACTAGAAGGTTATCGAGCACGTGGCCTGACATTGATAGGACCACCGCTTCATTACACTCAGAACACCATCATTTTTTGATGAGAGAAGCCCCGCAATCTACGCTATTAACTAAAACAGGGATAACATTATCCACTAGAGAGGACTGAGGACTTCTAGCCGATCAAATCCCATGGGCATTATCACCATGATGGAGGCAAGGAGGCAATACCATTGATTGGAACATGGAAGCATAATATATGTACCACCTCCTCCTTGAGGGGTCATCAATAAAGGTTTGGTTGCCTGTTGTTTTATAGTCCTGATGAAGACTCGCATGGCCCAGGCATAATTCACCCTTAGGCCCTAAGTCGAGCCGAAACGTCGACGCCCTTGATATTGAACCTGGACCCACATGTTTCCGCTTTATATTCATGTGCAACATCATTTATGACACATATATGTGCTTCTATTGGAAAACTATGAACATTATTGAATAATTTGTATTTATGGCCAGGTTGAACAGGACGGATAATTGCGGATCCGCACTGTCTTGTATAAAGTGCTTATGAATATTTTTATGTCACTAATTCTTGGAATTTCTTTTCTTCTTTTCATCACCCAACACTATTCAGTTCACCCTTTTCTATTTTTGCACGATCCTCTTGAGGGCAACCACTATGACTCTTATGTATTGTCAGTCAATTACATTTTTATTCAGAGGCAATTAATGAATAAATTGCCCTTGATTTATATGTATGCTGTTGCTTTCTCTGTATTGGTGCATTCATTGACTTGGAGTAGATTTTCATACTCAAGAAATGTTTAATTGGTGACTAAGTACTGACTAATTGTGGTATTTATAAGAAATAGTCCACGGACCCTTGTTTAATAATACTGTACGATACCCGAGGTCCAGGACCATTTGGGTTACCCCATTGTATTAATGGATATTGTTGAGTGAAGAGCTGGTTGGGCATCACAGACTGTCATTGCTGGAGCTTTGTGTTGGCGGTCACCACAGGCCGTCACTATTGACCCATGAAGTGCATATCCAGAATTGTTGGTCTTCACTGTAGCGCGAAGAGTCTGGTTCTGCAGATTCTCAGCATGAACATGGCCATTCGCCCTTGCAATACAGCAGTGCTCAGGCAGGACTACTTGTAGGTCCAATACAGCAGGTAAGATGAGCAATTACAGGGAGGCCTATGGAGAGTGTTGTCCCTGTGTCTCAGACAGGAGGCCAGCCGACTGACCCTTTGAGTCACTCAAGTAGCCTGAGAGGAAGAAGCAGGTGTCTTCCTTCTCAGAGAGCAAGGCAGTCTTCAAGCAGTAGGACAGTCCTTCTTCTCTAGTATCCACAGGTTAAGAAGTGGCTTGGTGTGTCTTTTATTTTTACCTTGTGCCAGCCTTTTTGTGAGGGAGAAACACCCTGACCTAATCCCACATCTGGTTCCGTAAAGCTCTTCCTTTCCTCTGCGAATGGCTCCAAGAAATCTGGGGTGAAAAAAGGGTGGTGCTGGGCTCCTTTGTGTATGCTCGAAGCAAGCACTTCGAGTGTAAGTTGGGCAGGGCATCTGCCCCCATCTAGTACCTGTTTGTGTCACTCTCTTGCAGGAATACACAAAGCCCAAAAGTAGTTCTATAGCTGCCATGTGATTGCAGATGGCACACATGGTTATGACAAGAAAACTGCAGCTTTATAAAACTGGCATTTTCAGAATTGTGGCTTAAACTCCGACTTCACCATTAAAGAGGAGCTTCATTTATTAATTTGAGCCTAAACACCAGATCTCAAGCTGCTCTGAATCTCACAATATCATTTATTGAATATAATAAGGTAACCCAGTGTTAATCATTGGCAGCGATAGACCTTAAACAGTGAAAAATGACTTTAGGAGCATTTCATTGCCAGGAGGTGTAAAACTTAAACACTCATGTCCTACTTTTTAAATAGAATTTGCCCTGCAATATGAGCCTTTAGAGCTTACCTTAAGAGTGTCTTGTAAGTATTAAAAGGGGAAATGTAGGCCTGGCAAAAGGTTAATTTTACCAGGTCAAGATGGCAGGTTAAAACTGCACTAAAACCTGCACTGGCATACGGACAGAGACATGTTTGAAAGTGCTTATTTAGTGGGTGGCACAATGAGTGCTACAAGCCTACTATCAGCATTATTTACAAACCCTGGGTACATGTAGCACCATATACTAGGGATCTATAAGGAAATTAAAGGTGGCAATCAAATGTAGGCTAATTTTACCATATTTACGGACAAAGAACAAACACTTTGTCACAGGTTATCAGCAGAAAAGTGCAGTGCTTAATTTGAGCTAGTGAGTTCTGGTGCTCTTTATCATCAACACCAGCGCTTGAGCACCAGTTAAGGACACATTAATTTTTGGTGGGCACTAGAACATTAAGTGATTCATCCAGAATCGCAGGATATTGAGCTGAAGCCGAGACTGAAACGCAGCGCACACGTCGGCAGCTCTGGCCATTACACCACATCCCTTCCCCATATATAGGGTTTGTTGATTCTGTGTTAGGCATTGCTAACAGGAGAAATGGGCTTGTAGAAGCTTCCTCCTTACGAGAGCCCTGCTACTTCTTTTTTTAAACAAATTAACCAGTGGTAAAGTGCACAGACTCCTAATGCCAACAAAAACAAATTCAGAAAAACACAAGTGGTGAAGTCTAAAAGGATTGGGAGTGACCCTGCAGAGAGGGCCAAGTTCAGCGGTCACTCTGTATGTGGTTTATGTGAGGGCTCCCATCGGCAGCCTGCATAGCGGAATTGCTGGTGGCGCATGACCCCAGACCATGTATACCAACAATGGGTTATGGTCTGATTCAGTATGGCATAACTATTGTATTGTAGCTTTTCGTTACTGATTGTGAAGTTAAAGGGGATTGTCCTGTCTTTCTCAAAATCCATTACCGAATTGTAACCTTCCCCTCATACATGGAGTGCCCCAGAATTTCAAGAGAATGGGGGTTTATGTATCACAAACCATCATTATTTGTAGTATAAACATTACCAGTTATCAGAGGTTGCCCATTTCCAACAATGCATGCACTCCTAATCTGGAAGGGAGTCCTGGGTGATAGCCAAACTAGTGTACCTCTGGAGTATGCAGAGTTTACACTACCCATAAGCCGCCACACCACCTCCCTCCCAGCTCGTCAATTTCCACCACAGTGGGATTTATTTCTTGAAATAAGGTGAAGTGGATATTTCTTCGCTTCAAGTGTGATCGTATTCTGTGCATTGTGGCACTAGTTCTCAATCCTTTATGTTCGATGTAAGGTACTCGTATGTATTAGGCATCTAGTGTTTGAACCTGCGTAAATATATCCAAGGGCCTCATCATTCAGCATGGACAGCAGTTCCGCTCCCAACGCCTTACTCCTAGACGTGAGTCTCTCACAATCTCGCAACCCTATGACCTCCTTTAGCCAAACTTGAAGACGTTTCTTTTGCTGGGCACTGTTAAGACCTCTTCCAGGAGACCCCATTGGGTATTGAATGCCTTATTTAATTTGGTCAAAACAGTCTGCCTTATAAGGAGATTCAGAGCACTATTCAGCCAGTTACTTTGGTCACCAACCCCAATTCAGTCCCCTTTACAACCAGGCCTAATTCTCTCACAGGAGTAAGATTGCTATTAACATATATCCAGCTCAAAAAGACTCGGAAGTACACTTTTTTTTTTAAAGAGTTTGAGGTTGCAAATCAATTGCTTTTCTTCTTTCATGTCGTTGTTTCCTCTGAACTGCTTTTAGGTTTCTAGCTCATAAAGACGTTTATTGACATGAACTTGGCTCATAACATTTATTATTCTTTGCCTTTCATGATGTTTGGTATGCTGCATTCTCGTGTTTCCCCTCCCTTTGAGTATGGTTTGCCCTTGTTCATACTAATAAAATCTGAGACAATGTAACTATCTCTTTTTGGACTCTAAGGCTTCAGATGGCCGGATGTTTTGAGAGTTATCAACAGCACATACAATGTCTTTGGCCATGCTTCACCCTGCGACCGCACACATTCTTACAGGTGGTAAGGTAACATTTGGCAGTTTCATATTTTATTTATTTTATTTTATTTTAAAGGTTTTATATAGCGCTAGCTGGACCCAAGAGTATCAGAGCGCTTTACAGGATTTGGTTAAACATAAAGACAGATCAAACTGAGTACAATTGCTAAAATAAGGTAAGGCAGTTGAACTTTAAGAATGATTAAAGTTAGGAAGTTCAAAATCATGTAGCAAATTGAAGATAGTAGATCAGGAAGACAGAGAAGAATTATATAGTATGTCAGTAGATGGAAAAAGGTGAGAGATTTAGGTGCATTTGTGGAAGGGAGGGTTGAGGTGAATTATAGGTAGCGGGGGGCCTGTATAAGTAGTGAATATAGGAGGAGTTAATTGCCAGAGACAGTAAGTATAATTAATATTTGATGAGAAGGAGCAGCTTGAGTTTTTTTTTGAAGCAGGGGTAGGATGGGTTACAACGTAGATCTTTGGGAAGAGTATTCCAGATAAAAGGGGAGTTACCAGAGAATGAGCGAGATTGGGTTGCTTTCTTTTTTAGCTGAGGAGGGACTAGGACAAGAGAGTTAGTGCTCCTCAATGTTCTAGTACACCCAGCTTTTTGGAGTTTGTCAGATAGGTAAGAAGATTTTGGTGAAGGGCTTTGTGTGTGTGATGCAGGCAATTTTGTAGGTGGACCTGCCCTAGATTGGAAGCCAATTGAGGTTTTTGAGAACAGGGGAGATGTGATTGTATCGCTTACAGTCAGAAATAAACCTAGCAGCGAGGTTAAGAATGGATTTGATAGGGGCTAGGTGGACTTTAGGGGTGCCAGCAAGAGTGTCATTGCCATAATCTATTCTAGACAGGACCAGTGATTGTACAACTGATTTAAAGTCATCTGCTGGAATGAAGGGTTTGATTTTTTTAAGGTGATGTAGTGTGAAGAGAGCACCTTTTGCTAAGTTTTTTATATGGGGAGTAAGATTGAGGTTCTGATTGACGCTAATGCCGAGGGACTTGACCGAGTTGGAGATGGCGCAAGAGCAGTTGAGAGCTTTAATGTCCGCGATCCAGTCTTCAATAGGGAGTGTATTATTCTTGGGAGAGAATAGGATGATTTCCGGTTTTTGGGGGTTTATTTTGAAGTGGTTTTGATGGAACCACAATTGAATCTTGGTCGGGGCATGGTTGAGATGTAAGATGTCGTCGTGGGATTTGAACTTGTAGTATAGTTGTGCGTCATAGGCATAGAGGTGATAACTGATTTTTGCTTGTTTAAGAATAAGGATGAGGAGTTCCATGAAGAGGTTGAAAAGAGTTGGAGAAAGGATAGAGCCCTGTGGAACGCCCAAGGAGACAGGTTGAGGTTTAGAAAGGCAACCGTTAACTTTAATTTGTTGAGTTCTATTTTGGAAATAAGAGGTGAACCACTTGAGAACATCACTGTCAAAGCCAAAACAGTATTTGAGGATATTGAGTAAGGTGACATGGTTAACAGTATCAAAGCCAGCACAGAGGTCAAGAAGAATGAGGAGGGAGGATTTGCCTTTGTCCAGGGAACGATGTAGGTCATCAGTGATGTTGAGCATTACTGTTTCCGTTCTGCAACCCTTTCTAAAACATCATTGTAAAACGTCTAAGAGGTTGAATGTGTCAATGTGTTTGTCCAACTGTATCAGGACGCCTTTTTCGAGGGCTTTGGATAGGAAGGGAAGGTTGGAGATAGGGCACAGGTTGTTTAAGTCGTTGGGATCAGCCGCTGTGTTTTTGATAATGGGGATAATTTGGCCTAGTTGGAGGGAAGCATGAACAATACCAGTGGCAAAGGAAGAATTTATAATATTGGTCCATAGTGGGGCAATGATATGTTTTAGTTCTTTTACCAGATAAGCAGGAAGAGAATCTCTGGTATGCGAGGATGGTTTAATCTTGGTGATTTTGTTGAGAACATTCCTTTCTGATGCTGGACAAAAATCACTCCATGAAGCGTTGTTTTTTAGCTGGGAGCCGCTAGGGTAAGGTTCATAGTGGGTGATAGAGAGGGGAGTTGAGAGGGATCATGTGGGGAGAGAAGTGGAAGACGGCACAGGGGGAATGTTAAGGGGGGGTGTTGACTAAGTGGTGGGGGAGTTGGGGCGAAAGATTGATCAATCGTGGTGACTGTATTCAGAAAGAAGCTAGCAATTTCTTCACATCTCTCAACAGTAGCTAGTAATTTTGGGAGGGCTGAGGTAGTTTGTTTTTTGACAATGTTAAAAATTTCCCTAGGTCGATTTCTAGCCTGATCAAGTTGAGAACGGAGAAAGGAAGCTTTTTTGTTAAAGATGTGTTTTTTGTAGTTGCTTTAGCAGCTCTGAGGAGGACAAGATTCGAGGTGGAAGGTTGATTCCTCCAAATGCATTCAGTCTGCCTGAGAGCTTGTCTCTCTTTGTTTAGGTCAGAATTAAACCAAGTTTTGGACGAAACAGTTTTTGGGAGTTTTAATTTGGCTGTGGCAATTTGGTCAAGGACTTCGAGAATAGAGTTATTATAATGTTCAGTAAGACCTGTGGCACTTTTGGAGAGAGGGGAGAACTGTAGTCGAGCTTTTATTGTAGATTCCAACTCACCTGGGGGAATAAGGTGAAGATTTCGAGTTAGCTTCTTTTATTTGCTGGGGCTAGACGGAGAAGGTGGCATGGAGCTGTTAATGGTGAAGAGGATGAGGTGGTGATCTGACCAGTCAATGGGGATGATGTGGGAAAGAGAATCCAGTTCCTTGCTAATGATAATAGCATCAAGGGTCAACCTTAACTATGCCCCCCTCCGCTTAGTACACTTACTCTACCTGTTTTAAACCATAACTGTTACATGAACCACTCCTACTATATTAAAACCTGCTTGATAGTGAGATTGTATGTGCTCCGTTTTATGGTGTGCTCTGTACTAGTCTTGCTTTTGGTTTCTCCACCTGCACCAGTGGCCTCATTCCTTTGTGAAGAGGATGAGTCTGTGTTCACTTACTTTATCTGTGTCAGCCCTTCTGACTCCTGTGTGCTACCATTTGAATTTGGATGTCACTACTTTCTATTCTTTTATGTTGCTTGAATACTGAGGTGCAGATCCAGTTGCAAACATCTATTACAGTCTTTTGACAACTATTGTGTACCTTTAACCTGAATTGCTTACATGTGATATCATATATGAGCTAACTATAGCTATTTGTCCTATGTTGAATTGATAGCACAGCATCAGGCCTAGAGGTATATCATTACCTCATTGACTTATTCGCTGAGCTAAAGAAAGGGAATGATAAACACCACTGATAGTCGTTATTTATGACAATTCGTAGAAATGCAAACTAAGGAAAACAAAAGGCTTTTTTAGTTCTAATATTCATATTAAATTAGAAAGGACATATAAATAGTTAAATCAAATAAAAAGCAATACACTGACAAAAGAGCAATACAAAACCGAGTATCAATACTGTCATATATCGCTCCTACATAACAATGTAAATAGCATGTTGCAGGAACAAGATCATGGAGGAACCATATTAAAAAGTCAGATGCATCACTTGATAAAAATTAATCAAAAGAAAGAAAAGGAAAGGAAGGAGAAAAAAGAGAAAGAAAGGAAAGAGAAAAGAAGAAAGAGAAAGAGAAGAGAGGAGAGTGAAGAGTGAAAAGTGAAGAGAGAGTCTCCTGCTACAAAAAAAGACGGAAATAAGAAATTAAGGAGATGACACAAAGGGATATTGTTCTACCAAACCTTTCGAAGCTAAGTCCACATATCTATCCAATGATCTTCAAACCCCACTAGAAATAGAGGGAGAAAGATGATTCTCCTCCACAGAGGTATGAGCCCCACAGAGAAAAGAGACCCAAGCCCACCATGTATGATAGGATATGGACCCAAACGATTTCCACTCCGTAGGAATAATCTTCAGCGTATTTATCAACAACAAGTCTAATAATTGCATATCTAAAGAATCCAACGGTAATGGTAATAGTGTAGCCCATGGACCCAACAAAATTAGAGGTAACAAAATCTGAAACTGAATGTCAAAGATTAGCATGAGATGTTTATGAACCAATTTCCAAAAAGGTTGGAGTAAAGAACATTAAAAGAACATATGTTGATGGGTACCAGCGGCTAATTTGAAACTCCAACAAAGGTCATTATCTTTAAGATTAAGAGAATGAAGGCATACCAGTGTCCAATGTAACAGATTAAGAGAAACATGTTTAGACTGAATTGGAGAGGGGCAATCTTATTACAAAGAGAACGTCTCCCAATAAGTTGCCAGGTTTCTGGGGAAGTATGTTTGAAAAGATCATGGTCAAAAAGGTGTAGCCATCTCTGTTGTGTAACAGTAGACAACATAGGCGGTTTGGAAGATAAAAATGTATAGATCTTAGAAGCCCCATGAACTGATTTATACCACATAGAAAGGAGAGAAACTTTATGGGAAACTGGATCGAAATGAACCTTAGCAACGGCAACTTTGACTTTAAAAAATATATAAAAATCAAAATTAGTGAGAGAAAACGGCCGAGCTAAGGAAGAAAAAGGTAATAAATCATGATTGGGATCATAAAGATGTAGAACAAGGGTGATACCCTTGTTAGCCCTGTAGGCCACCAAAGTCGAGTTAATATCAATCTTAATTTTAAAATTGTGCCACAAAAAAGAACATCTAGACTTATGGATTGGCTTAGATACTTTCTTATCAATCGCTTTCACTGCAGTAATGGTATCTAAAATAATAGCACGAGAAAAAGGAATAGGCAATGTGGATGCAGTTAAAAAAGAGGAGGTAGTTAGAGGAGAAGATAATTCTTGCTCAATAAACACGCGCGATGGAGTATTCCGAGGATCTGTAGAAAACCAAAGAGCCCCTTGGGAGGCTAAAAAAGCCACTTGGTATTGATCCCAGTCAGGAAAATTACAACCTCCCATGTCATAAGGTCTCATCAAGTGTTTATAGGCTATTCTAGCTCTCTTATCACTCCAGAGGAATTTTGAAGTGAGGGAATCAATTTCATGAAAAAAGACGAAGACAACTTAACAGGAAGCATTGACGACATAAAGTTAATAATGGGCATTATCATCATCTTTAAACTTTCAAGATGTCCCCACCATGAAATATATTTAGGTGACCAAGTATCCAGAATTTGACGAACCTTAAGTAAAGTTTGAGCTTCATTATTTGAGACTGTGTCTGTTAGAGTACTGCAAAACCAAATCCCCAAATATTTAATATGTTTTGATTGCCATTTAAAGCCAGCATCCCCCAGGTGGATCTATGACAGAATTTCGACAGACAGAATTTCGACTTACACAAATATCGGCGTAATTATATCGATTGCAAGAATATCGACGCCCTATGTACAACATGGTAAGTACCAAAATATCGAAAAAATAATATCGATGTTAAAAATATCGTTGTCAAATATATCGTTTTTTTGGGTTTAAAATAACATGAAAAATACTGTAAATAATACTTATAAATTACTTAAACATATTTAAATATATTTAATAATGGTAAAAAAAAATAATACATATTTAATAAAAAGAAATAATATTAACAAATCATATATAATATATACTTACTTAACAATAATTACTATTCCCACTCCAGAGGGTGCAACAGTAGGGAAAGTGTTGGATAGCGTAGGGGTTAAAATTACTATTCCCACTCCAGTTGGTGCAACAGTAGGGAAAACTGACACTGAATCTAAAAAATATCCCTTTACCCAAGAACTGAAAACTGACCCTGAACCCTAAAAATACCCCTTTACCCAAAAACCCCAAACTGACCCTGAACCCTAAAAATACCCCTTTACCCAAAAACTGAAAACTGACCCTGAACCCAAAAAATACCCCTTTACCCAAGAACCGAAAACTGACCCTGAACCCTAAAAATACCCCTTTACGCAAAAACTGAAAACTGAACCTGAACCCTAAAAATACACCTTTACCCAAAAACTGAAAACTGACCCTGAACCCTAAAAATACCCCTTTACCCAAAAACTAAAAACTGACCCTGAACCCTAAAAATACCCCTTTACCCAAAAACTGAAAACTGACCCTGAACCCTAAAAATACCCCTTTACCCAAAAACTAAAAACTGAGCCTGAACCCTAAAAATACCCCTTTACCCATAAACTGAAAACTGACCCTGAACCCTAAAAATACTCCTTTACTCAAAATTAATTAATATTACAATTAAATTACTTCCCACCCTATTCCCCTATAAACCCACAACCCGCTCCAGTAGTAAAACATATAATTTAGTTAAAAATATACATAAATTATCAATTAATTATTCAATTATTCAATTAAAATAAATCATTGCCAATTAATATTTAATTGCAAAATAAATGAATCATTAAAAAATAATTATTTAATTACAAATAAATTACTTCCCACCCTATTCCTCTAAAAACACACAACCCGCTCTTGTAGTAAAACATATAATTTACTTTTATATATTTTTTATTTATAAAAACATATTAAACACATATTATAACAATTAATTTAAATACTTAACTAAAAGTTCGAACACATATTAGTAAATCAAAATTACTTACATCGAAATATATGCTATCGATATAAGTAATTTAGATATTACTTACCTTAGGATCGATATTCTGGCCATCGATATTCTGGACATCGATATTCTGTCCCTTCGATATTTGCAACTCGATATAAGTGTAAGTCGAAATTAAAGATTCGATATTTTGACTGTGTACCCCCCCAGGTTTGCAGGAAAACATCACACACGTTGAGGGGTAACATCTCAGTTTTATCTTTGTTGAGAGTATATCCTGAAACACTAGAAAATAGATCAATAGTCTCAAAAATAGCAGGAATTGCAGTAACTATATCATCGGAAAAAATGAGCACATCATCTGCATAGGCAGCTGTTTTGATAAAATTTGAACCAAATTGAAACCTTTTAATATCTTGATTAAGATTAAGTAAACGAAGAAGAGAGTCAATAGATAATAAAAACAAAAGAGGTGATAACGGGCACCCTTGTCTAGTACCCTGACATAGATTAAAAGAAGAAGAGGTAGCACAGTTAACCCTAATATTTGCCTTAGGATGTGCGTACAAAGACATCACCATATTAACAAAGGAATCTCCAAGATTGTGGGCTCGAAGCACTGCATGTAGAAAAGGCCATGAGACCTTACCGAAAGCCTTTTTTGGCATCGAAGGCAAGGGCCGCTGCAGGCAGGTTAGATAATTTTGCTTTTCCCAGGATATGACAAAATGTTCAGATATTATCCCTAGCCAACCTACCTTTAACAAAGCCAGTCTGCGATAGGTTAATAAGTAGAGAAATATATGGTTCCAGACGTTTGGCCAGGATCTTGGCAAATATTTTCGCTTCCATATTTAGGATAGATATGGGGCGAAAACTATCAGGATCCAAATGATCTTTTTCCTCTTTAGGGATTACTACAATAGTAGCCTCCGCCGCAGAGTCCGAAACCGAGCCTGACGAAATAAAGCCATTGAAAACATCTTTGAGACTACTCGGTGCCAGAGAAAAGAACCCCATAACAGAAGCATTTGCACAACAATGACAAAACAGAACCAATGAAGACACAAACAATGGAGACCAGCAGGAGACTGTAGAAAAGAAGGAATAAGTAAATATTGGAAAAAGAGAAAAAGGAAAGAGAAAAAAGAAGAGAAGATACAGAATAAAAGAGAAAAAAGATGCTATAAGGGGAAGTCTATAAGAGACAAAATGCATACGAGGGAGGAACATGGAGGAACTACTAAGGAGGCCAACAAAATAGAAAAAAACCCAATCGCCAGAGGCAACAGAGAGAGGCAAGTCAGATTAAATATATAAATGCATTATAACATATAAACTGATGAAAAACAGTTAATCTAACAAGGAGCCATCAAATAATATGAACAGTATTTGAGAGGAAAAGCTTATATAATGTGCATCTTAAACATAGCATATCAAAGCGCAATATATATAATACTGTAGTAACAGTATAAACAACAGAAACTTATCGAAGTAGATATACAATCACAGCATCAAAAGAGAATTCATATATAACAATTCATACAGCACATTGGTAAATGCCAACTATCAAGGAATATGCAGAGCATAATACCAATAAGTTATCAAGAACAGGGTAAGGGAGCATTAGACTATAATACCAAATATAAGAATAGTAGAACAACAAAGACAAAATAAATATGAACTATGAACATGAATGATCTGTGAAATAATTAGAAGTTCACTGCACACTATACTTACATACTCAGACATAGAAAAGATATATTAGACCATAACAGAGCAGAGATACACAGATGCACCATCAGACAAGAACAAGAGGATGAAAAAATTGACATAAACAACAGACAGGACTTGAAGATAACATAAATATATATATAATAGGCTCTCATAATAGAAAAAGAGAATTACCTAAACAAAACAGTAAACTAAGAAATACCAAGGAAACTCGAGCAAGAAATGACAGTAGTTCCCCAGCAACACCCAACATCCATAAAGGAGAGATACTGCTCTAAGAGAGAATAATCAAAGAAAACAGAAAAATAGAACAAAGAGGATAGTAGTAAAGAAAACTGTTACTAAAGCCCCAAACAAGACAGATATGAAGAAATTGCAACCTGTACCATAGGAGCTGAACCTGCTAATAAATGATTAGAACATACTAAAAGCTGCAAGTATCATCCAAAATTTCTTCAAAAATAGTAACAAATACCCTAGCATTATTGCAAGGATATAAAGACCGGTAAGAACAAAATTACACACATCTCACAAGAGATACTCAAGATCCACAGGGACCATGAGAAGGAGTAAATTCCATCTGGGATTCAGTCTGATTGTCCAAAAAGGTAGAAAAATCAGAAAGCTCATAAAAAATCTGAGTGCGACCTCTAAAGGTTATTCGAAATCGTGAAGGGCCAGCAAAAGAAAATGGAATGTTCATGTCATGAAGTCTTCATTGCAGATTAAGAAAACCTTTCCGTCTGATGACAGTATCTCTAGCAAAATCCTGGGATATGGCAATTTTTTTACAGGAAACGTTGTCTGTTGAATGTAATCATTTCTTAGAAGGGTATAAGGACGGGTGGGCGTAGTTCGCGAAGTAGTGCTACGCGAAGCTACCTGAAGTGCACTTCGCACTACGCGAACATCACGTAGCATTACGCGAGCTGCGTAGTAGCATGTTCGCACTGGGCAAGATGCGTTTTCAATGATTGCACAGTGCAGACAAAGAACCGGCACTGTGCAATCATTGAAAACGGCATCTTGCACAGTGCGAGCTGTAGTTTTCTGCTGCTTGAGTAGATTATTACTCGAGCGGCAGATTTCCCAACGCGATTCTGGTAGTTTCTCATTGAGAGCGGTCACGAGCATGTGCAACCACTCACAATGAGAAACCTGACCTCCCCGCGTTGAGAATCTCGCCGGGATGTCATTTTGCTTGCTCGCGGTCGCGAACATGACGTTGAGGCCCGCGAACAAGGAAAAAATGACCGCTGCACTACGCTACGCTGCACTACGTGTGTTCGCACTGTGCTAAGTGCAGCTCGCGTAGTGCGAAGTTGCGCAAACTGCGCAAACTCCACGAGCGTAGCGTAGTGCTTCACCCAGGGTTAGTATAAGGCATACTTTGTTCCAGCTACTGCAACCACCAGGGGAAGACCTAAGGGGGCGCTGGTTATATATATTTCTGTAGTGTTAACTTGCAAAGTGCGCAGAGTATCATCTGCCAAACCATGGCATTGTTGGGTTAACTTTAAAAGGAGAAAACTGTCTAGCTGGTTTGGTAAATTTTTATAATTCAGTTAACTCATGCTCAGATTCTAGCCATTTCTCTGCTTTGAATGTTTTTATTGTCGAAAACAAAAAAGATGCCCAGACCCTCTTATCTTGATATAGAGCTCAATCAATAAGAACCAAGTACAACTTTATGAAACCTGGTAAGGTACTTTTATTTGTACCTATTACTCTCGTTTTTTTTAAATTCTTTTTTGTAAGAACTTTTGTTTTTTGGCAAAAATAGATACACATTAACACACTGTTCTACAACTAAACAATTTTTCAAAGGGAAAACAAATTTAAAACGATATAGCAGTATCACAGAACAATACACATTACAGAAAATGTTTGAAGTAATGAAATTTTGAAACAAAAGTTATCAAATTAAAATTGCAAGAGCAACCAAAAAGGAGTACTTTTCAGTTTATATAGGCAGATGGAGTTCTGTCTGAGGTAGTGTGGGAAGGGTCTAGTGACGACTGTCACTAGTCTGTATGTATTTCTAGTCTAATCAGAGGGTGGCTCCCTCTATCCCACCCAGCACACCCTTAACAAAATTTAGAGGAAAACAGTTTAATATAGAATTGATGAGTAAATAGGAGTGCACTATACAACCCAGTTTTTATCAGAGGTTCTCAAGAGGCATTGGGGAGTGACCCCAAGAGGAGTGGCTCAGGTATCTTCCATCCCAGAGAAGTGGGAGAGGTTCAGAGTAGCCCAGATTGGTCCTGTTGTAGTGGGAAGGTTGTAGGGCCGCACTTTCTATCTCCTAGGAGAAGGACTGAGACTGGGACATGTCTCAAAAGTGCCCAACCTCAGTCTCAGTGCCTGGATGGTTCCTTAAGGAAACACCAGGAAGGGCGCCTAGTCTGTCCTGATGGGCCGCCCGTTGATGGGGATCTCCTAGTGTCAGGAGAACTTGGAGTGTCTGTAAGCAGTTCTCCATCAGTTCTAGTGTCTGGCAGTGCCACTCCTAAGTGGAGGGTGGAGATGCCCAGATTGAGGGGTGTGAGGGAGAAAGAGTCCAGAGTGGAAGAACCAGTTGGTCAGGGGCCAGCCAGAAGGGCTGAGTCTCCAAGGAATGACCATGGTGACACCACTTCTGTCCTGGGGAATTTTCACGCACTGTCAGATGGACAAGGTTTGGGAGATCTGCGCCAGGCAGACTGTCACACGAAACATGAGTTATGTGTTATGTGTTATGTGTTACCCTCCGGGGGGCATATGTGCTCCCATGGCTATTTTTATACAGCCTTTTGTGGAGTTCCTTTTGTGGGGTGTCTAGTGTGTTGCTGCTGTGTGTGTGTGTTGCACAAACGCTTTACACATTGCTTCTGGGATAAGACTGACTGCTCGCACCAAGCTACCAAGGGGGTGAGCTGGGGTTATATTCAGCGTGTAACTCCCTTGCCCTGACTAGAGTGTTGGTTTCTGCGTGGCTTAGACGCATACCCTAGCAAACAAGAAATCCCATTTCTAACAGTGATACAGAAAATGGGGAGGATGAAGAAAAAACACACAATCCACATTCCTCCAAACAATAGCTACATACTGTCACGTTTGTCCGTAAATTTCACTCTATGGTACATAAACTCATACTTGATCTTGAGATACTAAATCGAAAAATCTACTATCTTTATTATCTTATATTTCCATACATTTAAACCTTTTGTTGCCTTACATGTTTGAATCTGCCACAACTCCTTTTCAGAATGCCACAAGGTGTGCAGGGGCTACGGCACACAACCGTGTTGGTTGAGGCCTTTTACTCCTGATGTCCCGGGGCCTACTGTGTACCTACTGTGGATCCTGAGCAACTAGGCCAAGTAACCTTTCTACACTTGATACTCAGTGGTAGCAGTGGACGAGTAGTCAAAAGCTCTCAGGGGTGGAGTGTAGCTACAGTTAGTAAAGAGGACTCATAACTCAAAGTGCACACAATACTGTCAATGAATCAATATCCAGTTGTATAGTCGGTTTTATAAAAAAAATAAGACTTTTATTTCTAATTCTGCTCAGTCAAAGAAAAAAAACATTTGAAAGCAACAACACCATCCCCTTGAGTTTAGGCCTATAGTGCTTGTCAGGCAAATCCCTGTCCCACTCTCTTCCTTGCAAAATGATAGGGGCTCTTACCCATCCAGAAAAGGTTCACTACTAAGCCGTACTCAAGAGTTTCCCATTGACTCTTCAGCAATTAGTCAAAAGTGTTGCAGCCCTGTCAGCAGTAAATTCCTGAGCTCCAACAGTCCCAATTCAATTCATACCCACTCCTTTAACATTAAAGCATTCAGCATTGCAGTGAGTGCCCTGACCGCAGACCCTCACAAGTTTTTTTCCTGGTAGGAGAAGTTGGGCTGTTTGTAGTACATGTGACAGGACCCATCAGCACAGGCACTCTCCCGAGTGGTGCTGCCGGCTTTGCTCAGTGATTGGATATGCTCCCAGCTTGCAAAAACATGGTAAGCAAATCTTCCCCCCACTGGGAGGGGGACGATCATCCAGCTCCTGACTTGTGCCCAGTGAAGGTGCAGCATCATCTGCAGCATCCTCCACAGTTCTTGGGTTTGTTAGGCAGGGGCAGTTTTTGCTTTGTAGGCTCAAATCGTTGTTTGCAGCCTCAGTCTTTTTCCTGGGCAGCAACCCGAAATTCCTGGCTACACTGGTACCTGGTTGCCCCTTCTGGTGTATCGGGTTGCAGACAGCCACGGACGGCAGTGGGAGTACCTGCAGGGCGGTGACGTGGGGAGGGGGAGGGGAAGGGTGAGGGTAGTAATGTATGGATTACAGAATTGTACAGGTAAGTAAACATTTAAATAAAGAAAACAAATTTCATTGCGTGCACTGCATCGCATTTGGGGATGCAGTGCACTCATTGAAACTCGTTTTATTTATTTAAATGTTTACTTACCTGGGAAGCTCCATAATCCATACATTACTACCCCTCCCCCTCCCGACGTCACCGCCCTGCAGGTACTCGCACTGCCGTCCGTGGCTGGTTGCAGAGGTATCTTAAAGCTCAAGAACAGACTTATTTGTTACATTTGCCCACACAACAGTAGTCCCCCTTCTGGCATACAGGGTCCCTGCAAAGGAGGCCATGTGCCATATTGATTTTGTAGCAATAACTTCAATGGTTCCTCCCTTGGGCATACATGATCAATGCAGCACAGCAGTACTGGCTTGGGCATTTCCTGCACTGCACACAATCCACATCTTAAACAACGGTGGCCCCTGTCTTGGCATATGCAGGTTCAGTGAATCAATCCTGCACACAGGCAATGGCCTGAATGTTGTACAGCAATTTCTTCACACCTTGCTCCGGGAGACCTCTCAGTGTAGCTCCCCACTGGAACTCACTCCCTCCAACATTCTCCTCTTCCTTACAGGGCACACTGGTCTTGGCAGGCAGACATGCGCTGGCACTTCAGGTTCCTGAGCTGATGGTATTGGTTTCCCTGGTTGTTTCCCACGCCCCCAGCAGGGAGATTAGCAGACCTTGACCCCAAGTCCTAGTCAGAGGCAGAAGACTTGCAGAGCTTTCCCTTCTCACTCTGCCTGTCTGGCTGCTTGGCACATTACATATTTTGGGATCTCAACCTACCCTTCTTATAGTCCATTTCCAGAGATGAAATGTGATTCAAACTCTGGGTCTAGAAGTTTTATGTTGGGGCTCTGCTTATTTCAAAATGTACAATTTTTTCCCCCTCTTCTTTCCTCTTGAAAGTCTGTCAGTATTGCAGTCACAGGAGGAAAGAGCCAGAAGCTGATTGTCTTAAAACACAGGCCATGGGAGTTATTAGAGTGGATGTCAGCCACATTGACATGTGTATCAAAAAGCTAATCCTGGGCTCCCATGCCCACTCTTTATAATTCCCTTATCAGCCCTATCTCTTTCCTGAGATGTGTCCAGGCCCTTTCCTTGTGATCTATCACTGAATCAAACAGCATGATTTTGAAGTGTAAAGGTTAGTCGTTCTCTCCCGTCTTCCAGTGTCTGTCCCACCCAGCTGACAGGAATGCTGCAATCCACAAATCTGTCTGGGGGAATACCTGTACTTCTCATGTTTTCAACAGGCAATCCTGGGATTCCCAAACATTAACCCAGGGTCCTCCATGTAATACGCTATTGAAGGCACACTTGAACTCAGTGGACATACACAGCACACATAATATGCAGCACTCTTACCTCTAAGTACTTGGCCACCACAGACCCACATGCATTCATCACACATATTCAATCTGCGCACTGTTTAGACAGTATAATTTCTGCAGTTTACTCTGGCGTGCTATTTACAAATACACAAACTGCCAGCACAGTATAACACAAATACACAGCCTGTACTGTACCTTTCCCAGGCACACATGGATCCAGCGCAGAGTCACTACTCCTTCACTGTGCAGCACTCTACATCTGTCCAATGTAGGCCAATGGTGAGTTAAGCACACAGCAGTGGAACTTTTAAAAAAAGTGAGTGAGCCTGGTAGCCCCACTCTTCTGACACAGGGTGGAAAGGACATGTTCACTCCTGCTGATCATTTTATGCTATGCTACCACCACTGTGCCAATGCTGCTTAACTCTTGGTGAAGTCAGCAGCCTTCCACCACTATGAGGGTAGCAATATGGGCACCCCTCGCAGTCCAACAAGACCGCAATCCATGTGGCAGGCCTATGTCATGGCACACACACATGATCTGTGTTTGCCATTGACAATTGTACTTTTGGGCACTCAGGTAAGAGGGACACGTCATTTACCATGAAGAGGAATTTGCTATTCCAGCTGCTTTATTGGGTCTTCTTAATGTATATGATCTTGGCCGTTACCTGTATCCCTTTTGTGAGATAAAAAGCATAGATTCAGTCTTCTTTAAATTAATTAACTGTCATATGCCCGATTTCTTGAACATATCTTTTAACTGTTCTCTGAGGTCGAGCAGAGAGATTTAAAGAAACAACATGGTTAGCGGATTCAGTTTTGCCATACATAACCATTTTATTTGATCCCAACACTTCGAAAAGAAATGTGAAAGCCAGGAACATTTTACTTGCATATTTTTCTCATAACCCAATAATTCTTATTCCTACTTCTTTAATATTCCTTTGTCTAATAGTGCCTAATTAACTATTGTTCGGACATGCTCTTAAATTTGCTTTGACCTTTGAGCACATTTCCTATGCTCTCTCCATAATGCTGCCAAAAATTGGGAATCAAACAAACTGTTTTTGGCTGGCTGTAGTTACAGACGTTTACAAAAAACCTGGAAGTAAATTAAGTGCATGGAGCAGAATATAAGTCATTGTACGCTTGACCATGGCTTTCACACCCCATTTCTATGGCTTAATTCCAGCATTACCTCTAGTATGGAGGAAGGCCTTGAAGATCCTTGCATGGTATCAAGCAGTGTTATTCCAATTTTACTTGAATGTATGAAAAAGAGTAGTGTGCTCTGCCTTTCAGGTGTTTTGTATGAGTGTTGTGTATATCGATTGCCTATTTTCATTACCAAATGTTAGAACCTTAGTTTCCCATAGTTTATTGGAACATTGGAATGTTGAGAACTCCAATGGAGTGGCTGACTGCTGGCCAGTAATAACTGCAGAAACTTTCTGCTCAAACATTCCAATCTTTGTCTTTCTCCCATTTTAATTTAAAACATTCTAACCACAGTGGGTGAAAAGTTCTAATACTATCTTATAACCCTTGTGCCTCTAACTATATTGGTTGTTTAAGACTAGTCATGGTTTAGGGCCTTTAAAAGCAATTATAGCCCTAACAGCATGACATTATTTAGAGGATAAAATGACGATAAAAATGGGCATTTACCAAGTGTTGGGAATATGCTGCTTTACTCTGAAATTTTGTGTCAGAAGATCTATACCCTGGAATGTTAACCCAAATCTGCTTTACTTTGTAGGTGACCTGCCAACACCATCAACAGTTCCGCTAGGAACCTCTCTTCCTGTCACCCTTCCAAATCACAACTGCAGCGAAGAAGAATTTGTGTGCCAATCCAATGGCAATTGCATCCATCAGTTACAGAAATGTGACTTCAGAAATGACTGTTCTGATGACTCCGATGAGCTGCACTGTGGTGGGTATCCATAACAATCAAAAGGAATTAGTGATAAAACTTCAAAAATATCAGTCCTTTCATATTAGATAATTTTAGATTTGTTGAATATGCTACAAAATAACCCATATTAGATTAACTAACTCTTTATTGTGATGCTACTTATTGTGAAGTGCGCATTCCATGTCTACCGTTCACGTAAGCCAGGCATTGAATCATTGTTTTATTTACCATGTGTACTCCATTCCTCCGTCTTTGTGTGATGTGAGATTAGGGCTGGTATTAGTGCTGGTGGCCCCCAGTGTGACAATCTTTGTTGACACCCCCCCTTTGACCTTCTCCACAGATTTTCTCACTATCTCCCTCTAATGTTGTCTCTTAGTTCTCTATAGCGGTTCTCTCACATGTATTTTTTTTTTATAGCGCTAGTCATACCAGTGTAGGGTGTCAGAGCACAATCCTTCATGCACACATTATACAGGGACAGTGAAGCATAAGTGTTTAAATCAGTGTATAGCAATGTTACATAAGACAATGTGGATTACAGGGTGTAGAAATCCTAAATCATCTATACTAGTAGCCCGTATATTTTAAGATGTATTGGTCTGGGGGGCATTCCCAAGGCAGACAACATGGTGCAAGTTCATTGTTAGATCCCATATGGAACCCCATTGTTTTTTGCATATATTCGATTTCCAGATTGCCATTAGGACCTCTAGCTTTGGTCCCACTGGCCCCTATCATGAGGAGCTGAAGCGGAGACAGCCAGGAGTGATGGAACAGGTCACCCCACTGCGCCGGCGGCATCAATACAACTGGGCTGTGCGGGCTGCGGAGAGGTGGCCGCCAAGCATGTGGGCCCTTTCCACACAGATGACTCAGACTGGGATCTTGTTGTTGGGGGGAGCACTGTGAGCGCTCTGTTCACCCCCCTCCTCTGGGTGGGCTGAGCTGCAGAGCATTGTCGAGGTTGGATCGGGCCCTGCTTGCGGCCAGGCCTAGCAGTTGCTGTTGACATGATGTTGCCCTGTGGTGCTCCGGCCCCTTCCCCCATCAATGGAGCTGCAGCACTCGCCGTCCGACCCAAGAAATGCTGTGATCCTCCCTGGGCCATGAGGTGACAGTGGTACCGCCTGGGGGTTCCTGCTTCTATATGGGGTCCTGAGATAATTGGCTCTGGGGCCTGACTTAAGACGGTCCGAGCCCTGGACCTACACCAGTAATTCTGGGGACAACAGCTCCCAAACTTGATGACTTGCTAAAGTGGGGGCCACTTACCAACATATCCCTTTTCCTGGGAGCTGCACCTGAGTATGGGCTTCTCCTCCATTTGTTTTTGCCCTCCAGACTTCCTTGTTTTCTGGTGAGTGTGGCGGCCAAAGTCGAACTGGCAGTGGTGATGGGGGTGGTATAGAGGAGGCCCCAAAACTACTTCAATTGAAAATGGAACACTTGGGATGGTGAATTTTGATAATCTGTCTATATTGCATGCTGGGGCTACATGACTGCTCCTTCTCCCTTTCGTCGAGAACCTGACCTGGTGTGATCCACTAGCCCTCAGTCACATTTGGGGGCTTTTTGGAACCGTAACCTCTCCTGGAGCCCACTGGTGAGTGGGGGTGATGCTCACTTGTGGACTGCCTTGGTGAGACCATGTGCTGCTCTCCCTTCTGCCAATAGATGGCCTGTCTCTCAACCTAACCCTCTGATGATGCTTGATTGACACTAATCTTTCTGAGCTCTCCCTGTGTGAGCACTAGGGCTGCGAGCTACTTAGGATCAGTTACACGCACTGCTGCATTTAAAACCTGTTGTATTTCGTTTTTAACTCGTTTTTATACTGTGTGCTGAAAAATCTGTCTTGGGGCTTTTTATTCTTTTAGCCTAATTGGGAATGTAGTTGAGGCACTCTAACACCCCTCCTCACGCTAATAAGCTATCTTTTCGCCTCGCCTGCCGCTTTGGTTGACTGTAGGCGGCGGCGGGCGCCATCTTGGGTGTGGGCTGGGGCTGCGCTCTAGTCGCGCTGGCCTCCCGCCCTCCCAGACTACTTAGCTTGCCGTTTTCGTGACGCTCGCTGCCTTTCTGAGCTCTCCCTGTGTGAGCACTAGGGCTGCGAGCTACTTAGGATCAGTTACACGCACTGCTGCATTTAAAACCTGTTGTATTTCGTTTTTAACTCGTTTTTATACTGTGTGCTGAAAAATCTGTCTTGGGGCTTTTTATTCTTTTAGCCTAATTGGGAATGTAGTTGAGGCACTCTAACACCCCTCCTCACGCTAATAAGCTATCTTTTCGCCTCGCCTGCCGCTTTGGTTGACTGTAGGCGGCGGCGGGCGCCATCTTGGGTGTGGGCTGGGGCTGCGCTCTAGTCTCGCTGGCCTCCCGCCCTCCCAGACTACTTAGCTTGCCGTTTTCGTGACGCTCGCTGCCTTTCTGAGCTCTCCCTGTGTGAGCACTAGGGCTGCGAGCTACTTAGGATCAGTTACACGCACTGCTGCATTTAAAACCTGTTGTATTTCGTTTTTAACTCGTTTTTATACTGTGTGCTGAAAAATCTTGTAGTGTAGTTCCTAGTTTCCCACTAGGCCCTGCGCATTGGAATAACATAAACAGTAGTATCGACGTGGAACTGCGGATATTCCAGGCCTCCACTGACTATGCTAAACTTAATTGGGTGTGTTACCAACTAGCTCAGAGGTCACTGGAAACTTTCTTCTCTGCATGGGAAGTGATCAGCTTCCCTGGCACAGACAAGAAGGGATTCAGCTTTCCAACAACCGTGCAACATGACAACTTTGCTCCTCAGATCAAGAGTCAATCTCTAGGGTCGTGTGAAACAATAGACATGTATTTCACTCAGTCAGGTTAGTGCAGTTTACTTTCACGATATGTAGAGAATAGAGAGACGGGTGTTTGTCAATAAAGGGTTAACATTTATTGAACAGTCTTTCTTCTCGTACAAGAGAAATGTATTGCCACAATTGCAAGACTTGTTAATATAAAAAGTACGTACAGTAAGATAAGAATTGCGAAATAATACTGTAAAAGCATTGATATGGTTTCTTAGCCATACAATGGTTTAAAAGTAATAAAACATATATACATTCATATATACATTAGGCTAACATACTCAACTGGTGCTTCTAACTACGCCTACCCCAGTGTGCCTGACCTAAGCCTAACACGTGGAAGGGGAGTAAGTAAGTAGCTTTAAGTTAAGTTGGTTTTGCCAAGGTTTGCTTCAAGAATTCTCATCTAAGGGTTTAGTCAACACCATACCTCTGAATAGAATGATGGAGGTCTGGTATCTCCTTCAGGAGGAACTCGGTATCCCAGTCACCCGCGAGGGTACACCGGAAACGCTGGAGCTGGATTTCTCTGCACGAGAAAGGCAGCGTCTCTTCTCAGCCCGTCGAGGAGGAGGCGGGGGACAGCGTCCGCGGCAGCTGGAATCTGCTGGGCTCTTCGCAGAGGGACGGCTGTTCAGCTCCTAAGCTCACCACACCATCGTTCGCGCTTTAGCAGCGATAATGGTATCAGTAGCTTCACCACCAAAGGGACAGCAGCAGCAGCATCAGCGTACTGCATACAGCATACAACAGCAATGGGACACCAGCAATTGCTTAAGGCAACGTTGGTAGTATTTATACCTGACAGGCGCCTGGTTTGACGCAAGTTTGCTGGACATAAGACGTCAATTAAAGATGTCACTAGGAAGTGTTAGCTATCAGTTGCTCATTAGAGTTCCATTACTAATCAAAACACAGCAAGCGGGGATTTCCAGGTTTGCTGAGTTTTTATCTTGTTGAAGAACTCGGAGTGTTAATCTAGGAATATCAGATAGTGACTTCTGCTCTGTCATTGCACTAATTGGTTGCAAAGGAAGTGGCAGAGAACTATGCTGGAATGTGGCTCTGTTCGTGTGAGGCCAGAGATAACTTTTCTGAATATCGCACTTGAACGGTTATGCCAATATAGGGAATAAATGGATTTATAGCCGAATAGGGGCATAAGGTCACAGTATCGATCAGGAACCTAGATAAACACGCAACACCCACTCCACGTTTTCCTGTCCATCAAATTACTAAAACTAGAGCAATTAGATGCATGTATAACATTGCCCACCCCAAAATACATAAATGCATTCGAAATAGGCGTATTTGTAATACGTGAAATTTAGGTACTGTACGTTTTTTTTTAAAGCATAGAAATCATTCAAAAAATTATTGCATATGAAATCAATGAACGATTATGCAAAAAGAATTACACATGAAGTATCTCTGAAACAGAAGAAGGGCGAGATAAATCATCACATATAAATGCATTGCAATAAATGTGCTAGAGGCTGATGTAAGTTTGTTATGTCTCCAGATGTGTGTAGAAATAGAAGTTTGAAGCTTCTGTTCTCTAAGAATAGTTTTTACGTTAAGCAAAGAATTGTTCGTGCCAAAAAAAGGCAATATTAAAAAATGTCCAATTCAAAAGAATTAATGCTTGAACGGGGAAATAGAGTTCCAACGCTTTTTGCAGTTTTTGTTGATCAAAACTGAAGGCCGAATTCAGAGTTCATGGGAACGCTGTGTGTCGGAAAGCTTCTCAAAAGTTATTGTTTCTGTACGGGTGAGAACAACGTATCAGACAGGCTCTCAAAGAATTGGTCTACAAAATCAGGTGACAGTTCAACCAAATTCGATAGTGCTGTAACTTGGCAGGTGTGAGAATGATTGCTGTCATCATAGGCAGGATCAGCAATGCTCACAGAAGGTCGTACCTGGGTGATGCGGCTTTTGTCACTCGCTCCACTGTTACCACCTAGTCGTAGTACAGGAGTCTCAACGAATGCCGTCATCAGGATTGGTAGCCGCTGGGGACAACACAATGCGTGAGCCTTTATCGGACTGAGCAAAGTATCGACGTCCATTGGTACTGCTGATGGAAGTGAAAGACAGATGTCCAACACGCACTCATCTCCGCATAGCATACATCGAAGTACCGGTAAGATACAGTTCTGCCATACAAGTCTGAATGAAAGGAACCAGGTCATGTTTACATCTCTCAGCCTGGCCAATCCAAGGACGTTAGTTATCCTGTCCCGGTAGCGCATTGCTAGGATTGTCTCTTCCATTCCCATGGGAGCTATGTCTGAGTTTCGGCTTGCCATAACGAAGCAGGAGGGTCAAAAATAAAATCCCTGCAACGAGTCCCAAAAATAATGGTATACCGCCAAAAACAGAGTGTACAAAATTAGGAACGATTCCCAAAATTGCTTGAAACGGTGTTAGCAGTCCCGTAAAAATCGACTTAAATATGCCTGGGATGCTTGTGGCACTAGACATGTTAAGGAGTTGGCTAAGCATTTCTACGAAATGCACGGGGCAATTTGTTGATAAAAGTTCATGAACTTCAGTAGCTGTCCTTGCAACTAGAAGATCATACGTCTCTTTTGATGACGGTATAGGCACTGTTGTCTGTAAAAGCACAGACTTCATTTTGCTTAAAGTATCAATTCGTATAGAATAGAGATTCAGACGAGGCCAGATGGGAGTCACTGTGTCTGCAGGCCCACTCGGGAACAATGCTTGCATACAGCATTTGACCATGGATGTTACGCTTACTAGATAACTTTTCCCTGGCACAAGGCCACAACATCTGTGATCCGTTCTAAGAATGTAACTCCCGTTTGCAAGTTGCATAAAGAAGGGCTCTATCTGAGTTGCAGGTGTGACTAGCTGGTGGCATGAAAGGTTGTTAGAATTTCCATCACATGCTCCGTGTAAATTAATACCCTGACACAAAGTATACCGCTTAGTGAACGTTTACATTTGTCACCACTAAGAAATACATTTTTGTCGCTGTCACTATAGCAAGAATGTGTGTATGGTAATTTCCATTCAGATTTTACATATCCTTTACCCAATTGTTCATACTGGCCAGCAGGTATGTACTCAAGGCACTTTTTAAATCGGAAAGTTGTTATCGGAATGGTGATAATTCCGTGTATTATCCATTCAATGACAGGACTCTCTGACATTGTCAATGGTAATCTCTCAAGTTTTTTGATGCTCAGGATTGTATAGTCTGCTCCTTTCTGTGCCAAACTGATCTGTTTATCAGTAAGGTTAAAAATGGAAAATAATGACGTTGTGTTGATTAAACGCCAAGGCACATAGCCTGAACGAAGATTTTGCAGCGTCCAGCCTAATTGTATAATAGAACGTAATTGCGACTGGCCATGTTGTAACATTAGCAAGTCTCTGTCTATCACATCAAAGGCAGAGGATACAATATTGTCCAACGAATATATTCTGGAAGACAGAGTCATTAACCCATTGTCTACTACAGAAAGTGATTTTTCCAAATTAATACGATCAATTTCTCGTATTTTTTCAGCTGTTTCAATTTGTGTGACTTTCCAAGCCTCGTTGTAAGCAGCATAGATACTGGTCGCTATGAAACGCTTTTGACGCTGTTTGCGTGGTCCAAGAATGAAATCGCGCAAATCAGCACCATCTTTTAGTAAAGACAAGTGTTGCTTAATTTCAGCCAGTGTGGATGATGTTAGCCATTCAAGGCAGAGTTTCCCTACACTGTATGTTGTTATTATCCCTGGATGTTGTCTCTGGGAGTATCTCGGGTCTTGTCTGGTCATTTTTAACCCCTGTGTTTGTTCAGGAATCTATCTTGACAATTGTTTGTGTCAGTAGGCCAGATTAACCACTTTTTCCAATCAGGATGTGTTCTGTTAAAATGTAAAATATGTGACACGTCTAACTCAATATCTGCAGTTGCATTTTCAGGTATTGGCTTTGGAATAGACGGTGTTTTAAGGTCTTTGATCTTAGCTAGGCCAAGACAGGATGTTTGGTGTATTGTGTCATTTAAAAAACAACATTTGTTCTGGTATCATGCAGGTTCTAAATAGTTTTCAATGCCTTGTACCTGCCAATCTTTTGTACCCCAAATTGTTTTCGTTTCAATATTATTTTTCCAATAATCAAAACCAAATGTCATCATTTTGTCATAAAATGCTTCTGAATATATCAATTTAGAATTTGTCAGCATTGTTTTCATTCCTGTTTTATCTAACAGTTTGTAATAAAACATTTCTGCATCACTTGTGTTAAAACCTGAGAAGTATTTGAATTTCTCAAAAAATGCTTTAGAACTGCTTTTAGGTGGTGTAGCACAATGTTCCCATTGATTATACATAAAAACATTTCTAGGCTGTGCAGATTTATGCAAGTAATGATCACCATAGTGTGTGTAGCAGAATAACTGCTCATAACTAGATGAACCTTGTAAATAATCATGATCTGTGAATCTAGCTGACATTACTAAATCAGACATCATGTCATTAATACTGTTAAAGTCCCAATCATCAGAGAATGTACTAGGTTTTACAAAGTCACTTAAGGAAACCTTCAGTTGATGAGGATACTTCAGGATTTCGACCGGACCATATATCTCATAGTCAGTTTTCTCCCATACTACCCCACCAGGTATTGGAATTGCTGTGACATTTACTGTTGACAGTTCTCTTTTCTTCACGTGGGATGATCTGTGTGGTTTCAGGACTAGGTTGATGTTCTGACTTGCTGTGTCCATTCAATTGTAATAAACTTTCCTAAAATTAAAACTAAAATCAGGCATAGTAGGAGTATGAATACCCCTGAAATTATCCAATGCTCAATCAACGGTGAATCCAGATATAATTCTTTGATTTGTTGAAGGAGTCCTGTTGTATTTTCTTTAGAATACTTTTTTGTTTCTGGCATCACTTCGGGGTCGTTTTGATCTTCAGAGAAGTTGTCGAAGTTGATGAAATAACCAGAGGCAGTTCTGTCAATTGATGGGATTGTTCTTTCAATCTGTCTCTCAGTAGCAGATTCTGATGCCACGTTATTGTAGACTGGTGTTGTTTCTTGACGAACTGTTTCAATCTGTGTCTCAAGAGGCACGAGTTCCATGGCATTATTGCATAGTCCTTCATTGTGCACTGCAGGCTGATCGAATGTGATTAGTCTTTCAGTTTGAACCTCTTGGATTGTTGCAAGTTTGGGTATTCTGTTGTTTCTTGGGAGTCAACTGGGCCTACTGTTGATTATAGGCCACATGTTTGTGGTTTTACCAGGTCGATGGACACGACTCTGTTCTCCTTTTTATCAGCAAGGGGCGGTAGTACAACTGATCTTGTTCCGGTGACTGCCAAGACAGGTACTGCTTTTCTGTAAGAAGGCCCAAATTCCTTCTTCACCGCGATCTTTTCTCTGACTAGATCCCCAATCTTTGGAATCCAGACAGGCCTTGCTGGGGCTGTTGCTGGTGGTGCCTCGTCAGTGGTACCTGGCTGTTGCTTTAACTTTATGTTGCTTAAGGATTTTCTTGTTTCATTCAGTTCCTGTAAAACAGCCAAACGATTTTTGATGTCAAAGTTTGTTGTTTTTTCTTGTACCACTGACATTTGACTATCGAGGTCCTGAATGTTCATTCTAATTCCGAACAATAGTTCGTATGGGCTGAAACCTTTTAGAGAATTTCTTGGCAAGTTATTAAGACTAGTCTGGACACTTATTAAATGTTTGACCCACCCAGCGCCTGAACCTAATACCTTCGCTGTTATAGATTGCTTTATGTCACGGTTTTTTCTTTCTACCACACTATTCCCTTCGGGGTGCGACGGACAAGAATACCGCAATCCAATTCCCATGCTGGCCATGGCCTCCTTATAGGCTCGAGAGCTGAAAGCAAGACCCTGGTCAGAATGGAACGTGGTAATTGCGTATGTGCCGATAAAGACTCGCAAATCTTTTATAACCGTTCTAGCGTCAGCCGAGCGCTGGAGGCCTCATTTTTTAAGTGTGTTTAGCCTTAACTGTGTACAATGGGACGCGCTTCTCTTCTTTGATTGCGCAGATAGACCGCCTTATGCTGTCTAGAAGGGATCCTGAAACTACACTGGCCTGTTCATTACTGCGATCTCTGTTGCAGTCTTCACAATTTTGAGCAAAACATTGAATATCTATGCTCATTCCTGGCCACCAGTACTCTGATTGTAATTCTTTCAGAGAAACCTTAATTGTTTGATGTCTCAGACCCAACCCCATGTGTGCTTCCAGTAAGAGGAATCCCCTCCTGCTCCTGTTTGGAATTACTCTGTCCCCCACTCCAGGGATTCGAGCAAAAGGAACGGAGTTTGCATCTATTACGTATGCATAATTGAGTGGATAGTTGACGGGTAGTGCTGCACAGTCGCCTTTTACGGTCGTTTTTACTGCCAGCATGGTTTCCCCGTCTATGTATTTTTCTGTACGCTTTTTTGTGGCTACGGAAGCCGGTTTAGTTGCTTACACTATGGCTGTATTAGCCAATGAATTCCCTGCAACGTGAACGCCATCACGTTGAAGACTCTGTGCGTGAATCACGTGAGTCTTTTGTAGTTCTTTGTATAAAAGAGCTACCTGTTTCCAGAGCAATTTATGCTTTATTGTGGCACCTGTGTCATCTTTGTAATCGTTTTCAATCCACCTCTGCAGTTTGTTATTGTAAGAGTTGACGCAAAAATGAGAATCGCGCACGATAAGTGTCGGGAATTCACGTTCTGCATTTTCGAGCGCCATCTTTAAAGATCTGATTTCAGTTCTCTGAACCGAACAGTTTCTTACAGATTCAGTTTTTGTTACTCTCGGTCTGAATTTACCGCACAGCCAACGACCTTTAATGATCGCACATGCTGCATTGTAGGATTTGCTCTCTACGTTGAAATGCTGTACAAAGCTATCTGTATAGATTATACAGGCGTATTGTGGGAGAGGCAGAATTTCGATTGGCAGAGGATATTCTTCTTCATATTCTAAATCATTCAGTTCTTCAAATTGCGGGGCGAAATAGTATTTCACATCTTCCGCTCCTAGAGAATCTATACACTGTATCCATTTCGGATCCAGTGACACTGTAGGCAGGTTTACTGGGCTGAATAGCGCTTCGAAGGCGGATTCCGCTGTAAGGATAATAATCAGTTTGCCGTGTGCTAGTTCTCGTTAATTTGCTAATGCGATTTGCACTGCTTTCACAGTTCTTTCTGTGTTACTGAATGCTTTTTCTGCTTGTGTGTACAAGTGAGATTTAATTGAAATTGGTACCTTTTCTCCCTCATTAGAGGTTAGGTATGTGAATCCGCATCTTCCTGGGATGACTCGGATTACAAGATCACGTGTGTTGTCACGTGTATCTAATTTTGTTTTTGCTAACATGTCTGTTTGCAGTGATCTCAAAATTTCTGTGTGTTTTTGAGTCCAATTGATTTGTTTAAAATCAGGTTTAATTAGTTCGTAGAGAGGTTTAACCCTCTCTGCGTAATTTAGAATGTAAGTTCTTCCGAAATTCAGAAAACCTAGAATGGATTGTAGATTCTTCAGCGTTTTTGGAGCTTGGAGTACAGCGCACTTCTCTAAGAAGTTGTCCGCTAGGCTTTTCCCTTCACTTGATAATTCGTACCCTAAGAATAGTACTGTCAGATGGCCAATTCGGGACTTTTTAAAGTTGAATTTGTAACCCTCTGCTGCGAACCCAAGTATAATGGTGTTCACTCTTTTCAAGTGAGTATCCAAGTCGTCGTCTGTGAGATAGATATCATCTACGTAAGATAATGCCTCATCATCATAGATTTGTAGTAACTCTGTTACCCTAGCTGAGAATAGTCCTGGGCTGTTCTTGATCCCCTGTGGGAGTCGACAGAATTTTTTCTGCGACCCAAATGCGGAGAAAGCGGTCAAATATCTGCTTTCTGGTGCAATGTTTTGACAAAAGAAACCATAAGATATGTCTAATGTCGTTTTATATTTTTTCCTAACTATGTTATTCATTAGGGCTGCACTATGCGAGTTTTGTACTGCAAATGTTTTGCAACATGCATTAAGATGTCTGTAGTCAAAAACTAGACGATATGAATTGTCTGGCTTGGAGACAGGAAACAAAGGATTGTTCATTTGAGAGGTGCATGTTTCAATCACAGCCTGGTATTCAAGTTGATCTAAGATCTCCCTGACTTGTTTTTTAGCTTCTTGCTTTATGGGATACTGCCGTTGGGCAGTTGGTTCACTTTTTAACTGGATTTTGTGAGGAGTTGAGTCCTCATCCCATCCTACATGATTTTTATACAATGCAGGTGCCTGGGCTACTGCCCATTTCCTTGCATAAGTATATTTTTTGTGAATCGGAATGTGATTCGAGAAAGCAGGCATAATCACTTCTTCGCCACGAGGGCACTCCCTGACAAACTCTGGGGCCAATTTTTTTCAGCTAACCGAATATCATAGCCTTTTGAGAGCTTATCCCAAAGTAGACCTCTTATTTTCCTAGTCTTATCACCCTCTATAAGCAATGTTATTTCGTATATTTTATGGGGCTCGCTAAGTCTGGTGTCGGCAGTTTCAACCTGAATGAATTCATTCGTGTCCACTGTCTCCAGATGACTCATCAAGATCTTGCGCGCTGTACTGATTTCTGCTGCACTGTCCAACATTGTCAATGCCCACTCCCCGTTTTTCAACTGTGTCCTCAGTATTCTCGGCATGGTTGATTACTCTAATACTGGCTACCTTCTTTTTAGGAAATTGAGATTTTTTACTCTGAGCAGGTTCCTTGTCTTTGGACTTGGTGTGCTCTCCTGGGTCTGACCGTCCTCTTCTTTCCGAATTCTGTGGAAAAGATCGAGAGGGACGTGTATCAATACTTTGATATCTATCAGGTTTTTTCAGATTATCCCTATTTCTAAGGTTATATCTTTTCTCAGAGGGCTCCCACTGGGGAGACTGGCGTTCTCGAGTCAGAGTTCTTTCCCTCCGTCGAGGAGACCTTCCTCTGGACTGGAAAACTTTTTCCTTGGGAGTGGATTGTTTATTTCCATCCCAGCTCTTTTTAGGAGTGTTTAAATTATTTTTAATAAATAATTTTTCAGGATTTTCGAGCAGTTGGGGCTTTACCGGTTTCCCACCCAAGCTGTCTCTACCTAATTCTTCATAGCATTTTTCTATGATTTTTGCAAGCTCAAATTGCTGATCTTTTATATCTGTTTCCTTCAACTTCTGGCGGATCGCCACAGATGCTGCTTCTCCTTTTATGTTGGCTAATAATATAGCCGAGACCTGCTTGAAGTCTTTCAGTAATTTCATACCAAGAGTTAAAGCGGGCTCTGGACCGTATTCATTTTGAATCTGTTTTAGCACTTCTGGTATTACCGCCATAGACGGAACACCGTGTGTTTTTGTGTAGATGGACGCAAAGACTGTACCCCAAGTGTCGCAGTCCTCCACGTGTGGTGCGATTCCCATAGGAAGGCAGATGGTCAAGATTCTGTGTTTCTCTATAGGGGTAGTATCAGGAAATACTGCCTTTATTTGAGTGATTTTCTGTGCTAACCAGAAAGGAATTTGTTCCTGTTTTACGGGTGTTTTACCAAGACATGACTGTATGTTCTGTGGTGTAATTTTATTTGTGTTCCCCTGATGAGGGGTCAGCTGTGGTGTATTAACGATTTACAAAAAGGGGGTGGTGATGAACAGAGTGTCTGAGTTAAACAGACCACTCTTACCCAGTCCAAAGATCAGGGCTTGATCCATCACCGTTATTTATCTCACTGCCCCATCCCAGCTCAGAACCTGGCTATATGCAAATCAGTCTGTCCCTGGCCCAGTGCATCATGGGAACAGGGCAGACTAAACTACCAAGCCAATTCTTCACCAGAAAGGAGACAAGCTACCGGGGACCGGTTTCTGGCATTTCAGCCTTCTTCGGCCCGGCTTGCTTGAATCCTGATGGAGCAGTGAGAAAGGGACTCATGTCTGAGTATACCCTGCCACACCTATAGTGGCCAAAAACGATTTACAAAAAGGGGGTGGTGATGAACAGAGTGTCTGAGTTAAACAGACCACTCTTACCCAGTCCAAAGATCAGGGCTTGATCCATCACCGTTATTTATCTCACTGCCCCATCCCAGCTCAGAACCTGGCTATATGCAAATCAGTCTGTCCCTGGCCCAGTGCATCATGGGAACAGGGCAGACTAAACTACCAAGCCAATTCTTCACCAGAAAGGAGACAAGCTACCGGGGACCGGTTTCTGGCATTTCAGCCTTCTTCGGCCCGGCTTGCTTGAATCCTGATGGAGCAGTGAGAAAGGGACTCATGTCTGAGTATACCCTGCCACACCTATAGTGGCCAAAAACGATTTACAAAAAGGGGGTGGTGATGAACAGAGTGTCTGAGTTAAACAGACCACTCTTACCCAGTCCAAAGATCAGGGCTTGATCCATCACCGTTATTTATCTCACTGCCCCATCCCAGCTCAGAACCTGGCTATATGCAAATCAGTCTGTCCCTGGCCCAGTGCATCATGGGAACAGGGCAGACTAAACTACCAAGCCAATTCTTCACCAGAAATGAGACAAGCTACCGGGGACCGGTTTCTGGCATTTCAGCCTTCTTCGGCCCGGCTTGCTTGAATCCTGATGGAGCAGTGAGAAAGGGACTCATGTCTGAGTATACCCTGCCACACCTATAGTGGCCAAAAACGATTTACAAAAAGGGGGTGGTGATGAACAGAGTGTCTGAGTTAAACAGACCACTCTTACCCAGTCCAAAGATCAGGGCTTGATCCATCACCGTTATTTATCTCACTGCCCCATCCCAGCTCAGAACCTGGCTGGGTGAGAGCTTTCTGCTTAATTCAGAGACTCTGTCCCTCACCACCCCTTGTTGTAAATATTTTTGTCCACCCTAAGCGTGGAAGGGTATTCTCAGATGTGAGACCCTTGCTCATTGCACCATCAGGAATCAAGCAAACCGGGCCGAAGACGGCTGTAATGCCAGAAACCGGTCCCCGGGAGCTTGTTTCCTTCCCAGTGTAAGAATTGGCTTTTGTAGTTTGGTTTGCCCTGTTCCCATCATGCACTGGGACAGGAACAGACTAATTTGCATACAGCCAGGTTCTGAAACTGGGATGGTGCAGTGAGCTTAAAAAACGGTGTTGGATCTAGCCCTGATCTCTTGACTGGGTGAGAGCTTTCTGCTTAATTCAGAGACTCTGTCCCTCACCACCCCTTGTTGTAAATATTTTTGTCCACCCTAAGCGTGGAAGGGTATTCTCAGATGTGAGACCCTTGCTCATTGCACCATCAGGATTCAAGCAAACCGGGCCGAAGACGGCTGTAATGCCAGAAACCGGTCCCCGGGAGCTTGTTTCCTTCCCAGTGTAAGAATTGGCTTTTGTAGTTTGGTTTGCCCTGTTCCCATCATGCACTGGGACAGGAACAGACTAATTTGCATACAGCCAGGTTCTGAAACTGGGATGGTGCAGTGAGCTAAAAAACGGTGTTGGATCTAGCCCTGATCTCTTGACTGGGTGAGAGCTTTCTGCTTAATTCAGAGACTCTGTCCCTCACCACCCCTTGTTGTAAATATTTTTGTCCACCCTAAGCGTGGAAGGGTATTCTCAGATGTGAGACCCTTGTTCATTGCACCATCAGGATTCAAGCAAACCGGGCCGAAGACGGCTGTAATGCCAGAAACCGGTCCCCGGGAGCTTGTTTCCTTCCCAGTGTAAGAATTGGCTTTTGTAGTTTGGTTTGCCCTGTTCCCATCATGCACTGGGACAGGAACAGACTAATTTGCATACAGCCAGGTTCTGAAACTGGGATGGTGCAGTGAGCTAAAAAACGGTGTTGGATCTAGCCCTGATCTCTTGACTGGGTGAGAGCTTTCTGCTTAATTCAGAGACTCTGTCCCTCACCACCCCTTGTTGTAAATATTTTTGTCCACCCTAAGCGTGGAAGGGTATTCTCAGATGTGAGACCCTTGCTCATTGCACCATCAGGATTCAAGCAAACCGGGCCGAAGACGGCTGTAATGCCAGAAACCGGTCCCCGGGAGCTTGTTTCCTTCCCAGTGTAAGAATTGGCTTTTGTAGTTTGGTTTGCCCTGTTCCCATCATGCACTGGGACAGGAACAGACTAATTTCCATACAGCCAGGTTCTGAAACTGGGATGGTGCAGTGAGCTAAAAAACGGTGTTGGATCTAGCCCTGATCTCTTGACTGGGTGAGAGTATTCTGTTTAATTCAGAGACTCTGTCCCTCACCACCCCTTGTTGTAAATATTTTTGTCCACCCTAAGCGTGGAAGGGTATACTCAGATGTGAGTCCCTTGCTCATTGCACCATCAGGATTCAAGCAAGCCGGGCCGAAGACGGCTGAAATGCCAGAAACCGGTCCCCGGTAGCTTGTTTCCTTCCCAGTGTAAGAATTGGCTTTTGTAGTTTGGTTTGCCCTGTTCCCATCATGCACTGGGACAGGAACAGACTAATTTGCATACAGCCAGGTTCTGAAACTGGGATGGTGCAGTGAGCTAAAAAACGGTGTTGGATCTAGCCCTGATCTCTTGACTGGGTGAGAGTATTCTGTTTAATTCAGAGACTCTGTCCCTCACCACCCCTTGTTGTAAATATTTTTGTCCACCCTAAGCGTGGAAGGGTATACTCAGATGTGAGTCCCTTGCTCATTGCACCATCAGGATTCAAGCAAGCCGGGCCGAAGACGGCTGAAATGCCAGAAACCGGCCCCCGGTAGCTTGTTTCCTTCCCAGTGTAAGAATTGGCTTTTGTAGTTTGGTTTGCCCTGTTCCCATCATGCACTGGGACAGGAACAGACTAATTTGCATACAGCCAGGTTCTGAAACTGGGATGGTGCAGTGAGCTAAAAAACGGTGTTGGATCTAGCCCTGATCTCTTGACTGGGTGAGAGTATTCTGTTTAATTCAGAGACTCTGTCCCTCACCACCCCTTGTTGTAAATATTTTTGTCCACCCTAAGCGTGGAAGGGTATACTCAGATGTGAGTCCCTTGCTCATTGCACCATCAGGATTCAAGCAAGCCGGGCCGAAGACGGCTGAAATGCCAGAAACCGGTCCCCGGTAGCTTGTTTCCTTCCCAGTGTAAGAATTGGCTTTTGTAGTTTGGTTTGCCCTGTTCCCATCATGCACTGGGACAGGAACAGACTAATTTGCATACAGCCAGGTTCTGAAACTGGGATGGTGCAGTGAGCTAAAAAACGGTGTTGGATCTAGCCCTGATCTCTTGACTGGGTGAGAGTATTCTGTTTAATTCAGAGACTCTGTCCCTCACCACCCCTTGTTGTAAATATTTTTGTCCACCCTAAGCGTGGAAGGGTATACTCAGATGTGAGTCCCTTGCTCATTGCACCATCAGGATTCAAGCAAGCCGGGCCGAAGACGGCTGAAATGCCAGAAACCGGTCCCCGGTAGCTTGTTTCCTTCCCAGTGTAAGAATTGGCTTTTGTAGTTTGGTTTGCCCTGTTCCCATCATGCACTGGGACAGGAACAGACTAATTTGCATACAGCCAGGTTCTGAAACTGGGATGGTGCAGTGAGCTAAAAAACGGTGTTGGATCTAGCCCTGATCTCTTGACTGGGTGAGAGTATTCTGTTTAATTCAGAGACTCTGTCCCTCACCACCCCTTGTTGTAAATATTTTTGTCCACCCTAAGCGTGGAAGGGTATACTCAGATGTGAGTCCCTTGCTCATTGCACCATCAGGATTCAAGCAAGCCGGGCCGAAGACGGCTGAAATGCCAGAAACCGGTCCCCGGTAGCTTGTTTCCTTCCCAGTGTAAGAATTGGCTTTTGTAGTTTGGTTTGCCCTGTTCCCATCATGCACTGGGACAGGAACAGACTAATTTGCATACAGCCAGGTTCTGAAACTGGGATGGTGCAGTGAGCTAAAAAACGGTGTTGGATCTAGCCCTGATCTCTTGACTGGGTGAGAGTATTCTGTTTAATTCAGAGACTCTGTCCCTCACCACCCCTTGTTGTAAATATTTTTGTCCACCCTAAGCGTGGAAGGGTATACTCAGATGTGAGTCCCTTGCTCATTGCACCATCAGGATTCAAGCAAGCCGGGCCGAAGACGGCTGAAATGCCAGAAACCGGTCCCCGGTAGCTTGTTTCCTTCCCAGTGTAAGAATTGGCTTTTGTAGTTTGGTTTGCCCTGTTCCCATCATGCACTGGGACAGGAACAGACTAATTTGCATACAGCCAGGTTCTGAAACTGGGATGGTGCAGTGAGCTAAAAAACGGTGTTGGATCTAGCCCTGATCTCTTGACTGGGTGAGAGTATTCTGTTTAATTCAGAGACTCTGTCCCTCACCACCCCTTGTTGTAAATATGTGGTGTATTAACAGCTGGTTGGACTGTTGCAGTCCGCATTACATATTGGACTAATTGCCTATGTATTTTTAATAATGTTTTTAGCTGTACTAACAGCTCTTCTCTAGACATTTTTGCAATGTCCGGATGTGGTGTGTAGCTGGGTAGAACCGGCCACGTTGCTCCTGGTCTACCTAGTGGACCGAGCCTGGTAATGTGATCTTTATGTTTTAGGGCGCCATTAAACCAGAGCAGGTGCTCTTGAAATTTAAGTGGAATTTCAATCTCCTCGAAAGGAGTGTACTCTTCCGGAGGTTCCTCTATTTTGTAATAGTGAAACTCTTTTGTTGTAGCGTTTGCCGCTGGAAAGTTTATCCATGAATAGAATACCTCTGTCTGCCGATATTCGTGAGCCTCTATCACGTAAATTACTGTACCAACTTGTGGTGTCAGTCCGTTTTCTATAAGTTTTAACGTTATAGATTTTCTTAAGTGGACCGGGATGATAATTGCACCCGGTACCGTATCGTCGGGATCCTGCTGAGTCGCATTTACTGCACCCCCAGTGGTTCCGTTTTCTCCTGGCATTGTTAAAATGCAAGGTTTGCAGAGTAGGTCTCCAAGGAGACAAAGATTAGGTGCACAATATTTTGGAACACTGTATCCTTCAACGTTGAATAAACCAGAGCTTTACATAGGAATCTCTTCCTACTGAGGTCGGGCGGATTTTAACCTTTCACCCACTCCAGACGTCTATTGGAGTATTTACGGGAGAAAGGGGTGTGTGTGAAATATGCACGACTGAGTTACTCTAACGTCTTGCGTTAGTTTATCGCCTTACCAAACGTTGGGCGTTGGGTGTAGTTCCTAGTTTCCCACTAGGCCCTGCGCATTGGAATAACATAAACAGTAGTATCGATGTGGAACTGCGGATATTCCAGGCCTCCACTGACTATGCTAAACTTAATTGGGTGTGTTACCAACTAGCTCAGAGGTCACTGGAAACTTTCTTCTCTGCATGGGAAGTGATCAGCTTCCCTGGCACAGACAAGAAGGGATTCAGCTTTCCAACAACCGTGCAACATGACAACTTTGCTCCTCAGATCAAGAGTCAATCTCTAGGGTCGTGTGAAACAATAGACATGTATTTCACTCAGTCAGGTTAGTGCAGTTTACTTTCACGATATGTAGAGAATAGAGAGACGGCGTTTGTCAATAAAGGGTTAACATTTATTGAACAGTCTTTCTTCTCGTACAAGAGAAATGTATTGCCACAATTGCAAGACTTGTTATTGTTAAAAGTACGTACAGTAAGATAAGAATTGCGAAATAATACTGTAAAAGCATTGATATGGTTTCTTGGCCATACAATGGTTTAAAAGTAAAAAACATATATACATTCATATATACATTAGGCTAACATACTCAACTGGTGCTTCTAACTACGCCTACCCCAGTGTGCCTAACCTAAGCCTAACACGTGGAAGGGGAGTAAGTAAGTAGCTTTAAGTTAAGTTGGTTTTGCCAAGGTTTGCTTCAAGAATTCTCATCTAAGGGTTTAGTCAACACCATACCTCTGAATAGAATGATGGAGGTCTGGTATCTCCTTCAGGAGGAACTCGGTATCCCAGTCACCCGCGAGGGTACACCGGAAGCGCTGGAGCTGGATTTCTCTGCACGAGAAAGGCAGCGTCTCTTCTCAGCGCGTCGAGGAGGAGGCGGGGGACAGCGTCCGCAGCAGCTGGAATCTGCTGGGCTCTTCGCAGAGGGACGGCTGTTCAGCTCCTAAGCTCACCACACCATCGTTCGCGCTTTAGCAGCGATAATGGTATCAGTAGCTTCACCACCAAAGGGACAGCAGCAGCAGCATCAGCGTACTGCATACAGCATACAACAGCAATGGGACACCAGCAATTGCTTAAGGCAACGTTGGTAGTATTTATACCTGACAGGTGCCTGGTTTGACGCAAGTTTGCTGGACATAAGACGTCAATTAAAGATGTCACTAGGAAGTGTTAGCTATCAGTTGCTCATTAGAGTTCCATTACTAATCAAAACACAGCAAGCGGGGATTTCCAGGTTTGCTGAGTTTTTATCTTGTTGAAGAACTCGGAGTGTTAATCTAGGAATATCAGATAGTGACTTCTGCTCTGTCATTGCACTAATTGGTTGCAAAGGAAGTGGCAGAGAACTATGCTGGAATGTGGCTCTGTTCGTGTGAGGCCAGAGATGACTTTTCTGAATATCGCACTTGAACGGTTATGCCAATATAGGGAATAAATTGATTTATAGCCGAATAGGGGCATACGGTCACAGTATCGATCAGGAACCTAGATAAACACGCAACAATCTGTCTTGGGGCTTTTTATTCTTTTAGCCTAATTGGGAATGTAGTTGAGGCACTCTAACACCCCTCCTCATGCTAATAAGCTATCTTTTCGCCTCGCCTGCCGCTTTGGTTGACTGTAGGCGGCGGCGGGCACCATCTTGGGTGTGGGCTGGGGCTGAGCTTTAGTCGCGCTGGCCTCCAGGCCCCCCAGACTACTTAGCTTGCCATTTTCGTGACGCTCGCTGCCTTTCTGAGCTCTCCCTGTGTGAGCACTAGGGCTGCGAGCTACTTAGGATCAGTTACACGCACTGCTGCATTTAAAACCTGTTGTATTTCGTTTTTAACTCGTTTTTATACTGTGTGCTGAAAAATCTGTCTTGGGGCTTTTTATTCTTTTAGCCTAATTGGGAATGTAGTTGAGGCACTCTAACACCCCTCCTCATGCTAATAAGCTATCTTTTCGCCTCGCCTGCTGCTTTGGTTGACTGTAGGCGGCGGCGGGCGCCATCTTGGGTGTGAGCTGGGGCTGCGCTCTTGTCGCGCTGGCCTCCCACCCTCCTCACGGCTTATAAATGAGCACCATGACCAGACGGCGCAGCGGGCAGGCGCAGCGGGCGCGCGCCGAAGCCGCGCCAAAGCCAAGCCCGTCTGCGCCCGTCCGCGGCCGAACTCGGCCCAGGGCCATAACCCCTGGTCCCCGATTGCTGTACTCATCTCAATATTTAAAAGAGCTGAATCCTGGTAAGATACATCAGGACTGTACTATTGCCTCTTTTACTACTGTGATGGGCACTCGCCCCCCCCGTGTCCAGGTTGTAGCTATCAACTCCCCCATTCTCATTTACCAGCCCATCTAGACCCTAATTATGTCCTGCCACATGCTCCAGTTAACGCATCTCCGCATGGCTGTCGAGCTTCGCTCATTAATACGCGCTCACTCCCATGTCATAGTTTTCAGATTAATGAGTTCATCCTCGCCCATGATCTGGATCTATTATTTGCCACTGAGACCTGGGCAGACGCCGGGTCAGGTCCGGACTTTTGCGACGCTACCCCGGATGGATATAGCGTCGCTAGACACGACAGACCTATAGGAAGAGGTGGTGGTCTTGCAATTATTTACAAGGACAAATATCGTACCACACTCGACCCTATTAACTCTGCCAATTGTGAATCAGCTGCCTTTGCTATTAGCATTAACCCCAAGCAAGCTCTAAAGGGTATAATACTATACCGGCCCCCTGGCCCCCGTAACTCCTTTCTCTCTACTTTCTCTGACCTGAATGATAATGTTGTAGGTTCAGAAAAATATACGATACTGGGAGATTTTAACTTCCATTTGGAAGAGCAGGACAATTCTGATACTATTCAACTCATTACTGACCTTTCTAACCTAGGATTGCACCAATTAGTTAAGGGCATCACACATCAAGCTGGACACACCCTTGATGGTCTGTTCACTAATGATCCTGACATCTCTGTGCTGGACATTATTCCCATCACGTGGTCAGACCACAGGTCTATTATATTTCAGCTAGATATACGGACCGCGTACCCTTCACTTCCCAGGCCCCGAACTAGGGTGGGGACTCGTGCTTGGAAAAACGCAGACATCCCTCAGATGCTAGATTCCCTGGCCCTCTCCTGTCCTCAGGGAGGAAATACTCCTGCATTATCAGCCTCAGATTTCCAGGATTGGATCCGAAGTGCCGCCGACTTAGTGGCCCCAGAGAAACTCATGAGACCTAACAGAACATCTCCTTCGGCCGCCTGGTACAATGAAGATCTTAGACTTCACCGCCAACACTGTAGAAATCTAGAGAGGCGCTGGAGGAAAGCTTACTGCCCCATAGCCAGACAAACTTATAAACATGCCGTTATGATCTATAAAAAGGCGATTATTGCCCGAAAAATGGTTTTCTTTTGGCGCAAATTGAGACCGCTGCTAACTCTGCTAGAGAGCTGTTCTCTGTTGTCACGACTCTGTCCACCCCCTCCACTGGCCCTGGAGTCGAGCCATCACAGACCTTCTGTAATGAACTATCTATTTTTTTTACCACAAAAGTGGCAGATATATATGCATCATTTGAAGGGGATACCAAAACTGAATACAGAGGTGGTACTGTGAAAGAAGTACTTTCCTATCACAATCATGATTCCTTTCCATTTTTTTCACCTGCCTCACATGATGATGTTATCAAACTCATTTCTACCATCAAATCGGGCTCCCCTCTGGACCCTTGCCCCCCTTCTGTGATGCTAAAACTCACAGAAGTGATCTCACGCCCCCTCATGGAGATCTGCAATACTGCATTTCAGACAGGCCACTTTCCCAGTATATGGAAGAAGGCTGTTATAAAACCCCTTTTAAAAAAACCTTCCCTAGATCCTACAGTTGTCGCCAGTTATAGACCCATTGCGTGTCTGCCCTTTCCTGCTAAAGTATGCGAATTCCTGATGAATAGATAGCTCTCAGAGTTCGTCGAGACCCACCAACTTCTCGACGAAACGCAGTTTGGTTTTAGGAAAGGGCATGGAACAGAGACCGCCTTGATAAAGGCCTCTGATGAGATCAGGGCGATCATGGATCAGGGAGGGGCGGCTGTCCTCATCCTTTTGGATCTGTCAGCGGCCTTTGACACGGTCGACCATGTCACTCTAGTCGACCGTGTCACAGCCCTGGGGATAAACGGTCTGGCCAGGGATCTCATTTCATCTTTCCTGGCAGACCGTACCCAGATAGTGAGGCTAGGAGACTTTTACTCTCCTATCTCTGCACTCCCTTGTGGAGTCCCACAGGGCTCCTCGCTAAGTCCTATGCTATTTAATATCTATGTAACGGACTTAGCGAGGGTAATAAAGGCCCATGGGGTACGGCTTACATCCTACGCAGATGATACCCAGCTGGTTCTGGGTATCCACAGGGACGGCCTCACTGTGGCAGCCAACTTCCACAGAGCTATGCTTGAGGTCAGTACCTGGATGGCCTTGAATTGTCTTAGGCTCAACTCGGACAAGACCGAGATTATGACCTTCGGAAAACTCTCCCCTGAATGGTCCCCTAGCTGTTGGCCGGAAAAGCTCGGCCATCCACCTGTCCCTGGCTTTTGACCTCCACACTAACAAGGTTGTCTCGTCAGCATTCTTTATTTTGAAAAAAATTAAGAAACTACTACCTTATCTCCCTGCCTCAGCTGGGAAGACTCTGGTTTCCACCTTAGTCTTCTCTAAAATAGATTATGGGAACGCTCTCTTTCTTCATACCCAGAAGCGTGTCATAACTAAGCTGCAATCTATCCAGAATGTGGCTGCTAGGATCCTTTTAAACATTCCTCGCCGCAAATCCACCACTCTTGGCATTCGTCAGCTCCACTGGCTAAGAGTTGAGAGCCGCATTAAATTTAAGGCCCTCTGCATTGCATATAAGGCAGTACATGGCATAGGACCCAGGTTTCTGACCGAAGCTTTTCAGCTGTATACTCCCAGAAGGCAATTAAGATCGGCCAACACCAGTCTCCTCCTTGTACCACGCACAAGAACGGCCACCTAGGGAGACAGGCGCATCCTTGTGGCCACTCCAAAACTTTGGAATCTTTTGCCACTGGCCATCAAAATTGCCCCGAACCTGATGAGCTTCCGCAGGCTCTTAAAAACATGGTTGTTTAACCAGTAAGAGGATGGCTGACTTCAGTAGTTCTACAGCGCCGAGACACCCTAGGGTATTTGTTGTGCTATAAAAATTACGTAAATAAATAAAATAAATAAATAAATCTTGGTTTTCCTGGCCTATTCACTCTACAGCTTTCTGCTCTGATTTAAACTGTTGGACGTTGCTGCTTCTACCACTGAACTGGGCATTGGCAAGATCCGATACCATGAGAAACCTTCCCATTTGACCTCTTTTGCATTTTGGACTACAACTAGTTCTGAAGAGGGTGAATCACCTTGCTTTTGGTGCAATCTGCCCACACAACTGCCCAGCCGCCTACACGTGCCACAGGGCTGCAGTGGACAGCCAAGTATTTGCTGCTGGCAGTGCCTGTGTGCCCTCACCTCACCACCATGGTGAAGGACAAGAACCATCGCCCGTCGACCTCGCAGACTCGTATGGAGCAATTCACCACTGGATCAGTGGGTAGTCATCCTGGAGGCCCCAGGGGTGGGACTGGTGACTCATCACCAACTGGGGACCTTGCCACTATCCTTCAGGCCATTCAAACATCGAAGACGGAAATCTAAACCAAAGTTGGGAGGTACGTATGGATATGGCACTGCTCCGTCAGGACCTAGGTATGCTACGGCCCGGATTTTGGAGGCCAAATCCTGGGTTTCTGTAGTGTAGGATAAGGTCATTTCCCTTAAGACCCATGTCTCTGGCCTTGCATGAGTGTCAGAGCTGCACCGTCGCACAGTGGATGGTGAGAACCAGTCCCAGCACAATAATGTGCGAGTGATTGGTTTCTGGAGGGGCAAACCTCAGCAGGTTGCGGACTTCCTGGAGGCCTGGATTAAGATCTGGATTGCTACAGAACCATCTGTCCTCCTGGTTCACCATCATCGCATAGTGACCCCTAGGCTTCCTCCAGGTGACCCCTCCATGACCAATGATTGCGAAAATTCTAAACTTCAAAGACTGAAATGTGATCCTACAATAGGCCTACTCCAGGTCTGAACTTCGCTGTGTAGATGCAAAAGTTCTCCTTTTTCCTGACTTCACTCGAAGTACAGCAGCGGCGCCACTCATATACTGAGGTCAAACAGAGCTCAGAGGGGAAAAACAGGCTGCAGATAGAGACATCCTCCCTGGTGCAGCAGCCCCCTTGCCTGCTTGTAATCCAGTCGACACAGATGAGTCTTGGAGTCAACAATATGATACCCAGCTCTCCCCAAATTCGGGGGACTTGAATTACTAAGTACTGTTTTATACTTTCTGATCGCAATTAATGATCCGTTATCTGCTTGGGGTCTATTTCCATGATTTCCCCTTGTTGAATGTTTCTTTCTTCACTCTGAATTTTTCTTTTTCACGGCCACAGATGCTTCTGGGATGGAATTATGGGGTGGGAAAGGAGTTGGAGTTTGGGGGTTCAGTATGACAATATTATTGCTTCATTTATTCTTCATTTGTTATATTGTAAGTTTCATGGCATTGTTCTTGTATTGACACTCTCACATTTCTTGCTATACTTTGTACTACACAGATAGGCCTACACTTATACACAGCGAACATGCACTCTTGCCCTCATGTCGAAGGGGTACATCCCCTCCTCTCTATTGCACCACATGACCTACTACTTTCCCCTGTGATGGTATAATTCCACACTTTGTCTTGGAATGTAAATGGTCTACTGGACCATGTGAAATGCACTGCTGTACTTGCTCTTGCCCACTGTTACCTCCCAGTGATTCTTTTACTCCAAGAAACACACCTCTTGGGTAATCATTGTCCATTCCCGGCACATAGCGGGTATGACAGGGTGTTTCACTCTGGACACCAATGTGGGTCCCGAGCAGTCACCATCTTGTTGTGCAGATCTTTTCCCCTCTCGGTCTCTCACGAGGTCTGTGATCCCCAAGGCTGCTTCCTGGCACTCACTGGGACTCCTGAGGGCCACACAATTAATCTGGTGAGTGTCGACACCCCACCTGCAGCCCATGCCACCTTTCTGCATGACCTGTCTAAAGCCCTCCGAGATAATCCATCAGGACTAACAGTAATAGGTTGCGACATCAACACGGTTCCCATCACTGAATTTGATGTCTTGGGATCCCATTCATCTTCTGGATGCTCCGGTGCCTGTTGTCTCATCGACTGAGCCACCGCCCTGGGTCTTTGTGATGCTTGGAGGATTTGGCATCCAAGATGCTGACAATACACGCATGCATCAGAGGAACATCGTTCTCATTCACATATCAACCTGGTCTTTTTACCTGCCCCTGACTGTAGAACAACTTCTAACATTTGTATTCTTCCACATGGCATCCCCGATCAAGCTCCTATACTTCTTCATCTCGTTTCCCCTAGGGAAGGCCCACGACCCATGTGGCGCCTTAACTCCTGGTACTTACAAGACAAAAAATATGTTCGGAACTTGAGAGAGGAACTGCAGACATACTGTCACAATAATAAAGGCCTGGACACCACTGTTTGCAGCCTATGGGCTGCTGGTAAAACCACTATGCGATGGGTTGCCAGGGAGCATATTGAGTACAGGTACGGGCACGCCTCTTCATATAAATCAAAGAGGCATCCGCCCTTAGTTTAAAGAAAACCCTCCAAGCAAGCCCTATCGGAGATACTCCCCGACAGCTAGACCTTCTTCACAAAGAGATTCGTCTCCATTCCCTAGAAACTGCCAAGCTTCTTTGACAGGCCACCATGGTCAGGATTTATGTATGGGGAGACAAATATAGAAAGTACTGCTTGGCTTCCCACCAGCAGGTGACCAGAATCGGGCCGGCGATCATGAATGATCAGAGTGTGTCCCTCCATTCCCTTCCAGAAATTAAGCATTTGCTCGGTACTATCATAATTTATGCACAGCTCCGTCCGGGAGGGATGGGGCTTATCCAAAGCAGTTCTTTATCGATGTTCCTCTACCTTGCGTCTTCTCAATCAAATTTCGAAGACTGAATGAGCTCTGTCCCACTGAAGAAATAGAATCTACTCTATCAGCGGTGGCCCCCGGGAAGACCTCCGGCCCGTACGGTTTCCCCTTGGAGTACTATGTGGCTTTTAGAAACATCCTGACCACTCATCTCTTGGTCCTCTATGAGCAGGTGGGAAAAGGTGGTGCCTTTCCTGCAGAATTCATTATGCTACTATTTTAGTAATTCCCAAACACAACCTCCGTCCACGTCCTGCGCTGATTTGATTTGATTTGATTTGATTTGGACTTGTAGAGCGCATGGCTGCCCTGGAGCGTCCCAGCGCTAATCCTGATCTGAACCTGGTGAACTCAAGCGAGAAGCAAGGTTAGGGGATGGGAGGGAACAACAAGGTTTTAAGTGCTCTTCTGAATTTCAGGTGATCCGGTTCCATTCGAAGTTCTCTAGGGAGGGCATTCCATTTGTTTGACACGTTCAGTGAGAACCGTCGGCCTCCTGTTCGTGCTTTCCTCACTCGTGGGACAATGACCAGATTTTCTCCATCCGAGCGTAGGGCCCTGGTCGACTTGTAAGGTCGGATCAGTCCTCTCAAGGCCGGAGGGCCTTTACCCTGCAAAGTCTTATGTGCAATGCAGAGAGACTTAAAAGAGATCCGCTCTTGGATGGGGAGCCAGTGCAGGGCTTTCAGCAATGGCTTGGCTGAGGCCCGTCTCGGCGCCCCCATCAGCAGCCTGGCTGCGGCATTCTGAGCTCGCTGAAGAGTATTGATGGTGGCAAGGGGGGCTGCGAGAAAAAGGGAGTTACCATAATCCAGTTTGGACAAAATCAAACCCTGGATTAGCAGCTTTCTAGATTGAAACGGAAGGAGAGGGAGGACCTTCCGGGCTGCCCGAAGCAGCCTCCAACCACTTTCTGCGCATGGGTCTTGAAGGTCAGTTGGGGTTCGAACCAAATCCCTAGGCTTTTAATTTGCTGCTTGGGGGATGGAAGATCTCCCATACAGGCAGGCCACATCTCAGGGGGCAGAGAGGTGAATTGATTGCCTAAGAGCATGATCTCCGTCTTAGATCCATTTAGTTTGAGTTTCGAACTGGACATCCAGGAGGAAATGGCTGTAAGACAGTTTGGGAGATCGACCGGGTTGCCCTCATGTTGCGACAGCGAGACGACAAGTTGGGTGTCGTCGGCATAGCTAATGGATTTGACCCCAAATGGGGCTATCACCTTCTCCAACGGGGCCATGTAGACATTAAACAGTGTGGGGCTGAGGGAGGAGCCCTGCGGCACCCCACACTGCAGAGGGAAGGCCTCTGACATGGACCCATTTTCCCAGATCCTGAAGGATCTCTCCTCCAGGTAGGACTGCAACCATTTGAGGGCTGATCCTGTAATGCCCAACAGGGCCAGGCGTTGATTATCAGATTATCATCTGATCTCCCTAACTAATGGAGAGGTGAAGATCTTTGCGACCCAATTGGCCACCTGACTCAAGCAGGTCCTTCCCAGATTGATACATTCCAATCAATGTGGGTCTTGCCGACTTATGGCACCCGGCATTGCCTCCGCCTGCTTCATGGGGCTGTCATCCTTTAACTTCAGACTTGGCTATGCTATTTTATCAATTTTGAAAAAGCATTTGATATGGTGGACTGGGGGTATCTCTGACAGGTACTGGTATGGGCTGGATTTGGGCAAGCTTTCGTGGAATGGTACAAGCAATCAATCAATCAATCATCACATTTATATAGTGCGCTACTCACCCAGAGGGTCTCAAGGCGCTGGGGGAGGGGGGTCCGCTACTGCTCGAACAGCCAGGTCTTGAGTTGCTTCCTGAAGGCGAGGTGGTCCTGGGTCAGGCGGAGGTGGGTGGGGAGGGAGTTCCATGTCTTGGCGGCGAGGTAGGAGAAGGACCGTCCCCCTGTGGTGGCTCTTCGGATGCGGGGGACGGCGGCGAGGGCGTGGCTGGTCGATCGAAGCTGGTGTTTGGGAGCGTAGAAGTTGAGGCGGCTGTTGAGGTATCCTGGGCCTTGGTTGTGTAGGGTTTTGTGTGCGTGGGTGAGGAGACCGAAGGTGATTCTCTTGTTGACCGGGAACCAGTGCAGGTCTCTCAGGTGTCCGGAGATGTGGCTGCGACGGGGGATGTCCAGGATGAGTCGTGCTGAGGCGTTCTGGATCCGCTGGAGTCTCTTCTGGAGTTTGGCGGTGGTTCCGGCGTAGAGGGAGTTGCCGTAGTTCAGACGGCTGGTGACGAGGGCCTGGGTGACCGTCTTCTTGGTCGCGGTAGGGATCCACCGGAAGATCTTACGTAGCATGCGCAGGATGTTGAACCACGACGAGGAGACGGCATTGACTTGTCTGGTCATGGAGAGAGAGGAGTCCAGGATGAAGCCCAGGTTGCGTGCGTGGTCTGTTGGTTTGGGTGCGCTGCCTAGGTCGGGGGGCCACCGGGAGTCGTCCCAAGCGGTGGGTGAGGATCCCAGGATGAGGACTTCCGTCTTGTCCGAGTTCAGTTTCAGGCGGCTGTTCTTCATCCATTCGGCTACCTCTTTCATCCCTTCGTGAAGGTTGGCTCTGGCGGTGGCAGGGTCGTTGGTAAGGGAGAGGATCAGCTGGGTGTCGTCGGCGTAGGAGATGATGTTGAGGTTGTGCTGGCGTGCGATGTCTGCGAGGGGGCTCATGTAGACGTTGAAGAGGGTTGGACTGAGCGAGGAGCCTTGAGGGACGCCGCAGATGACTTCGGTGGCTTCAGATCTGAACGGAGGGAGACGGACTCTCTGTGTCCTTCCGGCGAGGAAGGAGATGATCCACTCCAGTGCCTTCTCCTGGACTCCAACGTTGCTGAGGCGTTGTACTAGGGTACGGTGGCAGACAGTGTCGAAGGCCGCGGAGAGGTCGAGGAGGATGAGGGCCGCTGTTTCCCCGTTGTCGAGCAGCACTTGGATGTCATCGGTGGCTGCGATCAGGGCGGTCTCGGTGCTGTGGTTGGCCCGGAAGCCAGACTGCGAGGGGTCGAGGGATCCATTTGTCTCAAGGAAGGCGGCCAGCTGCTTGTTGACGGTCTTCTCGATGACTTTTGCAGGAAACGGGAGCAGCGAGATGGGGCGGTAGTTCTTGAGGTTCTGTGGGGTCGGCCGATGGCTTCTTGAGTAGGGCGCTGAGTTCGGCGTGCTTCCAGCTCTCCGGGAAGGTAGCGGTGTCGAAGGAGGTGTTGATGATGTGCCGCAGGTGGGGTGCGATGACAGCATCGGCCTTGTTGAAGACGTGGTGAGGGCAGGGGTCGGTCGGAGATCCGGAGTGGATGGAGTTCATCGTGCGGACGGTGTCTTCGGTGCTGATCGGAGTCCAGGCGCAGAGGGTGGTGGTGGGGGGCGGTGGTTCGGTCGTGGCGTTGGTCGGTTGAGTGCTGAAACTGTTGTGTATGTCCGCGATCTTGTTGTGGAAGTAGGAGGCGAGGGAGTTGCAGAGGTCTTGCGAAGGGGTGATGTTGTTGTTTCCGGCGTTGGGGTTGGAGAGCTCTTTGACGATGTTGAAGAGTTCCTTGCTGTTGTGTGCGTTGTTGTCCAGTTGCTCCTTGAATGCAGTTTTTTTGGTGGCGTGGATGAGTTGGTGGTGTTTTTGGGTGGCAAGCTTGAGGGCAGTCATGTTGTCCGGTGTTGGGTCTCTGCGCCAGGTTCTCTCGAGGGCTCGGCAGTTCTTCTTGGAGCACTATATCCCAATCCAACTGCGAGAGTTCAGATTAACAGCATCCTCCCCCAGGCCTTTTTTATCAGCAGAGGACTAGGCAGGGTTGTCCCATATCTCCCCTTTTGTTTGTGCTTGAGCCATTGGCCTGGCTAATCCGAATTAATGCACAGACGAGGGGGTGGAGATGGAGTCACAGCCACAAGGACTGCATGGCAGTGTATGCTGATGATCTCCTTCTTTATTTGGCAAACCCAGCAATGAACGGACCCCGCTGCCTCCACCTCCTGCGCTTCTTTAGGGAGGCCTCAGGCCTCCAGCTCAATCCCACCAAATCAATCCTGGTGCCCTTAACCCCCTCCGAGAATTGTTTGGATTTGCAAGATGCTATACCCATCTTCCAGCTTAGTTTCAAGTATTTAGGCATCTTGATTGCTCTACATCCTAAGCTTACTTGGTCCCTTAATGTGGAACTCCTGAAGCAGAAAGCCAAGGCTGACCTTCTTAAGTGGCAATCTCTTCCAATGAATGTTATGGGCCATATCACACTCTCGAAAATGATGATCCAGCCCCATTTCTTTACATTTTTTAAAATTTGCCAATTCAAATACCTCGGAAGTGGCTCCAAACCATGGATGGGGTGACGATCCACTTCCTCTGTCATGGTGCCAGGGCCCATTTTGCATTTGAAAATTTCCAGTGGGGCCCTTTTGCGGTTGGGCTGCGGAAGACTAACCTCCATCCCTACTTTTGACATCACATCTCCTGGTGATTCATCATTGGTTCAACAGGGGTTGGTTGGATCCTGCTTACCATTTGGAACTGGCTTTGCTTGGATTCCCCCAAATATTGTCCTTCTTTTATGGCTCACCCATTCCTGGTTCCAAACCCATAGAGGCCATGGTAGCCCTGCAAAGCTTGGACAGCTGCCAGGCGACATATTCGATGGGATGCCACACTTATGCAGCAAACACCTCTCTGGCAGGGTACCTGGCTGTAAGAAGTGGCATCTCTACAGGGTTTTGGAAGATAGGATCTTATTGGAATCTCCCAATTGGGAGATATCTGGGCAGGGTCACACATGCGCTCTTACCAGGAACTTCAAACTCCATATACACTATCCCATACACAGTTTTACAAATATCTTCAATTGCAACACACTCTACATTCACATCTCTAACAGATTGACTCAATTCCTGAATTTAGCCCACTGGAGGCTAAGCTCTTGATGGTCCATTTAGGCAAAGGTGGAATCTCCAAGATCGATTGTTCTTTGATTGTAAATACCCCGGGCACTCTGGTCTCCCTCAGAGCCCGTTAGGAAAATTGGGTGGGACCTGTGAAGAGGAGGACTGGCGTGATGCGCTAATGGCACAAAGGGTAATCACGATTTCCTCTAGACTCTGAGGTTTCTTACCTTCCCCTCTACTTCGATTAACTTTTGTTTGAGTATTATGCCTCAAGAAACACTGGCAGGCATTATATTGGCTACAGCAGTATAAAGCTAAGGCATTTATTGTAGCTGTAGTGGATCATTGGATGAATAATAACTCCCTGAAATTAAACAGGAGAATAACAGAAGTCTTGGTTGTGGACAGTCAAACTCACCTCTGGGGGACATCGCTAGGACTAGAAGAACTAGGTCATGTCCCTACTTCAAAACAGGTGGTTGAAGACCTGGAACTCTGGCTTGAAACTATCCTTATGATGGACTCTCAGATCAACAAGGTGTCTGCAAGTTCCTTTGGGCTCCTTAAATTCAGTGGCTTCTTCCCATCTTGGCACAAAGAACTGTGGTTCACGCCCTCATTATATTGCGTCTTGACTATTAAAATGTGCTCTATTTGGAGCTTCAAAGTCACAGTAAAGAGACTGCAGACAGTTCAGATTGCAGCCACTAGACTCCTGTATCACGTCCCCCGGCGTGTTTCGCTTTCCACCCACTTGCGAAATACTTCACTGTTTGACCATTGATAAGCATGTTCATTTTTTGAATCTCTGTGCTTTCTTTACAAAGCCATGACTCACACTGCCTCTCAATATCTTAACAATCTTGTGCCTCCCTATGCTCCTAAACGCCCCTAGCGCTCTGGTGACCCCAGGCCCACCTTGCTGTAACCCCTAAGGGTTAAGATGGTCAGACAAAGGGACACCCCTTTAAATATCTAGGGCCCCAGTTGTGGAATGTGTTGCCTCTCAACACATCTTGTTCGCTCTACTAAAATCGCAACCCCGCTTACCTGTGTGCTTCTCTATCGGCCCCCTCAGGCTATGCCTCATTTCATCCCGGCTATACAGGAACTGCTGGCCACTCTCATGGTCAACAATTCCTCTGTTCTACTATTAGGGGATTTCAACTTTTGGCCGGGTGATCCCCGCGAGGACATTATGTCTAAAGATTTCTCTGATACTCTTTACTGCATCAATTTTATCCCTCATATTTCTCTCTCTACCCATATTCATGGTCACACTCTTGACCAAGTCTGGTCCGCCAATTTGCTGATTTCTACCCCCACCATATTCCCCTGTGTGTGGTCAGACCACTCCCTGATTTTTTTTTCTGTCCATTTGGGGGTGGTTAATTCTCCCCCTCTTCCCAAAAACACTTGGGCCCGCAATTGGAATCGGGTGGATCTGGCCACATTAGGCCATTCTTTAGCTTCCTCTGCCCCTGCTCTTACAGATACTCCTCCCAACATACAGGTGGCCATCATTAGCAACTGGTTATCGGAGGCTTGCAGTCAAGTTGCTCCTCTCAAACGGGTCAGAACGCGTCGCCCCCACGACGCCAACAGATGGTTTACCAATGCCCTCAAATCCCAGAAATTGGTGCTCAGACAGGCTGAACAACACTGGCGATGCAGATATTGACCTGACCTTAAGGCCCAATACCTGATCCTCCTTAGGGCCTATAAAAATGCTATACTTGCTGCCAAATTGGAATACTTTTCCGAGAAAATTCATCGGGCAGTTAATAAGCCCAAAGAGATCTTCACGATCAGACATGAGCTTGCTGCCTCTGACAGAGCTGCCCCTAAGCGCATCCCTTCTCAATCTCTCTGCAATGCTCTCAATGACTTCTTCATCGAGAAGATCACTACCATCAAGCGGAATATACCTCCGGCTCCACCTCTTTTTTTCTGCCCTCTACTGCCACCGCCCCTCTCCATCCTTGACCAATTTCCTCTGATCTCAGAAGAGACCTTTCGTATTCTACTAGGGAAAGTTAAGATAGGCTCTCCTGCGGACTATTGTCCGGCCCACATTATGAGGGAGATCTTCTCCTGCTGTCCGGTACCCCCTATTACCCTTCTCAACACCTCCATAACCCTGGGAGTTGTGCCTGACTCATTTAAATCGGCCACGGTCATCCTTATCCTAAAAAAAACGTGCGCTGACCCCACTCTCCCCTCCAACTTTAGGCCCATCTCTCTTCTTCCGCTCCTGGGTAAGATCTTGGAGAGCCATATCACCTACTCTCTCTCCGCTTACATTGAGGCTAACCATCTTCTAGCTGCCTAGCATGCTGGCTTTCCACAAGCCCACTCCACGGAGTCCATTGTATCTCTGTGGTTGATGAGCTCAGACGCAGTGCCGACACCAATTCCCCGCAGGCGCTGGTCCTTCTCGACTTGTCCGCCGCCTTTGACACGGTCGACCATTCCATTCTTCTCGACCGTGTCAAGGGGGCCGGCTTACGGGGGACAGCCTTAGCCTGGCTCACTTCCTTCTTAGCCGGCCGCACGCAGGTTGTCCAGTTGGACGGCTTTTCCGCTCCTACCTGCCCTGTTTCCTGTGGGGTGCCCCAGGGCTCATCTCTTTCTCCTCTTTTGCTTAACCTTTATATACACCCCCTAATTGTTGCTTTACAGGATATGGAGGTCACTGCGTTCAATTATGCTGATGACCTCAGCTCATTTTCAACCTCTCTTCGTCTCCTGATTCAATTTCTAAGGTTCATTCCACCCTGATTTTCATCTACAACTGGATGAACCTCAACCAACTGAAATGGAATTCCGATGAGACGGAGTTGGTTCTCATCGGCGGTCCTTCTAATCCCTAGACCTCCGCCTTTTGGCCCCCTGTCTTGGGTTTCCCTCCCGCTTCCTCTGCCTCCGTGAAAACCCTGGGCATAAAAATCAGTCAAGACCTTTCCATGCGCCTCCAGATCAGCTCGGTGGTCTCCTCATGTTTCCTGTCCCTCAGAACTATTCACAAAATCTCGCGGTACTTCTCTACCGGAGCCCTTAAATTCATCATCTTGGCGATGATTCTATCCCGCCTAGATTATGGCAACGCCCTGTATGTTGGCATTCCAGTGTATGAGCGCCGTCGCCTGCAGCTCATGCAGAACCAAGCGGCCCGCTTTATCCACAGGCTCCCGAAGTCAAGTCACATTACCCCCCTACTAAAAACCCTCCATTGGCTCCTATAATTAAACGTTCGCTCTTCAAGATGGGCTGCTTGACTTTTATGTCCATAGCTGGCACTGCCCTGGACTTTATTAGATATAAGATCAGTGCTTATGTACCCAGTAGAAGCCTTCGTTCCTCTACCCAGTTCCTCCTCAAAGTCCCCTGCTACCGGAGGAAAACATTTGGTGGCTCCAGATTTTCGATCCTCGCCCCCCTCTTCTGGAATGCCCTCCCTTTCGTGATTAGATCCACTCCTAGCTACTTGGACTTTCGCGCTGCCCTTAAAACCCACCTTTTTTCCTTAGCATATCCCTTCTAACTCTACCCCTTTTCTTCCTCAGGTTCAGTTTCTTCTTGCAGCGCCAAGAAACAGCTTGGTAGTAGAGCGCTCTACAAATACTTTTCAACTTCAACTTCAACTTCAACTCTCAAGCTAAGATTATGCACCTCATTGGGAAGCTTTTGGAAACAGTTAAAGATGTACTTTTTTTTTTTAGAGCTGCTGCGCTCTCTCATTTCGTCTGTACATGCTAGCACTGGGAAGCCCTGTCTCGGCAGCCATGCTCTCTATCAATTCAATAATAATAATGATGCATTATCCAGTGACTACAGCTTGGCCTCGATACAAGAATCCTCTACACTTAAAATATTGTAAATCTTTTAGATGAAAAAATGGTTGCGGGTGATGCCACTTAATATGCCATCATTTTGTTCACTTACAACAAATATTTTAGCCATTGTGTCTTACCTTCTGCCACCAACATGTGAAGCCTCTCTTGATGGCTACACGCCTATTAATAATAAAGATCTTGGTTGTCACTTTAGAAAATTGTCATTTTGGGAAATATGTAATCTATGGTTATTAACTGAGACATCACTTTCCTTGTAGCAATTAGCAGGCTAATTAACACTTCCCTTTTGAGTGGGCTGTGTCTAAAGCCCTTACAATGCCATCATAACTCCGCGCATAAAGACATTTTCTGCTGATTCTGACCATTTATCCAACTACTGATCAATCTGGGATTGCCTTTTTTATAAAGGTACCAGAAAAAGTCATAACCCAACAACAGTCGTCACATCTGGACTTAAACTACATACTAAGTGACATTAACTCAGGCGTCAACTCTTCTAAATTTCAGATCAACTGCATTTAATACCATTCGGCACGAAGTGCTTCTTGACAGATTGCTACTATTCGGTAGCAAAGTAGCATTGCTATTGTTTGCCTAATCACTACAATGGAGCATCAAATATGTTAAATGCAAAAACAACAGTTGATGGACAGAATGCAGAACAATGTCTCACATTCACCCCCAGTACAGAGATCTGGGCATAAATCCATCGTTTTTTTGCACTCCACACCACCCCAGCTCAGACATGGACATATGAAAATCAGACTTGACCCTATGCCTCATGGGAACAGTCCAGCCCGAACTGCCAAGCCATGTCTTCCCTGGACCGGAATCAAGCATCCTAGGACCGGTTTCTGTCTATCAGCCATCATCAGCCAGGATAGCTTGACTCCAGTGGTGTGGAGAGCACGGGACTCCCGTCTGAGCATACCCGTCCCACTGGGGGTGACATTCAAATATGTTAACGTGAGATCATTCTTTTCCTAATCTAGCAACATAATATGTAGTGTACCTCAAGTATAGGCTTTGTCAGAAAAGTTGTTTAATTCCTGCATGGACCCACTCATCAACACCCTGGACATCGTAACAAATTAGTTACAGGCTGCAGTGATGATACTCAATTTCATTTCTACCTTGAAACAAATTGCCTCTATGATGAATAATAAAAGAAAACTGAAATCCTGACCATGATGCTAATAACCCAGTTTGCCTCTATATATATCTTGGCCTGCAATGAGTCACTGACTCACTGAGAGCTGCTCAACCCCATTGAATACATTTAGTAAGTTAGATGTGGCACTCTGCTGTGCATCCCTTGGCTTTTTTTAAATGCTGGACTCTAGAAATTTTGATCCCTCTGTATATTCATCTTTTTCCTTAGCCATCTGTACTGTGTGCATAGATAGCATCATCCACGTAAACGGTATATTTCATCCTATAAATTACAGGTGGCACTGAACGAGAGTTCTCACTTACCCTTGCTGATATTGTGCACTCATTTCGGTTATCATTGGTTTTGTACACTGATGATACCCAGCTGGTTATGTCAATCTCTCCCGACCCCAGCTCCAGGCCCCTAAAATAGATTCTCTGTTGCCAGTAAGGAGCTAAATGGATGGCCAGTTGTACATTGAAATTGAATGAGGACAAAACTGAAGTTATGCTGCTGGGCAACAATCCTTGCAGGACTGGACTGTTCCCATGAGGCACAGGGTCAGACTGATTTGCATATGGCCATGTCTGAATTGGGGTGGTGGAGTGAGCTAAAGAATGGTGATGGATTAAACCCAGATCAGCTGACTGGGGGTGAGTGTTTGATTTGCTCAAACGCTCCGTCCATCATCCCCTTTGGTATCGCTTTGTTCGCCCTAAATTGGCAAAGTACACCCAGACGTGGGTCCCTTGCTCACTCTACCACTGGATTCAAGTTAGCCTGGCTGATGGGGATTATGAATCCGAAACCGGTCCCAGGATGCTTGTTTCCGGTCTAAGGAAGACATGGCTTGGCATTTCGGGCTGGACTGTTCCCATGAGGCACAGGGTCAGACTGATTTGCATATGGCCATGTCTGAACTGGGGTGGTGGAGTGAGCTAAAGAATGGTGATGGATTAAACCCAGATCAGTTGACTGGGGGTGAGTGTTTGATTTGCTCAAACACTCCGTCCATCATCCCCTTTGGTATCGCTTTGTTCGCCCTAAGTTGGCAGGGTATGCCCAGACGTGGGTCCCCTGCTCACTCTACCGCTGAATTCAAGATAGCCTGGCTGATGAGGATTATGAATCCGAAACTGGTCCCAGGATGCTTGTTTCCGATCCAGGGAAGACATGGCTTGGCAGTTCGGGCTGCACTGTTCCCATGAGGCACAGGGTCAGACTGATTTGCATATGGCCATGTCTGAACTGGAGTGGTGGAGTCAGCTAAAGAATGGTGATGGATTAAACCCAGATCAGTTGACTGGGGGTGAGTGTTTGATTTGCTCAAACGCTCCGTCCAACATCCCTATTGGTATCGCTCATAAAGGCGCAGGCCTTCTAAAAATGCAGAGTTAGTTGACCTTCATTTTAATATTATTTACTTAAGCTTTCATACTAGAAAGGCATAAATGGAAGTGGGCTTAACCCCTGCACCGGCATACAGGGTCCCCTGCTGCACAGACCTGCCGCCACCTCTGTATCCAAATATGACTGTCGCATTTCAAACGCGACCCATGAAGCCTTTTGGATTTGAAGGCAAGTGCTTTCATGAATATGGAAGAACATCTTTCCCCATGAAGGGATTTTCTTTTTACAAAGACTCAGTTTTATTTGCCCTTGATCTTGCAGGGGTGGGGTGGGGGGCTGATGTCTGAAGAGTTAGGAGAGCAGGAGAGAAAACATTGTATTCTGCAACTCGCAGTAATGCGGATCTGTATACATCTATCATGCAAAAATACAATTGGAATTGATCAAACTACAGTCATAAGAGGAAGGTGAATGTAAGGAGTTCTATTTTGGTTTCATTAGAGGATACAGACCTGCACTTGGGTTCTCTTTATGAAATCTGCAGCAGCCAAACACAAAGCAGAGATTTGCTTGAGAGAAGATTTTGCTAGTAGTCTAATCTAGGATTAACAACTTTAAGTTATAGGGGTTACAATATGAACCCCTACTGTGGGGGCTCACAAGTATTCATGGTTTTTCTAACATTCCTATCCCAGCCGTCTGGTCCCGAAGCAGTTGGCGACGTTCTCCATTTAAACAGATGGGCAATAATAGCAGAGGTTTAAACATCAAAATAAAGAGTTATATGAGTTAAGTCGGTAGATATATTTGCTATATATCCGGCCAATAGAATGACCAGGATGAGTACTCCATTTTATCAGAGTGATGTTCAGTTTTCCATTTTGCGCTCTCAGCTAAAAACAAACAATTATTGTTGCTATTGACACCACCAAACATTGCAGGTTTCGTTTCTTTTCAAAAGCTTTATTCGATCATTTGAAAAATAATCATGAAAGCACACATAATACATCAGAAATACAAAACATTGGTAGGGTTAAAAAAAAAAGTCATACAATCAAGGGGAAAGATGGGCAGCGAAATATGCTAAGACTCTGAATATACTAAAAAAAAAGCACTACATAGAAGTTAAAAAACCATACTTTTCCTAGCGGACCCAGATTTTAAAATAAAAGTCGCTGTGAAAAAGCTCACATCCGGTTCGTCCAGTGCAAATAAAAGTCTCTTGCAGGTAATTTTTATGAATATATTTTAAGTGTTTTTTCAGTTTTTGCAGGGCATGCTTGGTTGGGTTGAATTTGTGAGCAACAAGGAAAGCTCACGGGGGATGTCTCTGTTGGAGAACAGAAATATCAGACAGGAAAGAAGCAGCTAGAAGCTTGAAAGCAGAGTTTATGGTAGAAAATTCCAAAGTAATTGTTAGATTAATTTTCTAGCAAAGTCGATGACAAATCTTTCTTCATTAAATGGTAGAGAAATACACATTGTTTCACAACAGAAATTCGAATGCCTTGTGTTGAAAGAAGAAAAAGTAGGCCAGGTATACTGCGTGATTATTGAATTATGTTTAGGCTTAACATACATGACACTTGGACCAGTCAGGACAAACGTTCTCTTTCTTTACCTTCTTTAGGGAGCTTCCTTCAACCATTGGCTTCTTTTGCTCTGGCTCCTCGAGCGATTGGGTTGAAACTTTGCCAATCACTTCTTGCCTACAGGAGTATTTCGATCTCTCCATTTTTTTTCTGTTGGAGAGTTTTCTTCTCCACAATAATGAATATAACCCGTCATCTTACCCATTGTTTTCGTCAATTCTTGTTCCTAAATGTACCCACCTTTCAATAGTAACTTCATAGACTTTTTTCTTTACCCCTTCGACGCTCATGACGAGCTCAGATCGTCATGAGTTACGCCTGTCGTACGCATGAACCGCGGGTTTTTTAAAAAGTCAGCGCACAGCGGGAAAAGCCGCCACGCGCATGGTGTTAATATAACTAGTTAGGTGGCCCATGATGGAGCTTGTAAGTATTTAGAATCTGTTTTGACCAGGATTTTGGACGATACTCTTTTCCATTAAAAATCCTTTTTGGATACATTGTTGTTACTGCATTTTAGTCACAAGGTGGACAGATTAATGCTCCAACATAATTAATATAGTTGTGTCAGTGCATTTTCTGTACAGAGAGAATAATCTGTAGAAGCCATTATTATGGCATGGAAGGGACGTCCACCGTATACATGCCTTTTTTTTTGATTTTACAGTGATGGATTTTTGTAGTTTTGAAAATGGAGACCTGTGTGAATGGTATCAACCAGCAACAACTTCCTTTGGAACGGACAATACATTCCAATGGGGCCTTGGACAAGGAGTGAACAGTTACCCCGGTGAAGAGAAATACAGACCATCAATAGACCACACGGTGTAAGTGTCCTTTTATTGAGCATTACAGCTGCACATATTCATGTTATTTGATCCACAATGTCAACGCTCACCTCATGATGTGATGAACCAGTGAGTATCTATTAGAAGCTGAATTATTACTTGGGTATGGTGGTCACCCACCTCGAGGAATTACAGTGACTTGCCAGAGTGATCCCTGAAGTCACTAAATTACCTTAAGCTCAACTACCTGGCAGTTAAGCCATAGAGCATACTGGCTTCACTTTTAGGGCACTGTATAAAGTATGTATGCCGCACAAAAACAGTAATAAAATACAAATAAAAAATTATAAAACTCGCCATATCAATAAATGCTGTATAAACAAAATTACATCAAAACAACTAAAATCGAATAAGGAAAATAGAAGAGATTAATTTTATAGTTTTAATTTCAAATTGCACCAAAAAGCACTAAGTCACAATAATAATCTACAGAAGAGGTAGACTTGAATGTGGCACATATCAGGCTGGCTGCAATGGAGTGCATATCAGATACCCAAAGTGGTTCATCCTGGTCAGAAACTTGGCATTCTAACTTAGGAGCATTTTTACGAAGGCTTTAACTCCTCTTTTTTGGCCAAAAAAGCGGACATTAAACTATCGCCTTATTTATAAGAGGGTGCTAACATGCATAATCGCATGTAAGCACCCTTTTTCCCAATGCCTCCCTTTGCATCTCTAATGAGATGCAAAGTGGGCGTCACTGGGCGTACCCCGGATGGACTTCCTTGCAAATATTTCTGATGTTCACATCGCGATATTTACAAAGCTGCACCAGCATTTTAGCACACGTTTGTTTTTGGAGAAATACGCTGTTTTCTGCAAAACCTAACGTCTGCTAAAATGCAGACTTACCCATCCCTAACATTGGGGTGGATTATGCTGATCCAACCCTGTGGAAAACCAGCCATGTTCCCTGCAAAACGGCGATAACCTCGCTATCTCTGGAATTTGTATTGCCCTGGAGAAACGCGTTTTTAATAACGTGCTACCAGGGCGATAAATTCCCTAAATAGCCTGCGATAACAAAATTATTGCTAGGCACGGCCAGCGATAATTATCACTGGCCGTTGATAATGTACCCCTCAATAATTTTTATGGACCTCACAATCATGAAGCTGTGTCCAAGGAAGGTGCATCAAAATCAAACACTTTAGCCTTTAGGTCCCCTGACAGCTCTGGGGGTCTTGAAAGTCCACACATTTTGTAAGTCTGAACCTTCCATGGTTTCGGGATTAGCTCCTTAGCATCACTTAAGTCTTTCAAGACCTGATGGACAGCAATTAGGGGCCAGGACTGACTTCAGCAGAGACCACCAGTCATGTCCAGTACGTATTATTCACACACAAGGTCAGCCACCAGATCCTTGGAATTCCCATCTTTGTCCTGGTTGAAAGACGGATGAGCGCACAGCCAGATGTGAAGTCAGGGAAATGATCAATCGTCTCCTCTGTGGTCACCCAAAACCAGTTCAAAGGGTAGGTCGTTTCACAAGTTAATGAAGTTCTTGAGTCCACTCTACTGGTCTTTCTACAAGGAGAATAAAAACACCTCCAACACAAAGGGCTTTTTCCTCCTCTGACAGTAGTTTTCACACCTCATCGAGGTGAAGTACTAACTGGCAACTACTAGACAAATGGAGAATGTAGCCTATATGAGTTTTGGACAGGGAAAATGTAACGTTCGGTAAGTTACCTTCCTTTCATATTTAATAAAAATGAAGTGGATTTTTAATAAATGAAAAAAAGGTTTTTGAATGACATCTGTATCTGTTGCCTTTCAAATGTTAAAATCTAAGGATTATACTCATCACTTGGACATTTTATAGGATTCAGCTACAGCTCTGCCAGAGAAAATAGCTTCTAGGGCCTAGTCACTGGAGGTATATTGTATTTTCGTTTCATAAATATTCCACTCGTAAAATATTAAGCACCATTCCTTGTGGACAACAAGTTGTACTTAGTGTGACATTAACTTTTAAAAGCAGTGTTTCCCACCTGCCAAAAAGGATAATTTTGACAGATTTGTACAGCCGGTTTTCGGTTGCTACAGTCTGGCTACACAGGGTAGGCCTGAAGCCATTTTTTCTCGGCCACTGAGTGGATGTCCCAGTCAGATGCTGCAGTTCACAACTGGCATTAGCTTTCCTCGCCATATGCTATGGCCTCAAAGAAAAGTTAAATATGCCAGTTAGGTTAAAGTACATTTTGCCATGTTAAAAGTGGGAATACAGGCAATTTAGACTTGGTTAGCAGGGATAAAGTATACAGCTAAAATAGGTTCCAAAAAAAGCATAAAGATAATCTTATTCAAAATTCAAACATATTAATTTCTTTATAATGGTGTGTATTGATGTATAATGGTAGAAACATTGAAATATGAACCTAATATTCTATCGATACATACATATGCAACATGAGCAAGAGAACACTTTTATGATTTTGGAGGAAAAAAAATAGTGGATGTTCATCATATAGTAAAGCCGTAGATGTGACGTGTTGGTATATTTTCCTGTTTCCCAAATAAAAGTTCAGTGACTCTTTAGCCATAATAGCATCTGTTTTGTATTTTAAATGTCACAATATTTTCCTGAGCCAACCTTAATAATATTCACATTTGAAACAAACCTACTGGGACAGGTTAACACCTCTGCTGGCCTGCAGCATGTAAAGAGCTACCCTTGAACAATAGGCCGATTTTGAAAGGGTTAGCCTCCTCCAGGAGAGGGAGGAGTAGAGGTTGAATTTGTGTAAGGTGATTAATTGCATCATTGCCAAGCTTGGGCATGTTGTTCTCTCATAGGCAATGGGAAAGCAGGCAGATTGCAGGGAAGGAACCATTCCTGGCTGCAAAGAGTCAGGCTCAATTTATCCTTGTGAGAAGTTCCCCGAATGCTCTCTGGGGGTGTGGAGGTGTTGAATAGCCCAGTAGCTACTCCCAGGAAGTATTAGTCAAAAATGGATCAGTGATGTGCAATTTGTAGACTTGGTAGAAATTCCAATTTTATGGAGTTCTCAGACTTTACTTTTAACTCCTGCCCAAGAGCAGAGACATTAAGAATAGGTAAAAGCACAGAAGCAGTAGGAGATGGGCAGCTTTCTGATTAACCCCTGTCTGGAGTGAAAGGATAATCTAGATTTTTATACTTGGAATCTAGGCGACTTGCCCCCTCCACTCCCTCTGGAGGACAATAGAGGGTGAACATGCTTATGCTTTTGAATGGGGAGTTTTCCTTTCAAATTCTGTGGACTAGTTCTAGCTGTGGGTGCTGTAGAAGTGGACATCCCCCCCTTTTGAATGACACGCATAAGCACACACACACACACACACACACACAAGATGTAGTCTGCTTTGAGCACTGCTTTAGGAAGGGCAAGGAAACTACCAAGAGCTGAATGGTGGTGCGCACTCAGGTTCCTACAGCACCTACTCCTTAGCAGTGGGATCCATGGGTGATAGAAAGCCTCATCCAGATTATTCAGGAGCACCATCCAAGAATGTAGGGCTAAGGAGGCCCTTAATGATAATCTTGGTTTATGGACCAAACCCGAAAATAACAGGGACAAAAAGGTCAACACAAAATAACCCATCGATTCAGTAAACATTTACGGTTCCCATCTGTTCCTAAAGTGTTTTTTTTGTCTACTTGGAGCTCTGGAGCACCGCCATGCATAATAGAGCCCCAGGTCCAATCTTCCCAGCATGCTCTGGTATCCATTGTTCTGTTGTTACACTCAGAGGACCAGTAAGAATTCTAGTGTCCACAGAACTTTAGCAATAAATGGTTTCCACCCCTATAGAGATGGTTAACACCCAAAAAGCATTTTCCTTATGCTCAGATGAACACTGTTATATCTGACATCCTTGGGATGGTCTTTCCTCAAATCTTTTGCCTTTTTGTCTCCCATTTTTGCTGATTCTTTTTGTTGGCCTTAGGACTCTGAGCACTTCATCAAGGTTAACCAGTGCTACAGTCCATGTGCTTCTCTCCTAAACATGATGATATTGTTATATACCTGATTGGCTTATTTGTTTTACTAGTAAGTCCCTTGTAAAGTGGTCCACCTTATACCCATGGCCTGTACTTCAAATGCTACTAGTTGGCCTGCAGTACTAATTGTGCCACCCACACAAGTAACCTTTCAAACCTTTATCAGGCCTGCTGTTGCAGTGCCTGTGTGTGCAGTTTACTTCCACTTCAACTTGGCATTTAAAACTACTTGCCAAGCCTTAAACTCCCCTTTTGTTACATATAAGTCACCCCTAAGTTAGGCTCTAAGTAACCCTCAAGGCAGGGCGCCATGTAAGGAAAAGGTACGACATATACTTTTTTGGTTCTACCTGACCAGGTAGTGACAAACAGTCTATTTAATTTTTCACTACTGTGAGGCCTATCCCTCTCATAGGCCAGCAATGGGAATTCCCTAATGCACTTTTAAACTGTAATTCCTAATCAGAGAGGAGTAGCTTTTTCATGTTTCAAATGTTTGGAATGGTCTTGATAAATCCTCATTACTTGTGAAGTTGGATTTAACATTTCTGTGTTAAAAAATGTCACGTTTTTGAAAGAGGACATTTATCTGCTCTTAGCTCTTTTGAGCCTTATAGCCTGTCTCCAATACACATTTGGGCTGGGTGACAGCAACACTTTGTGCATTCCCTCTAGACAGCCATGAACACAGGAAGGTAAGGCCCCTCTGCATTCTGAGCACTACTCTGATTTCTGATGGGTCTTTATGGGCAGCTAAGAAGGGAGGGGACTACACTTACACTTCAATAGGTAAGCTACTATCCACACACAAAGCATTGAATTACACCCCCCTGACCTCCTCCTCTTACAGGGTTAGCCTTGATAACTGGACTTGGTTGAAAGAGCTCCTTGTGCACTTCAGAGAGATGCTTTAAAGTCCCTCCCTACACCAAATAGCACTTTTGGGTATAAGTACTGGGTCTCTGACCCCCCACAAATCAGACACCTCTGGATCTTGTACTGAAACACTGTTAGAAGGACTGCTTTGCTGCTTAAAGGAATCTGGACTGCTTTTATGCTTGGATTGCTTTATTGCTTGCTGCCCTGCTATCTGCTGCTCCCTGACTGAAGGGGAGCTGGACTCTAACTTCCCTCCAAGTGATTTCCACAGGCTTGTTGGCCGCCTGTTTTCTGAAGCCTCAGTAACACAAAAGACTTCCTGCAATCCTGCTGGCACTGCTGGACATTGCCTTCTGTGAGTTATACCCTTGCCTGAAGTGCCCTTTCCAAGTTCTGGGCTTCAGAAGTGGGTTCTGCAGCTGTTTTACTACAAAACCCAATTCATCGTCCCCTTTTTTCCAATCGGAACCCACGCATCGCCCTTCGACGCAGAGGCTCTTTGATGAAAGAGGTTCTACTGTGAGTGGCCTGACAATAATGCTTTGCACTAATCGGTGATGACGACACATTGTCTTCACTTCAGTGAAGCTCTACAATGACACAGCGACCAAACTGTGTTGAAAAGATTCACTCATCATTCCCTCAGCGTTGATCCTTGCTCCTTCTAAGGTGCTTTCTAAGCGGGCCCAGCATGGGTCCTGGAGCAGGCCTTCCCTCCATCATGGTTGGCCTGAACTTTCGATTTAAACTGGTCCCTTGTGGCGTCAAGTAACCTTTTAGGGCTACAGACTTCTAAGCATTGTTTTTGCATTTAATCTTTAGAAATTCATATCTTGATTCCTACTGATTGGATTTTTGTGGTTTTCCTCTTGTTTTCCTCAGATAAATATTCTTTCCTTTTCTAAACCTGTGTGGGGTATTTGTGGTGTATTCATTGTGTTATTGTGTGTGTGTGTGTGCATGTGTGTGTGTGTGTTACACAAATAATTTACACATTGCTTCTATGGATTCAACTAACTGCTCTGTGCCAAGCTACCAGAGGGTGAGCACAGGTTATCATTTAGTGTGTATCCAGCTAGCCCTGACTAAAGAGGTGGCTCATGCCTGACCTGGGTGCCTACCTCAGCCAACCAGGAATCCAATGTCTAACAAATACCTTCTTCTACCTTCTGTGACCCCATGAAGCAGAGGGGCTGCCCCAGCTGCAAGAGCACAAACATGCTCACTGCCGTCTATGAGAAGGGATGACCCTTCACATGCCTGTGTTAGTGGCAGAGTGAGGCTGAAGAATGCAGGTAAAGCACTGAGGGCACAGGCTTCCCCATCTGATACCGAAGAAATAAATGCTGGGGGGTGCAGGGGGAGCTAGTTTGCCAATATACAGATGCGCCAGATGTTAGAGGCCGATGAAGAGAACCCATGTCTGTCCTCTGAAGGGGGCACTTTAAAGTGTTGACAAAGAAAATAAATTAAACAATGGAAAAGTAAACTTTTCATAACGGAAGCTGTAGCTGCTTTCCAAATATTGCCCATGGGCATAAGCTTGCCCCATATGCCCCTGCAAAGGAGTTAGCATATGTATATTTTAAGCTTGTGGTGCACCCAGAAGCAAAGTTACAACGTATGGTGATTTTGGGGTCTGACTGTAGAATGGCATATTTCTCCTTTCAGCCCTATCTGTTTCCAAATGTAAGCACCCTACTTCTCGCATTGCCAGCAACACTGATCTCGGGAGAGATTTTCATTAATTTCAAGAACTCATACAGCTAGGCTTTTGTTCTAAAGTGATGAACTAAACTACATGAGGCCAATAAGGTCTTGGTTCTCTGTGGTAAACTGTGTAATGTTACAAATAAGACGCCTCATGAAAAGTTCACTGTTTTGTACTGTTTACAATCGCAGGCCGCTTAAAACACAAATTTACTTTTTACTGTAGAAATTCAAAACAAGATTATCGTTTGGGTTATATTCTGAAATGTTTTCACATTTTTGAATTGTTTAGTTTACATAAGCGCTTCTATTACACTGCAGAGTGTATGATAACACTGCTGAAAGAGACAGTAAGCTTGAATTTTTTATTACTGTGTATCACATATTTGGTTTAGGCACATGGGGGTTATTGAAGTTTCAGGCATCATGTACTGTTGAAGATGCCATCGACATAGGGAACCTAGTTTGCATCTATGGTATTATTTGATAACTGCGACTGTGACGAACCGACTGACCCGAACGGCAAAGACAACACACCTGAGTACCCCGGGGCACTTCCCGGCCCCAGCTTGTGGGATCCCTACTCACAAGTCCTGGGCAGAGCTTGAGCCGAGATAAGGGAGTGGTAACAGCTGAGGGGGAGAGAGAGGCCTAGAGAGGAGAAGGCAGCGAGCTGGAACCATCGCGGGAGACAGTGGAGAGGAAGACGAAGCAAGAGGCTGGAGAAAGTCGATACGAAGTCGAGGAACAGACGGAAAAGAACCAGGAGACGGGACCGCTACAAAAAGAAGCCCCTGGAGAAGACGGGACGTGGTCCGAGGAAGGCGCTATGGACCGCACCGCCGGGATCCCGAGGATTGGTCCCGGCCTCAGGCAAGTGCTCAAACGGGCTGGTAACACGGTGGTGGGTTGCTGGGGAGTCCAAACCAGCTACGCAGGGTTGTAGAAGGGGCGAGTAAGAAGCTACCGGGTTTTGACAAGGAGGGAGTAGGAAGAGAAGAGAGACCAGCTGAACTATTTACTAGGGGAGATTCTGGGTTGTAGTGAAGGAGAGCCGGCTCGTATCTCCCGAGAATGCCCTTTATTTCTTTAACTTGTAAAGTGAACAGTCCTCAGGAGAAGGACCCTTATTAGAAGTAACCAACCTACTAGTTGTGTTTACATAAGGACTTCGGGACAGAAGGGTAACCGTTTCTTTTGATTCTTTTTACAGAGGACCCGCCCGCTGGAACCAAAGGAAGAGAGAGAGATAGCAGCGTCAGAGAAAACGCCAGAACACCGGAACATTCAAAGACACCTGTGACCCTTCGAATTGTATAACAAACTAATAAAACTCCTTTCTGTATACCACATCAAGCCTCACCCCTTTTTGAACAGCAAGATAGTGGTGTCAGAAGTGGGATCAAAGGAAGACCATCACACCGCACAGAATAAGGAAAGGTCGTAGAAGCCGGTCCCAACCAGCAACAATGACCCAACCCATTGGGATAGAAGAGATGTTGGCCCAACTGGCTGACGGCCAACGGCATTTACAGCTCGTGGTGGAATCACAGTCCACGGACGCAAAGAAAGATAGGGAACACCTACAAGAAGCACTGCACGCATAGGCCCGACTCATGGCTCAAACCCAGACCCTACAGGACTCCGCCATACAGCGGCTCACTGATACCATTGTGGCAACAAAAATGCATCCGAATGTGCCAAGTTCAGTGCTTCAAAAATACAAAGCCGGTGAAGACCCAGATTTTTTTTCACTAACTTTGAACGGGTAGCGAGTACAGCACAGTGGCCAGAAGAGAGGTGGGGTCAATATGTTGCGCCCCTACTTTCGGGAGAACTCCAAACAGCCTACCAGGCTGCAAATCCCAGAGGTACCACTCCCTATGCCACCATAAAGAAAACGATACTGGAGAGACTTGGGTGCGACCAGGAGCAGTATCCCACCCGCTTTCCCAAAGAGAAATTGCAAACACAGGATAACCCTAGGGCCTATTTTTATCCATACAAGATCTAGGCGCAAGATGGCTACAACCCCATACCTCTACGAAAGAGGAAGTAATCGAAAGGGTCCTCTTAGAACATTTCATTGAGGGTCTCCCTGCCACCACCCGGGCCTGGGTAAAACAACATCCTAACTTAACCGTCAACAATGCCATGGAATTGGCTTGTGCGCATCAGAGGAATCCAGAAGTATGGCCGTTTACACCCCGCATACCCAATGCAGTCATACACCACTGGAGAGCGTTCAACCCGACTCCCCAATCACCCCCACCAAGACCTCTTATAGACCACAGATTCCTACCCCAACCCCTCGGAAAAGAAGGGACTCAGATACCCCAATGCTTTAACTGCGCTGAATGGGGCCACATCGCACAGAATTGTCCACAAAAGATGAATAACGGGGAGCCCATGGAAGTAGGATACACTAAAGACAGGGTCTTGTGGGCGGGAGAAGGCAAGGAAGCCTACCATCTTTCCCTCCAGATCAATGGCGTCATGACTCTGGTCCTGGTTGACTCGGGGTGTCGGCATTCTGTTATCGCAGAGGATCGGGTCGAACAGACCCATTGGCAAAAAGGAGAACGGGTATCGATTAGATGTGTCCATGGGGACCACAAAGATTACCCCGTGGCTATAATCACCCTAGAATATATGGGTAAAAATGGATCGTGTAAAGGTAGGAGCCATCCCCCACTTGGTAGAAGAAATGATCATAAGAACCGACTATACCGGCTTTTAGGTTCTGCTTGCAAAAGCCATTGAGGAAAGAGAAGCACACCGCTGGCTACGGCAGGCCCCACTGTTCTCCTCTGAACTAGTAGCGGGTGCGTATAAAGAAAAGAAAACGCGCAGGAAAAAAAGGGAAGGGAAGAGACAGGCTGTGCTGAATGGGCAGGTTAACCCATCCTCCGCTTCCACCTCTTTAGGTACCGACGGGGAAACTAAAACTCCAGCCAGTTTTAGAGCCGAGCAGCGAGAGGATCCCGCTTTAGGCCCTGCCTGGGCAAGAAGCGTAACCGACGAAGAAAACCAGGTAGGACTTTGTTTTGTTGTACATAAGGGTCTGCTGTACAGAAAGGTTAAATGAAATGATGAACCGGGATACCAGCTTCTGGTGCCCCTAGCGTACCGCACTCAGGTACTGTATCTGGCACACAACCAAGCAGGGGGGGGGTCACTACGGGCGAGAGAAAACAGAAGAGTACCTCCTGAGATGGTTTTACTGGCCGGGGGTTTATTCCGATCTCCGTAAGTATTGTGCTGCCTGTGTGAAGTGTCCACTTTTGAATCCTCCTCACATGCCTAAAGCCCCTTTGTGTCCCCTCCCTATCATCGACGTCCCTTTTACCCAGGTAGGGATGGATTTGGTTGGGCCGCTAATCACATCAGCCCGAGTGTACCAATATATTTTGGTCCTCGTGGATTATGCAACGCGATATCCTGAGACTATACCCCTGTCCAGTATGACCACGTCCAGCGTAACCCATGCCATGATCACTTTCTTTAGCCGAGTGGGTTTTCCAAAAGAACTGCTCACCGACCAAGGGACCTCTTTCATGTCCAGACTCATGGCCCAGATATGCACCTTACTGGGGGTCAAAGAGATCCGCACCTCAGTCTACCATCCCCAGACAGATGGCCTGGTGGAAGGCTATAACCAGACTATAAAAACAATCCTTAACCCCTTCCACACTCATGACGAGCTGGGCTCGTCATGGTGTAGCCTCCTCAAACACTGATGACGAGCCCAGCTCGTCATGAAATAAAGGAATACAGCAATTCCCAGCACAGGAGGGGAATTGCCTTAGCAGCCATGGAGTTAAAAAGACTGTGTCAGAAACAGGTAGGGAGTGGGACAGGCAATTACCCCTTACCCTATTACATATAAGAACGCACACCCAGTCCTCCACAGGTCACAGCCCCTTTGGACTAGTTTCAGAAGGAAGCCCAGGACTTTAGTGGACATGGCCGCTGAAAGATGGGAGGAGGAGGACGACGAGGGGAAGACCGTATTAGAGTATGCTCCTAAGCTTAAAGACAGACTAACAACCCTCTGAGACAGCGTCCAAGTACATCTCAAAGCAGCCCAAGGAAAACAAAAAGCCACCTACGATAAACAGGCCACTCTTAGGCATTTCCTTGTTGGGGACAAGGTCTTAATCCTGCTGCCTTCCTCTGACAACAAATTGTTAGCCCATTGGCAGGGCCCTTACAGCATCCTAGCACAGGTAACCCCTGTAACGTATAGAGTGGACTTACCCCATACAGCCAGAGCAGGTCAAATATATCACGTCAATCTATTAAAGAAATGGACAGACGAACCAGAAGCCCCTGTCGAGGTGCCACCCAACCTCTACGTCCCAAACTGTACACCCCTAGACATACCATTTTCCTCTAGGTCCAAAAACCCCGGTAGCACAACGATACCTTGTGGTGCTCACTTAACCAAAAAACAAAACACCTCTCTTAGTAGACTCCTCCATATCCACCAAGACATTTTTTTGGAACCCCAGGGAAAACACAGATAGTGCAACACAACAAAGACACTGAGGGAGCCCGTAGAACGGGAGGTTGAGGATATGCTCCGAATGGGAATAATTGAACCCTCCAGTAGCTTATGGTGTTCCCCTATCGTTCTAGTCCCGAAACTCAATGGTTCCATTTGTTTTTGTGTGGACAATAGAAAGCTAAACGAGTTATCCCGTTTTGACTCCTATCCTATGCACAGAGTAGAAGAGTTACTGGACAGATTAGGAAACGCCAAATTCATGACAACGTTAGATCTGATGAAAGGATATTGGCAGAAATCCCTCACACCCAGGGCTCAAGAGAAGACCGCATTCGCTACCCCATCCAGACTATACCAGTTCCAGGTCCTTCCCTTTGGGTTACACTGGACCCCTGCCACCTTTCAGAGACTAATGGACAATATTTTGAGACCCCACTTTGCATATGCAGCAGCATACCTGGACAACATTATCGTCTATAGTGGCACCTGGGAGGAACATCTTAATCACCTAGGGGAGATATTCACCTGTCTACGCACATCTGGACTGACAGCCAACCCCGAGAAAAGCATGTTAGCCACAGACAATGTCCGTTACCTTGGGCATCATATCCAGGGTAGGCAGATTCGTCCCCAAGTGGACAAAGTAGAAACCATCTCCTCTCTAAAGAAACCCACTACAAAAAAGGGTATAAGGGCCTTCCTGGGTTTAGTGGGGTATTATAGGCAGTTTGTTCCCCGATTCTCAAAAGAAGCCGCACCACTCACGGACATGCTAAAAAAAACACAACCCAATACTGTCACTGTGTGGTCCCCGGAGCACACCCGAAGTGTTGACGGCCTCAAAGCCCACCTATGTCAACATCCTGTATTGAAGTGCCCTGACTTTTCATACCCGTTCACTTTACAAACAGACGCCTCTGACCTTGGCCTGGGGGCTGTCTAATCCCAGGAATCCTCTATAGGCATTTTGCAACCGTGGTCTTCCTGAGCCGGAAACTGTTGCCCAGGGAACAGAAGTATTCCACCATCGAAAAGGAATGCCTGGCTATCCGCTGGGCTGTCCAGGCCCTTCAATACTATCTCCTGGGCTGACCTTTTTTCCCTACTTACTGACCATGCACCCCTGGTTTGGTTGGCTAGACATAAGGATACCAATGCCAGTATACTACGTTGGTTTTTAGCTTTGCACCCCTTTTTGTTCCAGGTCATTCACCGTCCTGGGGCGCTGCAATCCAACGTGGATTTCCTTTCCCGGACTCCTGTGGCCGCATGGCCTGATCGGCCATGCCTAGAGGGGAGGCTCTGTGACGAACCGACGGACCCGAACGGCAAAGACAACACACCTGAGTACCCCGGGGGCACTTCCCGGCCACACCTTGTGGGAACCCTACTCACAAGTCCTGGGCGGAGCTTGAGCCGAGATAAGGGAGTGGTAACAGCTGAGCGGGAGAGAGAGGCCGAGAGCGGAGAAGGGAGCAAGCTTGAACCATTGCGGGAGCCAGAGGAGAGGAAGACGAAGCAAGAGGCTGGAGAAAGTCGAGACGTAGTCGAGGAACAGACGGAAAAGAACCAGGAGACGGGACCGCTACAAAGAGAAGCCCCTGGAGAAGACGGGAAGTGGTCTGAGGAAGGCGCTACGGACCGCACCGCCGGGATCCAGAGAACGGGTCCCAGCCTCAGGCAAGTGCTCAAATGGGCTGGGAACACGGTGGTGGGTTGGTGGGGAGTCCAAGCCAGCTACGCAGGGTTGTAGGAGGGGCGAGTAAGAAGCTACCGGGTTTTGACAAGGAGGGAGTAGGAAGAGAAGAAAGACTGGCCGAACTATTTACCGGGACCATGCTGCTGGGGAGATTCTGGGTTGTAGTGAAGGAGAGCCAGCTCGTATCTCCCGAGAATTCCCCTTTATTTCTTTAACTTGTAAAGTGAACAGAACTCAGGAGAAGGACCCTTAGTAGAAGTAACCAACAGGCTAGTTGTGTTTACATAAGGACATCAGGACATAAGGGTAACTGTTTCTTTTGTTTCTTTTTACCGAGGACCCGCCCGCTGGAACCATAGGAAGAGAGGGAGACAGCAGCGACAGAGAAAATGCCAGAACACCTGTGACCCCTTGACTTGTATAACAAACTAATTAAACTCCTTTCTGTAAACCGCATCAAGCCTCACCTCTTTTTGAACAGCACTACAGTGACATTTCCTTCTTGTGCGCCCCTGTAGTTTGTAAGGCCCTTTAAAATGTGTCCGCATTGCTATTACCACCAGACGCGTTCTTGATAACTCTAATTCCTCAGTAATATTTAGTTGTGTGTGTCTTAAAGCACTTTTTAGAACAAACAGTGTCTGGTCATTGGTTATTAAGTGCTTGTCTTGAGTTTGTTTCATTGCTGAGTTTTGAGTCTGTGGCAAACAGCTCCTCCATATATAAGCCTTAGACTGCCCTGCCTCACTCTCTTGATAGTCCAGTCTAAAAGGGTAGTTGGTGCCCTGTTTGTGGGTCTGCAGTATGGGTACCCAAGCACACGAGAAGTGACAGACCTTGATGGTTACAACTGGTGTCCAGTATATTCTATTTGTCCTGTGACGCCCCGACCTGGATTCTTCACAAGTGCCCTATTCCTTTGTGTTTCGCAGTTGTCTTATCTTAGGTGCCCTCCCCATCCTCTCTTGTTATGCAGATCGCTCTGTACCCCACGGTGGAGTTTTTCAAACTGCCTGTTTTGTGGCTTTGACCTCCCTTTGCTTTATCTCACTTTCCGATTGTCCAGGCAGTATTGAGCAGATGGATGAATTACTTGAAGCTGCTGGCAGTAGCAGCATTCATATCAAGAATGGGACAACCTCTGAAAAGGCAGCCTCTGCTGACTTGTCAGGCTGTTGAGCCATCCAACAAATGATAAATTAGAACAGTTTGTGCAGGTTGCCCAAAACCATATTTTAACTTGTGTAGATTTGAAAGTATTAGTGGATCTGCTTCAGACTGTTTAAAATATATTAAATAAAATAGATCAGTTTCCTTCAAAGGCAAGCGTATTTTTTCTGCAAGGAGTGTGCATCGATACACGTCCTCAACTTCTAAATTAAGGGGGTGTTGCTTTGTTGTGAAGCATTCACACAATTGGTATTACATAAATAATTATACTTCGAAAAAATGGGTGAAAAATAGATCAATTCTGAAAAAAACAAATTATGTTGTCTGTATTTATTGTTGTCTTGCACGTACTCAAAGCAAATCAGGCTGATGAAAATAATTCCAGTCTCCTACAGAATGGAAAGCAGAGAACAATACATTCAGCTCTCAGGTCTTTAGTCAAATCCATGCTATTTTTAGTCCACCTTTAAAAATTATATTTGAGATCTTATACCCTATTACCTCATTTAAAGCCGAAATGTTTAATTGTACAAAGATTTGACAGAGAGCTAATAAGAGACAAAATGTTCTTCTATGACAGTGAGGAATGCTCAATTAATTGCTGTTGGTTTGCCCTGTTACAAAAGCAGAAGTGCAAATAAAAACAGCACAAAACAATTACAAATGTTCTTTCGGTTCTTTCAAGTAACAAGAGAGACTGTTCAGCAACTATAGCCGAGTATAAATACTGCAGGAATAAAGATTCAGTTTTCACAAGTTGACCTCGCACACCAAAGGCTGTATAACAAACACAATATAATTGTTCAATCAACATTCATTTTGTGACCAGGGTAAAGTCAAACTGTTCCCCCAAGAAATTAGTACAAGCCAATTTTTCTTCGTTTTGTTCTCTTTATTTGTCGAAACACTCGCAGATAAAAAATAGCCAACGCGTTTCGTCCGAAACCGGACTTCTTCAGGGCTATATTTAAAAAGATACAAAAATATATATTACAATGTGTAAAATTTTATCAAAACATACAAATATTCAATGCAAGGGATCATTTATAGAGCACCAGACTAATTCAATATGTACAATTTATGAAAAAAGGACTTGACCTAGTTGTTCACATTCCAGGGAGAACATACGCTGTTACAAAACACTTGGTAGGCCATTTGAAACAAAATACACAACACAATGTGTTTATAAAAGCTCAATAGTCTACAGTTTCTGTTCACACTCAAGAGTTGAGAACCGACAACGTCTACTGTCTCTTCATTGAAAGCTACATGGTAACAGTCAATTGCAATTCTTTGTATCCCAAACAGAAAGTCCATGAAACATAACGTTCATTTTCAAGTTCCTGTATACATACGGACGATGTGGCATTGTACATGGGTTATAGCTGGTCTTGTTAATAAGTAGGTAGTTGAGGCTCAATTCTCTGCACAAATCGCTGCTAATAAATGTATGTCGAATATAGCAGGCATAGATCAAAGTATGTGCAGATAAGGCTTAACATGTGTCCCCATGCAATTGTACAACTAGTTCAAAATTTATAAACATTAGCGATGAATTACACAGGAACTCCAAAAAGTTTATAACAAATTTCCAATACCTTTGCGTAGTGTGATCCTATATTAAAGGTCTTATCCGTCCTGGCCGGTGTACCAATAGTGAAATTTCTACAAGTGAAATATATCAGTATTTTAGTGATGTTAGTTTCTGAAAAGAGTTTACACATAGCAAGAGTAAGCCATTACTGTCTGGAGTGCTTATTAGGCTAATCTAAATCATATATCTCTGCACACTGAGGTTATACAACAAGCCCATCACTTTTGGGCCCCCTCATCAGAGAATTGTATATCATTTAGAGAAAAATGTATCAGATGGAAATGTGCACTTACTATGGTTAAAGAGTAGGCAGATTTAGTTAGACATCCTTTCGTTTAGGGATCCAGTAAAAGTTAGCAAGAGAATGAGAGTAAATGCCTGGAATTTAAAGAGAAAAGCGGCACAGGTTATGTGGCAAAGTTTAGTTGGATCCAAAAGATTATGCTAAGATATTAAGGCGTAATGATATTAATATCTGCATTTACCAACGTCTGGCGTTATTAATTAAATAATCACTGAACTGCAAGTTATTAGTAAGGCAAGTTATTTAAAGGCAAATGCCAAGAGAAGCCAGTCACATAACGTTAGGACAGGATGACAGTATGGGCCCGAGGCCATAGCCTGTAATAATAATAGAAAAACGAAATGCTAGCGTGTCCGCCATCTTAACATAGTCATGCTTCCCAATTGCGTTTGAAAAAATTGGTGGGAGCAATGGATTGTATAATGGTCTTAAACCCAAGCAAAGTCCAGGCGATCGAAAAGTAATGAAAAGAGCATCCAAATCGGTATTTTAAAGCCTATGACGAGGTGACTGCCCAGGGCTTACCTTAAATTCGGCGATAAAGATTCAGTTTACCTATTTTTTTGAAGATGTATTGATTAGAGCTGATCTTCATCCTAGGTCCTTCAATTTGTTTAGTGGGAGTATTTCTGCTTTGAAATATTTTACCCCGCCCAAAAAACTTACTGCAATCAGGCTAAGTATAACTGGAAAGAAACATATGGGAAAGTTTCCAGAAAGACCAATTCTGCATGTTTATCCCTAAAAACTACACGTAATAACCACAGGACCCACAGGAAGTGTAATTCCATAGTACGGAATAAATGCGATACCTTCGGACCCTGTTATGCTTAATTTTAAATAAACTGTCTACATTCGACTTTTATTTATTATTTTGGCTCTGAATGTCACAATATGTTTGGACAATTTCCTAACTTTATTTTACAGTATTCCCACAATCTCCTTTCTTAAAGTACTCCTCCCTCTTTAACGAAAATGTACTATAATCACCTTGGAAATAAGAAAGGTCTACTGCAAACAGAGATCAACATGCAACCATCCTCGTCAAGGTAAGCGGTGTACCACTTGGCTGTAAATGTATGGGATGTCCACTGCCCTATATATATATCCGTCACTCAGTTCCTGATGGATGCTTGAAGACCCATGATACTTGATAACATTAGGGTCGATTGCATTGCACTAGTCCTATGCCACGGTTCAAAATATTCAATTAAAACCCCTTTGTTCATATGTCCACTCTCAAAATTTAGAACCAAGTATGCACTGAGAATGTAATGCATTCTCTCACTTATACACATGCATGCACACACACTGCTCTATTCACACCATAAACCTGGCAACATTACTTTCATACCTTCTTCACAAAGACACACATGATTACTAACCTGTGAGACCACACATCCTCTCTTACAGACCATTTATTTTGCATGGCGACGGCGTGAACAACCGCTCAGAGGCTATAACATGGTTGTGCGGGCTGGTGCAGAGTTGTACACATAATTTTTATGTTCTCAAACATGTATAGTATAGTGGGCTGGTCCCACGTGTTCAGGTGACATAGCAGACGTAGCCGAGTTGAGTTTGATGTGGATTATTAAGTCTATAAGTAGAAGTTACAGCAAGCCCCACCAGGAGCAGCCTACTAGCTGCTCAGCCCATCTCCCAACTGACAATGCTCACACCAGACACCCAAATATTCCATTCATTTCAATCACACTAACATTCTACACGGAACACTCACACTGGCTGAGCAGCTAGTTGAAAGGTGAAAGGGAACATAACAGCATAACATGAGAATACTACATATCCTCTCCCCTTTATATTGAAAAAAAATAGAACCACAATAACATGAAAACAACTATACACAGCAATATACAAATGATGAAAGCAGTCCAAAGAAGGATGAAAGAATAGAAACACATAATAACACCATCCTCCTCCTTTAATAGTAAACAAAGAAAAAGTAAATAGCACAAGAAGAACTCACATACAACAAGTGAGCAAGACACACATGAAAAGAGTAAAGGGAAAAACGTACCCCAAGACTCCACACAATGGATGGACAACACCCAAAGAAGTACTCCTCAACTAAGGAGACAGTGGCCAAAACACCACCCCTCATGGAAAGGACCATGCAAAGATGGGATTAACCCATAGGCTAAGCAGGGTAAAGACTAATGTTGAATGGGACTGGCTCCCAAAAGCATGTGCAGCACAAGAAAACAACGAAGATGAAGCACAGTGTGACACACGCACACATTACGTCAACGTGAAACACAGGGTGATTTACACACAACAGGTCGATGCAAAAGCACAGGGTGAAGCGCAGGGCGACTTAAACACATCAAGGCAAAGTGAGGTGCAGGGTGACTTATACGCAACATGAGAACGTGACAAGGTGAGGCGCGGGGCGGCTTACACACTGGACACAAAACAAGGTGGAGGGACTGACACCCAAAACGCACCCAAAGTAGTGTCCAACACACATAAATGGGGAATAATAAAGGACAGGCATTCTAATAAAACAAAAAACACTTTGAAAGAAAAACATGGCAGATGATACTTGCAAAAGAGACAAGTTGCAGAGAAGATGACCACCTAAGATGCTTGTAGCGACATTTGAATACAAAAGTCTGGTGTCCTCTGAGTGTTAAAAATCAATGAAGACAGCTAGTGTGTTAAATGAAAATCATTGTTGCAATAAAAGTACCTGTGTCTTCACGCTGATCACCATTAACTACCATGGAACAAGCAAAAAGCCATAAAATGAAGACGTTCTCCGCCCCTCTGCGTTTCCGGTCAGCTTCAACATTGGAGAAACCTTATTTAAAACGTGGTTGGCAAAGTACTGGAAAAACTGCAGATTCCAGTGCACACATACAATGTTGAAAATCCGGAGCCTCCGAATCAAAGATGGCGGCACGCTGAGCACACTATGCAAGTGAGAAGTGTTCATGCACTCCTTGTCTCTTCAAACTTAAAAATCTAATGTGTTAGAAAAAATAAACCAATTTAGAACCCTGTGTGCGTGCTGCCACTAAAAAGAGAGATATGACCCAACTGTTTCCTTATGTACTAAACAATCTCAAGCGGGCTGAGGAGAACCACAACCTGAGTGGAGCACTGCGTATTAGACAACAGAAGTTGTTTCAATATATTAATCAAAATAGAATCAGTTGCTCAAAGGCATTGCAATTTTATCAAACCTTCGTGTTAGCTGCTTATCACAAGCGAGATATATCATGAACTTACATTATACAAACAAAAACCATTATACTTTCCATTATAATACATCTTTCGAATATTCATTAATCATTAAATGTGCAATGTCCAAATCAAAAACATATAATCCAATCAGCAAATTTCCAAATTTACGCAAGAAAGTCCCAATGCATTTCGGGTTCCAAAGCTGAACCCTTCATCAGGGGCTGATATTAGAAGTTTGTTGAAACTGGAAGTATCCAAATGTGTTGGCCACAGGAAACCTACAACACAATGAATGGCATTTTGATACGAAACACTGTCATTCCTCATGTTACAGTATCAATACACATAAGTGTGTTTAGAATTTGCACTCTCCGTGAATTTAAAAACGTGAAATGGAAGACAACAGTGTGAAATCAAGTTTAGTGCAGATAAAAATCTGACAGTGCCACCTGTAACCAATGGATTGATGTTTTTGTAACAAACTAATCATCTGTGCAGTTTAGTAAAGTGCTCAGGAAAAAGAATTATAGTGAACGTTAATGCCAGCCTGAATCTTTAACAGAAATTGCCGACTGCCACTCCTCAACTGGGTACGATAACATGCATACTGGGAAACAACAAGATTCTTACCCGTCAATGTGCTAAACGCACACTGTTACGGTATGTGATTCAGGGAAAGCCAAGTGTGTCCCCCTGGGTGCAAAAAATATGGTATCAGATAAATGTGTAATCCTAATAGTCTAATCCAGCTCAGGGTGGCTCACGGCATGTGGGTGGGCACAAAGATGCAGTGAATTGAGACTTGAGCGTCACAGAGATAACAATGGAAGGCCCGTATACATACGTAGAGGAGGGAAGGGCGCGCATAGGCAGTAACAAGCGCCTAATTTTTAAATGACAACATGGCGGTTGAACTGACAAAAGTCAAAGGGCCCCCCCAGAGCAAATTAATTAAAATGTATACTCACAAAAAGTCCCGCAATAGTTAACCTAGCTTCCTTCAGATCCGACAATGACGGATGCACTGCCAAAAGCATTTTCCAATGTCTATGAAAACGTCGTTGTGTACGGCATAAGAAAATCCATAATGCACATTGTAATAATCTCAACATTTTCCTTGGGCAGCAGTAGCACTCGACACAAAGCTGTAGAGAATAGTATCTTGGCTGACACAGAGGCACACTGAGTAGGAAACACCCTTCAACACCCACTCAAAGGAAAGTCTTGAACTTGAACGCAGACGTAGATGATAAACTTTTAGAAATACCATCTCATTTAAAACAGAACAACTTCACACGCACTGGGGGCAGCAACAGGTTACCTTGCTTCTAAAGGAACTGTAGACGTTTGATGTAACTTAAAAAATGTACAACAGGCTGCCTTAATAACACATATCCAAGAGATGAAAGAAGCATCAGAGCACAGCAAGTCTGGTCTCGGGCTGTCCGGTGTAGTGGACACTGGTAGGGCTGTGAGGCATGCTTGACCAGTTTCTTTTCCTTGAGTTACTTGATTCTTGTTTCAAATTGCTTACTTCTTAGGTCCGTCAGCTTTAGCTTAACTCCTCTTAGTTGGCATGTTGAGTGTAGGTAAATCCCGTCAAGATCGTCGCAAAAATGTAGTGGGCTGGTCCCACGTGTTCAGGTGACATAGTAGACGTAGCTGAGTTGAGCTTGATGTAGTTTATTAGGTCCATAAGTAGAAGTTACAGCAAGCCCCACCAGGAGCAGCCTACTAGCTGCTCAGCCCATCTCCCAACTGACAACACTCACACCAGGCACCCAAATATTCCATTCATGTCAATCACACTAACATTGTACACGAAACACTCACACTGACTGAGCAGCTAGTTGAAAGGTGAAAGGGAAGATAACAGCATATCATGAGAATAATACATATAGCACCTACACTTAGCTCGCAATCTGTACAGGAAGTGACATCACTCCTCCCCCTAATCAATGGTGGCTGCAATGGACTTGCTGAGGTTGTGCCAAAGTCAGGCATGCCTGTGCCTGGACCGCAACAAGAACCCTGGTCCTCCCCTCTCCAGCCACTACCCCAATGCATCTCTCTGTGCCCTCAAACCAAGATACTCTCCACACCCTGCTGTCTCAACGCATCACACAAGACAAAGGGAGTTTTTGTCTTTGAATTCTGCAAGCTTTCATGCATTTACCTACTACCAACACTCACTGCACCCGCACCAACATCACGCAATACCCCACTCTCCTTCACTCACATAGCCCTGCAACCACTCACGTAACAATTGGCATGCGCAAACATGCATCTCAACATTTGCTCACTCACCAATCATGCCACAGATATCTGTTACCTTCTGCATGACAACACCCCGAGATACTTATCCTAATGAAACTTGGCTGAACCCTGCATCATCAATGGATATCACCACAGCCACCCCCTCTGACTACAAGATCACCAGGCAAGCCTGACTGCACATTTCCAATTCAGCTTAGATATTCCTCGTATTTGGCTGTCGCAGTGCCTCAACGGTAGGTCCTACAGAGATATTCATACATGCAGAATGTATTAGGCAGAATATTTCATGAAAGTCCAACACAGCACTGATAAATCTAACAAGTCACTCACAATGTAACAAGTTACTATGCATGACGTAAGATAATTCTCTATCCATACTAATATAATAGAGAGAGAGCCCAAACCTTTGAGGCGGGTAATCTCAGGAACCACAGCACCAATCACAACACCCAATACAGCGTTGGAAAGGGCAGTTGCAGCAGAAGGACATAGGCTATGCAGACGCCACCATATACATTTAAAAGGTAAAAGAACCGTGCCAGCAAAGTAGTCCCTTGTGGGCGTGTCTGCGTTGTGCTGTGGGCGTGTGCTGGGGACGTGACAAATGCTGGGGGCGTGTGGTACGTTCCACCCTTCATGCATTGTCTCATATTGTGTGCTAATCCCACCCTGCTCCTTTTAAATACCCCTACACCCCATAATCATAACCCACCCTTACTCCTTAAAATACCCCAGCACCCTTAAACGCTAACCATCTTAACCCTATAAATATACCCTGTACCCCAAAACCAAAACCTATCACTAAACCCTAAAAATACCCCTGTACCCCAAAACCCAAACCTAGCCCTGAACCCTATAAATACCCCTGTACCTCAAAACCAAACCTACCCCTGAACGCTAAAAATACCCCTGTACCCCTAAACCCAAACCTAGCCCTGAACCCCAAAAAACACCACTGTACCCCAAAACCCAAACCTACCCCTGAACCCTAAAATACCCCTGTACCACAAAACCCAAACCTAACCCTGAACCCTTAAAATACCCCTGTACTCCAAAACCCAAACCTACCCCTGAACCCTAAAAATACCCCTGTACCCCAAACCCAAACCTAGCCCTGAACCCTAAAAATACACCAGTACCCCAAAACCCAACCTAGCCCTGAACCCTTAAATTACCCTTGTACCCCAAAACCCAAACCTACTCCTGAACCCTAAAAATACCCCTATACCCCAAAACCCAAACCTAGCCCTGAACCCTAAAAATACCCCTGTACCCCAAAACCCAAACCTATCCCTAAACCCTAAAACTACCCCTGTACCCCATAACCCAAAACTATATCTGAACCCTTAAAATACCCAAACACCCTAAAACATATACCTAAGTACCCCAAAATATATACCCCTATACCCATACTTACCTTATCCAAACATTAAAAAAAACATGCTTTTACCATTCATGCATTTGCAACGAATTTCGTTGTAAATGTATGCGTGGTAAAAGCATATAAAATGTAATGCCACGCATTATAATGGCATTGCGGAGTCATGGTACTTTCATAATGAAAGTATGCAGAGTGATGGTATGCGGAAAAAAAGTTGCGGAATAATGGGTGTTTACCCTCCCCCAGTAAGTACATTGGTGGCACGGCGGCCCACATCTCCAGCAACAAACTCATATTTTTTCACCACCCATTTGAAAAATGCACAGGTCTCTCTCATTGATGGCCAGCACCGACATACACTTTTAGACTCACCTCCCGCCACAAGTTCTAGAATTGCGAACTTTAGAGCTGGGGAGCTATGTTTGAATCTCGGCATCAGCTCAACATCCTGAGATTCCAGGCAAATCGCTTTGTCTCCCCGTGCCTACCACAAATGAATGTGTTCTTCTGTAATGTAAATTGTGCTCATGCCATGTTGTCGAGTTCGCGCTATATAATATTGCAAGGAAAAATAAAATAGGGAAACTCGAGTTCACACACTACTGAACCCGCACTCTTAAGTGCATCAGCAGTTCACTGTGAATCGGAGCGTTTCACAGGTCTGTCACAGATAAGAAATGCTATCAAAACGAAATCCTACAAAACAATATACTACTGGCCGGCAGCAATTCATACCCGGATAACATCGGGACGGGCTGCTAGTTTAATGTAAAGCTACAGAACAAATTAAAATGAGCATTTCACAAATTTCCACCACAGTACTGAGAAGACAAATTGGAAAACACGCTGCTGTTTTCTGAAGTAGTCACCATTAAACACATAGCAAAACTATTGTGACAGAGAATACTGCACATACTTATTCAATGGAAATGAAAACTAAAATGAAAATGCTCCCTCTCCGCAAATCACCATGGATAGTTCTGAATGTAAATTCAGACACCAAAAGTTCAGTAGCGATGTATGTATGTATGTATGTATATATGTATGTATATATTCACTGAAAAAACCATAGGTTATAGACCATATATAGTTAGGAATTAGCATTTACAAAACCATATTTTACTCACACAAAACCATTGAAATTTCATATATAGTTAGTTGCCCTAACTATATATCGCGCACCCGCAATCCACTGCTGATGATGTCACATATTACATCATTCATGACATGGTCAGTGACATCACTGATGACATCACTGATGACATCTCAAATGACATCACTGATGACATCATCCAGTGACTGTATGTTGCAGTAAAGTAAAAATATGTCTTACATATTGAAGAATGCGTGGATGTTTAAGTGTCTGGATGAAGGATTTAGTAGGTGCATGACTGACTGTATGAGAGAGTGAATAAATGTGTGTCACTGAGTGCATGGGTTAGTGACTAAACTGTCTTATTTTGTGCATCATTATATCTGTTGTTCTGTATACTGGTGCATGTGTTGATCAGTAGCTATATGAGTAACTATATGGGTTATTGATTGTTTGCCCAAGTATTTGTATGGGAGACTGAGTATGTGTGTGAGTTGATGGAAGGTGTATGACTCTGTGCATAGATGTGTGAGCAGTTGATTCACTATATGTATGGGTTCAAAAGTGCATGTGGAAACAGCTGCATGGGCAGTTGACTGTGTGCATGAGTGTATTGCTGAGTGAATGGATATCTCAGTGCTACATGTCAAAGTAAGTACATATGTAAAACACAGTACATGTGAGAGTAGACATATATAAATAACTGTGCAGAAGAGCCAGTGAATGTGTGAGTGGCTGCATGGATCATTGAAAACTTGTATCAGTGATTGTATAAGAGAGTAAAAATATGTTAGAATATGTTTGAATTAGTAAGGTGTGTATAACTGTATAGTTGAGGAAATGGAGGTGTGATTGATTCTTTGCATGACTGAGTAGGTGCATGAGTAACTCCGTGGATGAGTGACAGTCTGTGAGTGTCTGTTTACACTGAGTGTATCTAAGGTTATATTAGAGTCTGAAGAGGTTCATCGTATTATCACATGAATGATGTCATCAGTGATGTCATCAGTGATGTCATTTGAGATGTCATCAGTGATGTCATCAGTGATGTCACTGACCATGTCATGAATGATGTAATATATGACATCATCAGCAGTGGATTGCGGGTGCGCGATATATAGTTAGGGCAACTAACTATATATGAAATTTCAATGGTTTTGTGTGAGTGAAATATGGTTTTGTAAATGCTAATTCCTAACTATATATGGTCTATAACCTATGGTTTTTTCAGTGAATTTTCAAGGTTTTGCAAATGCTAATTCCTAACTATATATGGTCTATAACCTATGGTTTTTTCAGTGAATTTCAATGGTTTTTTATTTGCAAATATCAAAAGCTGTAAAATGTATTTTTATTCTAATTCAAAAATATATTTAAAATTTTTGTAATTTAATGTTTTTAATTATATATTTTTTTTAATTATTTTTTTTGTTTCGCTGCCGGTTCGCGAACCGGGAAGCTTTCCGTTAGCTCAATTTGATGCCGCGACCCGGTCCGCTAACCGGTAAACGTTCCGTTTGCGCAACTGCCGCATTAGAAATCAACATCGTGACGCGTCGCGGAAGCGCAACATATCACGTTGTCGCGTAATGCGTCTTATGACGCGCCGCGTTAGCGCTCCCGGAAGTGCTCCGGACCGCGAACCGGAAGCGATCCGGGGCGCAGCGCGCAGCGCGTAACGTGAGCGGAACAGGTCATGTGACTTGTTTATAACACTTTTCATTGGTTCATTTCACTTTTGGTTTCCTAATGATGTAAGACTAGGTCATGTGACCTAAAAATAACACTTTTCATTGGTTTAGAACTTTTTTTTTCCCAAATGATGAAAGCCCCCACCTTTTTTCTCACTCTGACTTTCAACTTTGAGAAAGGAAGACCTATTTTGCTCTGTGAAAAAAATGGCTTCAGTAGTAGCTTCAGCTGCTGGACCCCCACCACCACCACCACCACCTCCTCATAAGAAGAGTGGACCACCTCCACAGTTCCTTGGAAACCCAGAGGAGGAAGAGGATCCAGAAGAGGAAGAGGAAGAAGAGGCACCACGATTTTTGAAAGAGTTACCGCGGGTATCTCATTACAAAAATAGTTTTATCTGGCAGTTTTTTTCTATTCCAGCAGGAAAGAAAAAAGTTAATGCACGCTATGTTACGTGCCTTATATGCCAAGATGAATTATCCAGGGGCACTGACAAAAAGCACAGTTATGGGAACCACACTATGCACCGTCATATGCAGAGGTGGCATCCACTAAATTATAGCCGGGCGGAGATGCGTGACCTGCAAGAGAACCCTCCAACTTCTGTGGCCAGGACATCAGCTGATATTTCTCTGACGGTTGCCGAGGCTCGTGAAACAGTGCCAAATATCCAAAAAAAATGTGTTCATATGAAGTTTACTTGTTTATATTGTGGCACTTTAATTTCATGTGCTAATATGAGTGTTAAATTAATATATTTAGCATTTGAAAAACACCAATGCTCTAAACGCCCCAAGCAATAATTTTTTTTTTGCTCCTGTTGAGCCCTTTTCAATACCTGTTTTTTGTTCTTTCCCTTTCAAAAAAAACAAAAAAAACATAAAATTGTTCCAAAAATACAAAAAAAACAAATAATGTTCAAAAAAGAAAAAAAAATATAAAACTACAAAAACATTAAAAAAAAGTTCTTTTCAGAACTACCTCCCCTTTATACAAAAATTGCTAGAAAGTATAACACTCTGGCAAGCTGTTTTTTTTTTAGTTCGCTTTCCGGTTCGCTCGCCGGTACGCGAACCGGGAGCTAACCCCAATTTTTTTTAAAAAAAAATAAAGGAGTAAGTACAAGGGAAGTAAACAGAGAGTAATGTTAAAAGAAAGACAGCTATAGGGACTAAACCAGAGATGCTGTTTAATAGATTTATTTACCGAAGAAAAGATGGAAGAGGATATAATTGTGGAAAACAAAATAGATAAGGAAGTGAAAGAATCAAGCATTGAAAATGCAATAGGTCTCACAATAGAAGAGTTTGTCCTTTTGATTTTGCAAATGGCGGCAGTGAAAGAGTCTTCGTAACAGAGGAAATCTCCAAGCAGTTCCTCTTCTGCACGCCAAGGCTTGAAAAGTTGCAAAAGTGCTAAATAGAAAAACTCCTTTTTTTCTGGAGATTCGCCACTCAATTTTCGATGGTTTACCAAGTGGCATTTTCTTTGCTTGACCAGACAACCCTCACTTCCAATTACAGCATACACTCCTTTCTCAATATATTCTTTGATGTTCCTCTTGAATATGTAATTTTGTAGAACCTCATACAAACAAACATTCTCAAGGAGACTACTTCGATTTGGATAATATGTATCCAACATGTTGGTCTTCAAAATGTCGGTACTGTTTGGCTCCTTTTCCGCCAAATACTCAATTTCCCGCACAGGTTTCAGAACTCGATTACGCGTTGCAGCAAGACCAAGACTCGCCCAAATGATACTCCTGGATTTGGCATAGAGACTTGCTGAAGACAACCGGTCAGAACATTCGTAAGCTCCGATTTCTCGATGCGACAACATCTTCAGACTGAAACTGTACAACTTCTTGCTGAGGCTCTTTTCATGGGAAATGTCCTCCCACATATCCTTCAATTCTGTCTTTTCCTTTTTGGTGATGTAAGATGTCACATACCGAGCCACAGCCATACAGTTATCAGCCACAAACTGTATATCCATGTTAGCATTCCACATGGACAAAATCACTGGGTTGTAGTCATTGATGTACTTGGACTCTTCGTTCCTTTTCAAATTGTATGTATTTTTGGGTGATTTCCTCGTCACATTATGTCGCAGAGAAGACATCAAACTGTTTACTCTTCCTTTAGAAATCACCGGTCGTGGAAAGTTGAAACGACATTTGGTGTAGAACTTGTCCTTGTTTCTGAATTTACGACGACAGTACTTTCCACAACGATGGCTTTGGAAACGTAGAACTTGTTCTCTTAGGCTTTTCTTTTCCTTTGCGTTTGGAACAGCACACGTAGAATACTGTTCTATGAAACTCATCACTAAGTCATCTGGATCTGTTCCAAATTTAGGTGCATCCTTGATCCACAGCAGCATATGTATATGAGGAGCACCTCTTGCTTGGTACTTCTTTCTCCAGAAGAAATCCAACACCTCTCCAAGAGGTGGATTCTTCTTATTCATGATGAAAGACATCATAGCTTCAAATCTATGATTGAAGTACCTGCATACATTGACTGGATCCAAAGAGCACAGTTCTCCGGGTGTCTTGAATTCGATGTTTTCAATGTTTCCATTTGCCTCTCGTAGAAATTCAAGTAAGTCTTCCCAGCCATACTCGGCACAGCTCAGAGTGAGGAACCATGTCGGAGTTCCTAAGTTCCTCAGCATACATTTTAAATCACCATGACGACGGTACCAGTACTCATTAGTACCACGCTGACACGCCATGAGATTAATTAGGTGAGAATCCAAAATACTGTCTTGGACATTGACTTTATCCATAAAGTCACTTGCCGAGATGTTTCGCATCTGTATACCACTTTTCAAGATGTGGTTCACTGCATATGACAGTCCAGACAGATCGCTTTCAAACAGGAGATGAAACAAATAGGGAATGCATTGTCGAAACCTAGCATCTTCTGTATACAATCGTAAAGTCCGGTATTCAGAAGCAGGAATTTGATGAGGTTGCTCATCATATCTTCCTCCTTGACCTGTTGGAAATAGCTGTGGGAAACACCGAGCTTCCAAACTTTCCTCCCAAACACTAATGGGACTCCCTTTGGCTTGTTTCATTTGAAACAACTCAATAGCATTCCCCATGACTTCCTAGGAATGCAAAGGATGAACACTATAATGTTCATATATTTCTTCACTTTTAGAGGCTTCTACTTTCTCAATTTGGCCAGCACACAAATCGCTATCCTCTTCATCACTTACTTCCTCTTCTGCAACATATACATTCTTATAGTACTTATTATTTTTTTTCAAATACAATGTTGCCTTTTTGACTTTCCTAACATCCACTAAATCTTGCCATATTTTCTTATTCTTTGTCGGAACCCCATTAACTAAGATAACCAGAGGTTCCTCTTCCACTTTTTCTACTCCAATTGTGTTAATGTTTTTGTTCAAATCTAGAGGCAAATAAACAACTCTTCCCTTTAATCCTCTCTGTAAATCTGATGGAGGCAACTTCCCTGTCTTTGGCTCCATTCTTACAATAGCCTGAAAGGGATGGATACTTTGAATCAAAATAGATTCATAAGTATTTAAATCCTTCAATTCAGAAGGAATCTCAACCAATTCCAGATTATTATGAACCGCCCTAGCTGGCATCTGGTTTTGGTTTAATTTGTTACAACAATAAGTACACACACGTTGATCCGATCCCAAATCAAAACAATTTTCTACCATCAAGTATGTTGCGAACTCCTTCCATTCACTATTTTTTTCCCTTTCACTTTTTGCATATAAATCCACTAACTTAATCTGATTCTTATAATAAGTGCGTCGACAACACACACAAGTGAAATTAGGCCTCTCACTTGATTTCACCTGAAACGTAGCAATTTCCTTCTGAAAATTATCTGTACTAGAAACCTGTACATTATCTTCAACATTACCCTCTACTTCTGGGTCAATTTGAACATTCTCATCTTTACTTCCAAAGTAACAAAACTCAATTTCTTCACAAATATTCTTCACATCTATTTCAGAACCATGGAAAAGAGCAGCGCATAATTGTTTAAGCATAATTGCTGGACTCTTAGCATAATACAACATTCTCACTAATTTCCTCACTTTATTATGATGCACTGCTAGCATCCTGAAATGATGAAAAACACTCTGGCATACTCTCCTGGAAAGACAAGCAAGTGAATGACCATGCAAACCTGTCACTTCTCTCACTCTGCAAGGATCTAATTCTTGCAACAACTTCATTTTCTGCTTCAAACTTTTCTTATTAAATGTCCGTACAAAATCACAAAGCAAATTGATGGAATCCTGTCGCACACTGCAAATACTACTACACTTCCAAATGTACACAGGACCCTTAGGACGTCTTCCTAAAACCTCATTACCTAACACCTCTTCTGTCTCTGTTGTCACAAGTTTTTCTTTTTCAACTGGACAACCATCTTTCACTTCATAAGCTCGACCACTGGTGTCAACTGCAAGCACCAAATCATTATCCTGGAAATAACTCTCCTCATTAAAAAATGCCTCACAACTTGAACTATGCATCCATTCTCCGGAAAAAACTTCACAAAAATTACTACGATTAACTACTCTCTTCCATCTACTATTTGATTTGAAATCAGAAATTACCTTGTTTAGTTTCCTAATTCTATTGATTACCAAAATAAATAACTTTCGCTTAATTTCGAAAGCCTGATCAATAATTTTCTCTACATTTTTCTTTTTCTTATAAAATGCCACTTTCTGTTGGCCTTTCTTAATACTTTTTAACAAATTGACTATTATCCTGTTGCGGATCATTCGTTTTCGAATGTCCCTAAACTGTTGTTTCCTTCTACTATCATGCACAGAGTTATCTCTTGCTCTAGCAGTAACATTTTTGATTGGTCTTTCCTTTCCGTTTAAATTGCTTCTCTTTTTCTGGACTGAAACATTTTCTGTAGAAATACTTTTTTTACTACAAATATTTCTTATGAATGATTTCGTGGTCTTACCCGGAGCTTTCTTGGTGACTTGACAAGTTTTTTTTGTAGAGGACTGCTGCAGTAATAGATGAACCTGCTGTCTTTGACGTTTTGTAGCCTTTCTAATTCGATTCTTAGATGGCATTTTCAAATTTTGAAATGATCTGCAGTTGAATCTGTGGTAAAATATAATAAAAAATTTTATTAACCACTATTACCAAATAGTAAATCAATAACAGTCATCAAAAACTTAACACCCTACTTATTATTTTAACATAGAACAATTTTTAGTGCATTGGCAAATTTAGCAAAGAAATTGAATGCTTCTACATTTTACCTGTGCTGTTTTATATGTGAATCTGAACTAATTTTATGAGCATATTTGATTATTTTAATAAAGACACTACACACAAACTATTTTTGAACTTTTGTTTAATTTTAAATGAAACGGTTTACTACATAGGCTCAAGCAGATCAGCTTCCCACCCTAAGTCAAACAATTCTGACAAATCGGCATTCTCATCATATTCTTCATCATCCTCAGGATTTAAATGATGTAAGGGATCTACTTCCACTGACGTTTCAATGACAAGTTCAACGATAAGATCGAGATCAACTGATTGCTCATTATCACTCATGCTTGATGTTGTCGTTATCTTTAAAAAAAGAGAACAACAATGAGATGTTGCAGACTAAGACACAAATCTCAGAGACTATAATAGTAAAATTGTTGAATGCCCACCCTGCAACAAAACACCTCTATGAAACCTGACGCAGGTTTCATGTGGCACAGGACTTTACAGCATGACACATCTGCCTAGATGCATCAAGTTGTAAATATGTCGCCACATAGCAAATCTTTTGCACCACCACTGCGTCACAAAAGTGACGCACAGTGGTACAAAACAGGCATACACCTATCATAAATCTGTCCCTAACATTTTAAATGATTGATTCAGGATGACGATAAGGTGTGGCCTATCCAGAGGTTTGTTTGAGGTGAGGCCTACTCACGGTTGCAGATGAGATTTACGCTTGTTGAAGAATACAGAGGAGATAATACATGTGAAGGCCTACCAATGAAGTAAGTCATGTCCACTTCACTCTTGAACAAAGGCCAGATCTCTTTTGTGTCCGTGGACAGACCTAAACTTCATCTGCACAATGTCATTTGTAAACTTAGGAAACACTAGTGATGTAATTGAAAAATGTAGAGTTTCTTTTCCTCATTTCACAATCACATCACCTGTGTTTCCTCAGTGACTTAAAATGCCCTAAGACACATGAAAGTGTTTTTTGATTGCCCTTGCACCATTTTTGGGTCACTTTTAACATGGCTATGTAACTCCAAGAATCAAAATCTAAATTTGCCAAGCACAGGTGGGAGCATATCTACAAGGAACTTGCCCCACGGAGAAAGCTCTTCAATTTAAATGGGAAAAATAACATCATAGACACTCAAATGCCTTATAAATATGCCCCAAACAACCTATGAAGCTCTAGCAGTACATATCCAGAAATGTAATTGATTTCAAAAAACGTTTTTAAACACAACATATAAATCAATTGTATACCTACATTCAAGAGGAAATGACTTAAAATGTCCTTAAGACACATGAAAGCGTTTTTTGATTGCCCTTGCACCATTTTTGGGTCACTATTAACATGGCTATGTAACTCCGAGAATCAAAATCTAAATTTGCCAAGCACAGGTGGGAGCATATTTACAAGGAACAAGCCCCACGGCGAAAGCTCTTAAATTAAAATGGGAAACATAACATCAGAGATACTCAAATGCCTTATAAAGAAGCAGACACCATTTTTTCCTTGTGATAAATTTTAAAAGCATTCCTTTTCCTCAAAAACGATTTTCAAGTAATAATTTGAAAACACTGCACAGCTCCTATGTACAAAAACACCCTGACAGTGCTAATACTTCACATTATTTTCAATTACAATTTCTCAAAGAAACAAAATCTATTTGTAAAACACTTTAGACAAAGCAACATTTTAAAAACACAGCTTTCTTCATAATTTTGTCCTTAAAGCATACTATAGTCTATCTAAATTAAATAAATCTTTTCTCACCTTAGCAAATTCTTTATGAGTTTCAAAACAGTCTCAGAAATACACCAAATTGTCTTCAGCAGAACAAAGAATATGCACTCCAGAGGCTGCAGCTATAGAAAGCACAGAAATGCAGATATTCATTACACATATCTCTCATGTTAGCCAATCAAAACTCTTCCCTCACTTTTTTCAAATCAAAACCCTTCCCCCCTCTGCCCTCTCTGCCTTTTTTGCATAGCAACCACCTCCTGAAAGACCTCTGATGTTTGCAAGTTCACACAACAATCTTTCAATTGAACTCTGAACTCTCAGTGCACCTGCGTATCCAGTGCAATCTTTCATTAAATGATTTTTTCTTGACCATTCAAATTACATCTTTCAAAGAACACATCCATGCACCCTAACTTTCTGTTTTCAGAAATGGAAATCCACCAATCACTGCTAATGAATCATTAGCACTGAAACTCCACAGTTTTTTTTCTTTACAAACTCCTACTGTTTCAACTGCCCTTTCATTACCACACTTCATCTGACTGCAGCACAACCTTCTCTCACCATGTTTTATGTCTGGATTGTTGGACATAGTTACATCTACTGGGCTCGAAGGTATGCTGAGAACAGAAATTTACCTAACCTCAATTTACAAGATGTGGAAATTAAGTGGTTGGGCCACAGAGGATTAAAATGTCACCAATTGATACCATTGGTGAAAACCTTTATGCATTTGCCAAAACCTGACCTGTTAATTGTGCACTGTGGAGGTAATGATTTGGGCACTTTGACTGGGGTAGGTCTGGAAATGCTTTTAAAGGACACCTTTGAGCAATTAATGGCACTTTTTCCTCAAACTGCCTTAGTATATTCAAATATATGCCAAAGACAGAAATGGAGGTGGTCGAACCAATTTTGTCCACAAATTGAGAAGTCGAGGAAGCATGTAAACAAATCTGTTTCAGCTTACATGAGAGACCATGGAATGGGCTCCATGTACAACAATAACTTGCGTTACTGCATGCAAGATATCTACAGAGGAGATGGAGTTCACTTCTCAGATGAGGGCAACAGAATTTTCATTTTGAATTTAAGACTGTGCATTGGTACCTACTTATAAGTACCTAAATTTACCATAAACCCAAAAGCTCTTCTCAGAGCTACCCTACATCTGATCACTCACAATTATTATTTTACTCTAACTTTTTTCACTAATTTTCAACAAACTACGCTCCCCGGAGCGCTACCCGGTACGCGAACCGGAAGCTAACCGCGCGAAATTTCTAAAAAAAATGTTTTTTTCCCGCACTTATGGGCCCCCTCAGCCACCCTCAGAAAACCTAGGGGGTCAAGATACGTCTACCGTGCCCCCTTCTACCCATTCTGAACATTATTTGCCCTCCATCTTGTATCTTAATTCGTCTGAAACACAAAATGGTGGACTCCCGTAACGCTGCTGGTTCGCGTACCGGGGAGCTCCCCGGGAAGCGGTCCATCAAAAAAGGTGGGAAAGTAATTTACAGAAAAACGACTGGAAACACTTTCACCAAATATAGATTAGCTCATACTACATACCATTCCCTGCCATTTTCATAAATTTGTTTGGAATTCCATTTAGCCATTTAGCCTGTAGACCTATCTAAATACCCTGAGGTAAATTACTTCACAAAACACATCTGAAGTGTTGGAATTGACAACCAATGAAAATGTAACTTTCATTTTCAATTTTTTTTTTCCTGACATTTGATTGGTTATGTACCTGAATATATATAAAAGAAGAGAAGGAAACACAGCCATTTTCACTACTACTTCCTGAACTACATTTCAAGAGCCTTTTCACCTCCCTGTAAAGTAAATTGATAATTTGTAAGTGGCACTTTAAATTAATTTGTAAAAACGTTTTTTGATAATTATTTACTGTCCCCCTGCTATAGTTATAGATACAGATAGGCTCCTCTGTTATATTTATTGATTGACTTACACTTCTCTGCTATAATTATGAATTTACTTACTTTAACTTCACTGTTAAAAAAACAGAACTACCTGTCTGAACTTAAACCCAACAGTGCCCTAACTCTTCTAATATAATTATTTTTTTATGCAATTTACAGCAAAAAAATGGAAGGGGAGCACGAAAAAATCAATGTTTCCTTCGACATTACAACAGAAGAGATTTTAAATGAAGAATTTTTGGATGAAGATTTTATGGATCAGTCTTTTGATGAACAATTTATTGAATGCTTACAAGACATAGAAACATGCATGTTTGAGGAGATTCCAGATGATGTAATGCTGGAAGTTTTATTGAGCTATGAAAATTCTGACCAATACATTTTTTTTTAATCAAAATAAATAAATAAATTAAAAAAAAAAAAAAAACGAACAATCAATTAACATACAATATTTGAAAAGTCTATAATTCTTTTTTCCTCATAGTACACTCCCCGGGCCGCTTACCGGTTCGCGAACCGGGAGCTTCCCACGCAAAAAAATGAAAAAAAAAAAAATCTCTCTCGATCCTACCGAGAGACAAGATGGCAGCCGCTACGGACTGTTTAGAATATTTACAGACACCGGAGAGCCAATCAGCTTCGCTTCGCAAAGCTCCGTAACGCGAAAAGTACGCGAACCGGAGCGCTGCCCGGAGCGCTGTCACAGATATATATCTTTTTTTGAACGTTAATATCTCAAAATCCACTGGAGCACATATATTGAGACCTAGCAAAGGCACATCGGGCTAACAGTCCCTACAATTTTGCCAAGTTTCGTGCAAATCCATTCAGCCATTCGGGCTAAAAGTGAGGCCAACCGCCCTATGGAAATTAACATGGGAAAAATGCGTTTTGGGACCCCCTTTTTTCTCGGCCCCCCGTTGACAAACACCCCCCAAATTTTCAGGGGCTGCTCAGAAACAAAATGTGCCATTTTCCTGAAAATTTCAGCCAATTCCGTCCACAAACGCCAAAGTTATTAGACATAGAATTTTCAAAAGTCCCATAGGAAAAAAATCCTAACTATATATACCTACTGGCGACCGCCAGTAGGTAATATATACTAGCAGCCCGTCCCGACGTTGAGAGGGACCAGACTGCCTGCAACCACTGTAACCTTTCTCAGACGTTGTTTTTCTTAATTATTCCCTGTTGTGCCATTGTTATTGTGCCCATCTGTGTCTTGCTCTAATTCCACCAGTGTTTTTATTTTCTTGTGCCTGCCTGTTCCTTTTGCCTTTTGCCACTGCTGCCCCAGTGGCCCCTCCCCCACGGAATTCCCCCCTGGAATTCCCCCCGTGAATTGCCCCGCTCCCACCTCCAAGCCTCACCTCCCTCCCTCCCTCCCACCTCCTCTACTTAACGACGGCCACACGCAGCCGCCAAAGGAACGCCGAAGGCGAGCCCGTCTGCTCCCGTCCGCGGCCAGCACCAGGAACCCTGGACCACCCACTACCCATCGCTACGACACCACCACTCTCCCCGCACTCAACCCTGGAAGACTTAGAGAATGCCAAAAGGCCTTGCCGAACACAACCCAGGGCCAGTTCTCCTGCCTCCACTGCCGCCACACCCTCACCCTCACCCCGGCCTCCAACACTGCCTACGCCAGCACTGGCAACACCCCAAATGCATCCTCCTCAACGTATGCTCTGTATACAAACACGCGTTGGAAATCCGAAACCTTCTCGACTCTCTCTTGCCCGACATCGATCGCCTTTTTCACAGAGACCTGGACCAATACATCCTCAGCCCCCGACATCAGCACCGCCATCCCAGATGGATACAAGATCCAGAGGAAAGACTGCCCCAACCACCCAGGAGGGAGCCTCGCCATCGCCCACAGGAGCACGCTCTGCCACCACTATCACTGACTTCATCGCACCCCGCTCCATCGCCTGAACAAACTACATACTCATTGGAGACCTGAACCATAGGAAGAGACAACCCCAGCGACCCCAACTCCACTATCCTTCATGACAACCTCGCCAGCATCGGACTTAAACAACTCGTTAACACACCGACCCACAGAGCAGGACACACCCTCGACCCCATCATCACGGCAGGAAACAGCGTCCAATTCAGCCACACAATGCAGCAGCCATGGACTGACCACCACTGCGTACACTTTGCCATCAACAAACCCAAGGCACCCAAACCAGCCCCACGCCCATCACGAAAGAACTAGAGCAAGGTTACCAATGAGCAACTTAACTCCAGCCTCATCCGAGACAACCACACATGGGCACCCGACGCAAACAACGCAGCCAGAGAATTCCACAACTGGATCTCCAACTGTGCAGACGAACTCGCCCTGCTACACAACCCCGACAGACAACACCCCAGGAAAGCCGCCTGGGTCACCACTTCTCTCCAAGAATGCCAGACGCACCTGCAGGTTCAGACCAAAAACCCACACCACCTACAAGGACGCCATGACAGACTACCACAACCAAATCAGAGCCACCAAGAGGAACTTCATCCACGAAAAAATCCTGGCCAACTCCATCAACTCCAAGGAACTTTTCAGTGTCATTCAGGAATTAACCAACCCACGCAGTAAAGCCACAGACATCACCCCATCCCAAGACCTATGCGATAAGCCTGGAACCTATTTCCACCTCAAGATCAAAAACCTCTACGACAACTTAATCGACCAACCACCAGGTGCCACAGATGCCTCCCCGCCCCCCATAAACACCAGCCATCCCACCATCTTCAACTGGACACCAATCACGGCCAAAGACACTGCCTCGACCATGAAAAGCATCCACACAGGGGCCCCCACGACCCCTGCCCACGTCACATCTACCACAGAGCCGCAGCCACCATCGCACCTGAACTACAACTCACCATCAACACCACCTTCAAAACAGGCACCTTCTCAGATGACTGGAAGGGTGCAGAAGTCAGAACTCTGCTCAAGAAGCCCACAGCTGACCCCACCGACCTCAAGAACTATCGGCCCATCTCGCTCTTCCCCTTCACAGCCAAAGTTGCAGAAAAAACAGTCAACAGGAAACGGACACGATTAATTGAAGAGAATGCTATCCTTGACCCATCCCAATCCGGATTCCGAAGCAACCACAGCACAGAGACAGCCCTACTTGCTCCCACAGACAACATCCGCACCCTTCTGGACCAAGGCCACTCCACAGCCCTAATCCTATTCGACCTATCAGCAACCTTCGACACCGTCTCCCACTGCACACTAGTCATCAGACTACACGAAGCAGGCATACACAGAATAGCCCTAAACTGGATCCAATCATACCTCACCAGAAGAAGGCAAAAGATCAGACTCCCACCCTTCCTCTCCTAACCCACAAAAATCACCTGCAGAGTCCCACAGGGTTCATCCCTGAGCCCATGGTCTTCAACAGCTACATGGCCCCCCTTGCAGCCATCGTCCGACAACATGGCCTCAACATCGTATCCTACACCGACGACACCCAGCTCATCCTCTCCGTCACCAAGGACCCCACCACTGGCAAACTCAACTTCCAGAAAGGAATGCAAGACGTCACAGTCTGGATGACCAACAGCTGCCTGAAGCTCAAAGCTGAGAAGACAGAAGTCCTCATCCTCGGTAGCACCCCTTCTGCATGGGACAGCACCTGGTGGCAGACCGCCCCCGGAAGCCCACCTACCCCCTCAGACCACACCAAGAACCTCAGCATTGTACTCGACTCATCACTCATCATGAACCTGCAGATCAATGCAGTCACCTCAAGCTGCTTCAACATCTTCCGAATCCTCCACAAGACCTTCAAGTGGAACCACCCCCCCCCCGAGTCAAGGAAGTCAGTCATCCACGCACTCATCACAAACAGACTGGACTATGAAAACGCCCTCTATGCCAGCATCAACAATTCCTTACTCCGCAAAATCCAGACAATACAGAACATCGCCACCAGACTCGTCCTCTGCAACCCCCAACACGAACACATCATCCAACACCTACGAAGTTTTCACTGGCTCCCCGTGGCGAAAAGAGTCACTTTCAAAATCCTCACTCACGCCTACAAATGTCTACACAACAACGGACCCAAAAACCTCAACAACAGAATCAACTTCCACGTGCTCAAAAGAAACCTTCGATCTTCCAACCTCGCGCTGGCTGAAACCCCACGAATCCACAGAGCCAGAGCAGCCGGAAGATCCTTCTCTCACATTGCAGCCAAGACCTAGAAAGAGCTACCGGCAGACATCAGATGGCACCCCCTCCCTGAACACCTTCAGGAAGACAGTCAAGACCTGGCGGGAAACAACACTTACAACGCAACTTTTACAACGCACTACCTTTACTACGAAACTTTTACACCGCAACATCCATTACAATGCATGCCATTACAACGCAACCATTACTAGGCATGTCATTACAACGCATACCATTACAACGCATACCTACACTATCCAACACTTACCCTACTGTTGCACCCCCTGGAGTTAGAATAGTAATTTTTACCCTTACACTATCCAATACTTACCCTACTGTTACACCCCCTGGAGTTAGAATAGTAATTTTTACCGCTACACTATCCAAGACTTACCCTACTGTTGCACCCCCCTGGAGTTAGAATAGTAAGTTTTACCCCTACACTATCCAATACTTACCATACATGCAATGTAATGGTATGTGTTGTAATGGTATGCGTTGTAATGGATGTTGCCGTGTAAAAAATGCGTTGTAAAGGTATGCGTTGTAAAAGTATGCATTGTAACGGCATACATCCAGACCTGGATCTTCGGCTAAACAGATCTGCGGACCCCCCTCCTCAGCACCTTGAAACCCTCACAGGTGAATAGGGCGCTTACAATTCCCTGATTGATTGATTGATTAATTGATTGATTGGGACCTTATATCATGTTGAACAAGTTTCAATGATGAATGTGGAACCAAGAGGATCCTGAGCCTCAAACCTTGCTCTACATGCATGCTTCAACCTCATTCCCAAATTACACAGGTTAAGAGGTGAAATTGGATAAGAGTAAGGGCCCACGTTAAAGGTTACAGAATTTATTGATGTTTTTGGAGTAGGATATCTCAATTTCATCTTTTTTGACTGTGAGCATTGTATCGAATGTCACTTTGCCATACAGCCATCAGATACCATGATTTTAACTTTGGTGCAGATTAGCGATACCTTTTAAAGTGTGTGAGTTTACATGCTCACTTAATTCTATCCAAATTACATTCTTTAGAGTCCCAGCTTCAAAGTCCTTCTGCATATAGATATACTTTAGGAGCATCACAACTACTGATGGGCTAAGGTTCATCATACCAAATTCTAGTCTTAATTGACTACTGGGGGTGCTCTTTAGGAAACCATAGACTACATGAATCGCTGCAAAAACATCTTAGCGAAATCTGACTTTAATTTTGCCCTGTATATGCTTGAACCCTATTTAAGTGCAGGGATAAATTGTGCTCTGAAAAGATCTAAAATTGAAGAGGCAGTTGGACTGTGCAGGCTGTGGTAAAACGTCCGTAATTTGTTAATTTGATATTCATTACAATGGTCAACTTTTACCAAACTGTAGTATCTATTTTTTTTCTAGTTCAGTTTGAGATCATATTGTTTATTATATTAGTAGAAGCTTGTTGTAAACTGATTGGTGAGTAGTCTAGCAGCACAATAATGTCAACCTAGTGGAGTGCAGGAATGTGTGTAAAGTGTATATTTGGGTGAGAATATTATTTCTTTCCTCAAAGTAGGAACCTTTTCAGCTGTGTAAAGATTATATAGTATGGACGTGTGCACACTTTCCACTTTAAACCACCAGATGTGGACATTTTTCTTGACACTGTCATACCTGAACCAGTCATGATTCTTACCCATGTGTAGTGAATTCCAGTTGCACTAAACAGAGGTGTTGGAATTCTCCATGAAAATAGTTTTCAGTACAGGGTAGCTCTATTCACCCTGTTAAAAGCTACACTAAAGTCCTGATAACCAACTTATAGAACTGTTCCTTGTTTGAAGGTGTTCTGAGCCATTAGATTGATTGCCAGAATATTATACATAGTATCTGAACCTACTTTGAAACCTGCCTGTTGCAGCAATATGTTGTTTTGCTGATGACCCAATCCTCAAATCCCTCCAAAGGGATTCAGGCAAATATTTTTGCTTCACTGTGAAGCAGAGCCATTGTTCTAAATTTCTTTGGAAAACCTGCGCTACCCTTTCTGTGAATCAGGTGCAGTGTTGTGCTACTCAAAGACTTATTGACATTATTCGAGAAGAAAGCTTAATAAAGTGGTTTCTTCTAAATATCAATGTTTAGTTTAAAAAATGAAACTTGTTGTGACAAATTTGATTATTGGTTGACTGGGTTGTGAGCCCTGTTCAACCAGCAACCACACTCCTGGTTAGGAAGAGGCACAAGCCAACCTTAAATTGACATGTACTCAGCCCTCTAGTAGCTTGGCAGAAAGCAGTCAGATTTAGCTTACAGGCAATGTGTAAATATTTTGTGCATCACTTCAAACAGTAATAAGGTGAAAAACACCACCCAAAATGAATCCCATACCAACTTAGAAATATAGAAATTTGTTTAATAAATAAAGCATGACCAAAATGTCAAGAATCTAATCAAGCCACACCAGATACATGCAATGTGAAATATTTTAGTGAGAATAGCGCCAAAAAGCAAAAATCCTGTGGATATCTTGTCGTACAGGACTGGGATAACGTCAAAAGTTCAGTGGTAATCGTGGTTATGTTTGGCTGCCTGAGGGATGGTTCGGGGGATGTTACCTTTCTTACCTCCTTCCCCCAGTTTATATAACTCCTTCCAACTATCACAAAACTCATCGCCTGCAGTGTAGGGGTGCTTCAGTTTTCCGACTTAAAAGGATTATAGATTCAGACGATAATGACCAAACGGATACCTCCTTTCAATAGTTTACTGATATAATAAAGGGTTTCATACCATTCTGGGGTCCCATCTTCAATGCCCGCAATATTCGACATCTGGTCAGAGTAGTTGAGGGAGTCATTAACACCACTGCAGGTATACTGACTAATATTACAGTCCAGCTCCAGGCTACAAGACTTGTCTCGCTTCAAAACAAGATGGATTTAGGCATTATCTTAGCTGACAGGGGTGGAGCCTGCCATGTCATCCGCAGCGGTTGCTGTGTGTACATACCGACAGTGCCCCGACTGTATACTCTACAATACAGAAATTGCACAGACTGGCTTCCCGAAATTCAGTAAGACAATGGCACATGATCCCACTCGGGATGGCTCGGGGGTCTATTGACGTCATGGGGTTGGAAGATACTTCTTGTTTTGGTAGACATTGCAGGGGTCATCTTTACATGTTGTTTATGCATAAATTGTCTCCCAGCCTGCTGCACCTATTGCATTAGCCCGTGTGACTTGATTTCGTATTTCGTAACCATTAGAAAACTGCTTAGGCTGTGCTCACCTTAGGCCTTACTTCCCTAACACGCTTGCCTCAGCAGAAAACTGTACTTCGTTATTGTCCTCTTCTGATCAAGTCTGTAACTCGACTTGCTAATGAACTGCTATTCTCTTTGCACATTTCAATCTCTCAATGTATTTCTGCTCCCACATTAGGAGAAGCTGAGACTCCGCACAGTGGCCTTAAAATACTAATAGTGCACCCCTCTGGAAAGTGCAAGCTCATCTCTGTGTACTTATTTTGTTCATGCATGGCTCAAGCCGGTAAGCTTCGACCAGAGGCATGTCCGAAGTCTCCAGAAAGGTTTATTATGTATTAGCGTACCCTGGGGAGTCAGTCCCCTCGACAGACATCTTTGGGTGAAGGTCTGACTGGCTCCTCTGCAGAATACATACCTGAATAAATGTAAGTTTTCACTCTCTACTGTCTGACCGACTCTTCATTTTGGGAAGACATAGCAGTTCGTAAGAACCCTCATGGCCCTTAAGGACACGGTCCTTCGGTAGCATACCAAATAATTAAAGGTAGCTACTCATCAACACATGGCGCAGCTGCCAGAACCAATGTGGAGGGTTACTGGTGTCTCAAGGTGGGATGTCACCCATCAGTCAGCCTCAGGCTGTACAGCTCCTCCCCCAGAGTCTATTTTTTCTGGGGCCAGCAGGCTGTCTTCCAACCTTGCTGGATTGCCGCTACTCGTAGTCCCCCTGCAGAATGTGAGGCTGGCTGCTCGTAATGTTTGTGCAGTGGGGCTTCTGCCTATCACATCAGCACATTCCCCACAGCAAAGGAGGCTCACGGGACTGCACTGCCTGTGCCGCGTGAGTTGGCCTAAGCACTATGCCAGTCCCAATGCAATGAAAGTGAGCACGCCGGCTCAGAGGACTTGCTCATGCAACCAGAGTGCCTCTCACGTGGGAGGGCCTTACACCAGGATGTAACCAACAGGGAGAGCATGGGCCGCCCAGACAAGGCTTCCTGATGACCAGGGAAAGCGCTGCCGTGGACTTCGCAGCATTTGTAGTGAACATTTACTTAAGGGACTCCACCAAGATCCCAGCTGAGCAGGAAGGGCGAGCACACCCATCCCTGGAGAGCACTGGGGGCATGAAGGTCAAGCAGGAAGGCAGCAGGCCAGCACACAAGTTTCCTTGGGCAGAGTTGCAGTTTCCACAGCAGGCACGTAGGTCTGCACAACAATGCAAGTAATCCCAATGGTAGTTCCGCCTGGCAGCACCACAGTTCCTCCTGGCAATGTGCAGAATATACAGCTAACAACATCTGCGTACAAGTCCCACACAGTGTTTTAAATCATAGGGTCAGAGCCCCTGTACTTATACTCCAAATGTTTTTGTTCTGGAGATAATTTCAAACTAATATAGAAGTGCACAACACCCTCATTCCGTCCCCAGCCTAGGCTTCAGACTACAGAGTTGCGGGGATAGCATTGTGAAAGGCAGGCACAGCCCTATTTAGGTGCAGGTGACAACTCCTCCCACCACTCTAGTCCAGGGAGACTCACCAGGATATGCGGGGTACACCTCAGCTCCCTTTGGGACTGTATAGAGTAAATGAACAAAACAGGCCCTTAGCAGTCTAAACCAGACATTTATTGAAGTCAGGCTGCAAATCACAGAGAGCCATAAACACGCAAAAATGCCCACTTCTAAAAGTGGCCTTTCAAGACTAGTAATAAAAAATCCACTTACGCTAATAAGCAGGATTTATCACCACGATTCCAAACATGGCAAAAACTACTCTTTCCAAATTAGAAATCACCACTGAAACAGATATCGAGAAATTCCCAATGCAAACCTATGAGAGGAGCAGCCTCACAGCAGTGAGAAGCCAAATAGGTTGCTTGTCACTAAAAGGACATGCCACACAACAAAGGCACATGTCCTACCTTTTACCTACCCAGCACCCTGCTCATAGGACTACCTAGGGTCTACCTTAGGGGTGACCTCTATGTAGTAAATGTTGCTCTGGTATGGCTCCTTCTCAGTGGATTTCAGGGAAAGGCTATGGCCTCCTGGTTTTCCACTGCCATCTGCTGGAAAAGGTGCCGCAAAAAATCTAGGCGTCTGGTTCGATGGAAATTTGAACTTTTCGACACAAGTGAAGAAGTTGGCTAGAACCTGCTTTGGCACTCTAAAAACTCTGAGGAAGTTTCTCCCCCTTCAGCCTGGAAATGCAAAGGAAACTGTGGTCCGTGCCCTGATTTTGTCCTGCTCGGACTTGACCATTGCCCTTTTGGTTGGTATTCCGGGCTTTCTTGCCAAGAAATTGCAAGTGGTCCAAAACTCGGAGGATAGACTGCTTTTGCGTCTGTCATCTAGGCATAGTGTTCGCACCCACCTGCACTCCTTGCATTGGCTCCCAGTTGAATCTCGTCTGAAATTCAAAATGCTGTCCATCGCTCATCGAGCCCTTTATGGCTTGGACCCTATCTATCTTCAGAAGAAATTTGTCTTTTACAAACCAGGGAGACAGCTGTGCTCATCTGCTCAGCTGTTGATACCGACCCCCAGGTTCAATCGTCAAAGGCTTGGTGGGAACTCCTTTGTTCAGAAAGCTGGTCTGACTTGGAACATGCTGCCTTTTGCCCTCCGGGGCACCCAGGATCCTCTGCTTTTTAAGAAAAAACTAAAAACGCTGCTTTTTTAGCCTTCGATCTGTGTGCATCTTTCCTTCTGGAGTAAGCACCGGGATACTCTTGAGTAGCCGTACGCTGTATAAATTAAATATAACATAACATAACATAAATGGGGAGTTGTTTCAGGCATGGCAAGCACTTTAAATGCCAAGTAACTGTGGCAGTAAACTGCACATGCTGGCCCTGCAGTGGCAGAGGCCTGTGACAGGTTTGAAAGGCTACTTCTGTGGTGGCACAAGCAGCGCTGCAAGCCCACCAGTAGCATTTAATTTACATGCCCTGGGTATATAGGATACCACTGTACAAGTGACTTACATATACATTAAATATACCAAACTCAAACAGGTGTTATCCAATCTTACCACGCTTACAAGAGAGCGCACATGCACTTTGGACACTTTATTACCGCTGATCAGTGCTAAATTCATAATGCCAACTAAAAGAGGTCAGAAAAAATACAGGAGGAAGGCAAAAAGTTTAGGGATAACCCTGATAAAAGGGCCAGGTCCAACACCAACCGTTACATATTCCCAGCCATGGGACCCAGAGACAGGCTACAGTCACCAAACTTCTAAGGCAAGACAATTCCAACTTTTAAAAATTGGCATTTTCAGTATTGTAATTAAAAAACCGTCTTCATCATAAGTTAGGATCTTACATTACAATTCCAGAGACACCAGACATGAAGGGGTCACCAGTTCCCATTTGGAAAATACTCTGCAATAAGGTAACCCCAATGCTATCCTACGGAAGAGGTAGACCTTGCAATAGTGGAAAAACAAAAGAAAAAGTTGTTAACTACCAGTACAAAATATATGCTCAGCTTTTTAAATACATTTCACACTGCCCTTCGACTTGCCAGTGCTTACCTAAGGGGTGACACATGTAATAATGAGTAAGGTTCGGGCCTGGCAAATGGTTTATTTTCCTGGGTCAATTTGAAACTCTATATATACAGGCTACAATGTCAAGCCGGAGGCATGTTTAAAATGCTACTTAAGTGGGTGGGTCAATCAGTGCTGCAGGACACTAGTTCCATTTAATTTACAGGGCCTAAACACAGATAGTGCCACTTGACTAGAGACTTACAAGTATTAAATGCCAGTTGAGGATAAGCCAGTCGTACCTGTAGTGTCTTCCTCACCCTGTTGCTTTAAGGTTCTTTGGAACCTAGAATGTCATGCCTGTTCGTGTTCCCTGAAGATCAGTTGCTTGCTGGTAGCTGATGGATGGGGTGTTTTCCAATAAACCTCTTTGACATACCATAATCCTGTATGTCTTTATTTTACTGAACTTTTCATTGGCGACGAGGACAATTCGAGGAAAAGGCGTAGGAAAGGACACCTCAACATCAAGCTAAGTTTAAAATTTGGAAAAGGAGAAATTGTGACTTTTCATATTTAAAAGAAAGTTTGAAAGAAAGGATTGAAAAGTTTTGTCTGGATGAATAATGAACGTATCTTCCCCAGAGGCAGTGTGTTAAAAGGGAGAGAATTTAATTTCCCCAGCGGCTGTTTGGATTATTTGGGAAGGTATTTTGTTTATTAAAAACGGAAATAGTCATATATTAACAATTGATTTAAAAGAATTCTTCTCCAGCGGTAGTCTATTTAAAGAGAGGAGGGTACTTCTCCAGCGGCTGATATTTATAAATTTATTGACAAGAGAAGATTTGTTAAAAAACGGACTCGGAAGTTTAAAAAATAAATCGAAATCTATACATTGAAACTCGTTAAAACGACATTGAAACTCGTTAAAACGAAAGTTATTGTCTTGCAGTTCATTTGTGCTGTGACTTACCAAGACTTGTGTTTGCTCTTAATGACATTTTTCATCGAGCCGTTGGTGAGCTCTGGCAAATTGTGGAGTTAGCGAAGTCTTCATCCTTCAAGCCTCAGTGAGTAATGATGACGCATTAGAATGCGTATAGCGGTATTGGCGAACGTGAGCATTCGCGAGATCTGAGGACGAGAGCTGCATTGTTGTCTGGAACGCGGAAGTAGTCTTATCCTCGGAGAAGTGGAACGCAGAGGAGTATTCTTTGGTGTGAGGAAAAAGCGCTCGCGGTAATAAAACGCAGAGGAGTGTTCTACTGTGTACTTTAATAAACAAAGTGGAAAAGGAAACACTTCTAGAATTTAAACCTCTTCAGGTGAAAGTGGAAACGCATTTGGTTTGGAACCTCTTTAAGCGAAGCGTCTATTCTTTTACTGAAGCCTCTTCAAGCAAGTGCTGTAAGAAGTTGGTATTTGACTAATGTTTCAGGAAAACTAATAACAAGAAGAAAGTGACAAATTTAGTTAGAAGAATCTAACTAAGAAAATAATTTAATTTGGTTGAAGAATAGCTTTACATTTTGTATAAAGTATAACTTTCTTTTTCTTGTGGTGAAAGTGTGTTTTTAAGTTTTACTTCATTTTAGGATGCAAAATGTTACTATTCCACCATTTTTTCTCCCTGATCCAGGTGAACCTAAGGTAAAGTGGAGTAAATGGAAGAAAATTTTTGCGCATTATGCACGGGTATGTGGCACTAATCTAAGTGCGGAGAGAAAGTATTCTCTCTTAACGCATTGTTTAGGAGGGGAAGGTCAGGAGGTGTTAGAACATTTACCTGAACTTTCTGTTCAAGAGCAAAGAGGTTTGGATGAGTATGAGGTATGTTTATTGAAGTTGGATAAACATTATTTACCTTGTGTCAGCACTATAATGGAAAGGTATCACTTCGGTAAAAGAGAACAAGGGAAGGATGAATCTATTGAAGAGTATTTATCTGCTCTACGAAAGTTATCTTCAACATGTAAATTTGGTGCGGTGAATGAAGAACGGTTGAGGGATCAGTTAGTTTTGAAATGTAGAGAGGAAAGGATCAGAGAGGAATTATGGTTGAAAGTTGAACCGCCTTTAGAGGAAGTTGTGAGTATAGCAAAAAGGGTGGAGCACATGTTAAAATGTGTTAATGAATTAAAAAGTGACAAGTTGAAAGTTGAAACTGTTGTTGAGGATGTGAAAGAGATTGTTTGTCAAGTAAAAGAGGTAAAAAAAATTCAAATGAACCTAACAAAGAGAATGCTTCTTTAAATGCTTTTTCATGTTTCAGGTGTGGGAAATCTGGACATAAGGCGAATTCCAAAACGTGTCCGGCATTAACCTTTGTGTGTCATGCTTGTGGAAAAAAAGGGCACTTTGTAAAATTTTGCAAATCAAAGGAAAGAAAGGTCTTTAGAAAAGAAGTAAAAGAAGTAATTTGTCAGGTTAAGGAAAGTTTGAATGATGATCATCCAGTTGGTAAGGTGAAAATTGAAGGTGTGGAAATTGACGTGAAGTTTGATTCATGTTCTCCGATCACTATTGTATCTAAGGAAATGTATGAGAAACATTTTGAGGGAAAAAACAAGCATTGTAGGATGGATCTCAATCCAGGAGGGTATGGTGGTTTCCCCATAAGTATGTTGGGTTATTTTAATGCTTTAATTGAAATTGAAATGAACATGATTGTTGGAAAGGTTTATGTCTCAAAGGTTGGTGATTCTTTGATCAGCTGGTCCCATCAGCGTTTGCTGGGGGTGATTTTGAATCCAAATTCAAATCCGCAGATTCAAATTAATGAAATAAGATCTGAAGGGAATTCTTTTGTAAAGGAGTTTCCTCGTCTATTTAGGAAAGAATTAGGTTGCTTAAAAGGGTACAAGCATGGCATAAAAATAAAGAGAAATGCTATTCCTGTTATTGCTAAAGTTAGGAGGATTCCTATTGCGGTTCAGGGTAAGGTAGAAGAGGAAATAAAGAAACTACTTGAACAGAATATTATTGAAGCTGTTGAGGCGACTGAATGGTTGGCGCCAGTTGTTGTGTGGTAAATAAAATATTACCCTGTCGGAATTTCTATACTTAAACAATGGGTCATGCATATAATGAGAGGCAGAGTCCGTGGTGTCCGATTCAAAAGGGCTTTATTTCAGTAACTCGACTTAAGGGAGAATCGGGTTCCATCACCACTAAGGTTCAGGAAGGATCGTCATCTGAACTTTATTCGCAGAGTACATTATTTATACATTTAAACATACATTACATTGCATAGAGAAGGTGGAGCAAACGAAGGAGAGAGATAAGAGCACATGGGTGTGCGAAAGGGCGTGTAAGAAGGCGTACACGTGGGCGTTCACTTGAGGAGTCATAGGTGTGTCATAGGTGGGTGGATACATGGAGGGGGTCTGGGTGGTCAGCAGGAACCTTTACCCTACTTGTGTGCGCAACTTGGTCATGACGTGTAATTGACGTGGAACTGGGGGAAGCTGGGGGGAGCTGACTTTCATTCTAGTAGAGGAACCTTGGATGTCAGGACGACCTGCACTACTGGTATTATCTGATATCTTGAGTTTGGAGGATATATTATCTGAAGTAAAGGTCGCTCGGGCAAGGGTTGCTCATCTCTAAGAGCCAGTATGTGCATATATTTCTTCGTGCATTGTGTGGGGGCCATGGGCTTTCTATGGATGCGAGCTCTGTAAATCACTTAAACGGAGACAGAAAGGCTGGGCTCTATCTCTGCAGACGGGGTTCTGTTTACCTTCTTCACTAAGCAGGAATGTGTTTCTGTGGAGCAGAGCAGATAACTGTAAGCAAAATACTGTCTTGGCAGGCCGGGTTGGGGCTCCTCTCGGCTGAGCAGGAAGTATGCGAGAGGTCAGGGATACATAGCTAAGCTAAACTGCAACTTTCAGAGTGTCTGGGAGGCATGGAGCCTGAATTCGGGTCCTGGCTCGGCTGAGCCACAAAAACGGGTTCATCTCGACTTTTAAACGTGCACCATGCAAATGCATTGGCAACATAGGCAGTGCAGAATTAACGTTTCTTTCATGGAGGGCTTGGTAACTGACATTCTAACATTGGACGGAAATGCAGAGGCATTATTATTACAGGCATGAGAGGGGAAGTGCATTGGTGACATGGACATACATAGGGTACATGTAGGGGACACATTGGCCATATAAAATTTCTATTTCCTCATTCCCTCCTTGTCCCTTACTGTGCCCTTCAGGACACATCTATATTCATGATACCGTATATCTGATCATACAGCATCATTTGTTCGTCTTTTTTCTTTTGTATACGTGGATGGGGAATACAGGCAGTGGCACACAAGCCGCAAATCGCCGGGCCACATTGCAGACAGAGACAGCAGCTGGATATCATAAGCAGTATCATTCCTAGGAAAGACAACACTTTCCATCCCCATGCTGATATTACACTCCAGAGCCAACCGGACCAAGTCCATGTGCCTGGGTTTTGATGTATCTCGTGAGCTATCTTGTGGAGTCTTGTTATTGCTGCATACACGGATGGCGCGTTATTAGGAATAAACACGCAACAACTGGAGCCGATCACTCTACAAGCCCCGCCCCTATCTGCCAGGATGACGTCAAGGACAAGGCGGTTCTGAAGAACAACAAGTCTCATGGCAGACTGCTCCTCGGTCAAGTTCGCTAAAGCAGATGCAGTCTCATTCACTACTGCTTCAAGAGTTCTTGTTAACCTACGTATCAGTTTACTGTTTTGGATGGGACCTATGAAGAAAAAGAATCCTTTATTGAAATCTGTATATTGCTCCCAAGCTGTCTCAGTCTGATCAATCACTGGGGAATCGGTCTCCCTCTTGTTTCTAACATGCACTAGTCGGGAATCTCGATGATATCGGGATGGGGCTAGGAAGACTGGTGGCAGCAGGAACGCTATATAACATGTCCCACCCCAGTCTAAGGGCAGACGTACATAGGCTGTCGGACCGCAAATGAAATAGGAATGGCGGGAAGCTTTGAAAGTAGACTTTCCTTTATCATTGAACTCGACTACAGTATTACAATCACTGTGTCCTAAATGCACTGACCCTTTCTTTCTAACACACAATTCTCCTTTTACTGGTAGGACTGATATGAACGGTGGACCTGTATTTTGCTCGGGCTGAACATTCAGAATCATAAAGTTAAGGGAAGCATTTCCTTGTGCGTACACTTCATTTTCTAGATCGGTCCCTTTCCTTTGGGGAAGACCATCTTCGTCTGGAAAACATGCCTCATTCATTACTTTATTCAAATCTCCCCAGATCCAATCGCCCTGGGAAACTGTGGACTTTCTGTCTAGTGATGACATTAAAGCAAACCATGCTCCGCACGAACCATTGTGCGAGAACGGAAAAGGAAAAAGGGGCAGAACTCCCTTTGTTTTCTGATAAGGTGGGAGTCGGCCACATACCCAGCAATTTGTTACATTGCTGGTCTGATGAGAATGGTGCAACATCCGAATAAAAGTATTGTTGCGCAGGGCTAGTCGATATGACAGTTCATGGGGTGGCAGATCACTGAATGTGTGCTCTGTGGTGTCATTAAAGGAAGAATGTACATGTGAGGCAATAGGAGGAAAGAAAACATGTAGTGTCAAGCTGATACATATAATCGTTACACTTAGAAGAAACATAATAATCAGAGTTACTATACATCTACTGCGTAAAATCTTGCAGTATTTCTCTCTCATCTTGCTCTTTTTGCTATTCTGGTCTACGATCTTATACATGTCAGGAACCTGTCTAACCGATTCACCACCGAGTGGACTTAAACAATTAAACGCTGTCTGACTTACTAGACCGTAATTTAGACCTATACTCCTGTTGCGGAGTCTTTTCTAGCAAAGGGGGCTTTGAGTCATTATTGTCGGGGCAGTCTTTAGTTTTTATCAAAGTTCCGGAATCTCCAAAGAATTTCTTGCAATGCTGGGCGTGGATCCAGCCTTTGCGTCCCTCGACCTTGACGGCAGTCCTCGTGGTAAGCAGTACTAGTTTCGGTGTTTTCCAGCGTGGCTCAAGAGGGCTTGAACAATCAAAGTTCCTTATGTAGACCAGATCACCAGGGACGATGGTGTGCTCTTCGACTTGAGTGTTGTCGGGGAAAGCGGCGGCAACCTGTGAACGACAAGAGAGTAGTGCAGACATCAAGGAAGCCAGGTAATCTGTCAGCATGTTACTGTCAACATCAGTAATTTTCTTAGGCATAGGCGTACCCCACATATTCGGTGGTCTCCCAAAAACCACTTCGTAAGGGGATAGGCCTGTTCTGGAATGAGCTACCATACGCATGTAAAAGAGAGCAACCGGCAAGGCTACCATCCAATCCACGCCTTTCTCTGCACAGACTTTTGCTAATTTTGTTTTAAGAGTCTGATTATGGCGCTCAACAAGTCCAGCTGCTTCAGGGTGTCGTACACAATGGAACTTCCACTGGTATCCTAACAAAAGGGACACTTGTTTCATTAATTCAGAGGAAAATGGCTGACCGTTGTCTGAGTACACGACACGGGGCAATCCATACCGTGGGAAAAACTCTCGTACCAATTGCCTGGCGGTGGTCACAGCAGTATAATCTGGGACTGGGTATGCTTCTGTCCATCTAGATAGTGCACATACAACTACTAGGACGTACTTGTAACCTCTACATCTGTCCATCTGGATATAATCCATCTGGAGGACTTCAAAAGGATGGTCAGGAGGATGGAATCCACCTTGTTCCACCGGAATACCTTTGCCTGGATTGAACTGGCAACAGATCATACAGGTGCGTACTTTCTGTTTCGCTGCTGCACGCAGGTGCTTGTTGAACCAGATATTCTGTAAGCTGTCTAGCATTGCCTTTTCTCCTAAGTGTGCTGGACTATGTGCTGTGTTTATGATGACTTGTACCATAGAGTCTGGGAGAAACCATGTAGCTTTGCCTTTAGTCATCCAACCTTGGTCAGTCTGGACCCCTCCTTGTTCAGTCCATTTCTTTATTTCGTCTGGAGTGGCATGTGTCTGTATGTCGAGTACATCTTGTGAAGGATCCCTGACTGTCATACTTTTCGTCAGTAATGGTCCCTCTGTCTTTGTCGTGTCTGTTGGTGTCTGGGCTGTAAGTTTAGCTGTTCGGTCTGCCAGGTCGTTACCCTGGGAAATGGTGTCTGTAACTTTCGTGTGTTCTTTGCATTTCATGATAGCTATGGCTGTAGGCAAATGTATTGCTTCTAACAGAGCCTGAATAAGGGGACCGTGCTGAATTTTAGCCCCATGAGAGGTCAGGAAACCTCTCTCCCTCCATAACACTCCGAAGTCATGAACAACCCCAAAGGCATACTGTGAATCTGTATATATGTTCACTTTCAAGTTCTTGGCTCTTTTGCAGGCTTGTGTCAGAGCGATGAGCTCTGCTGCTTGTGCTGACAGTGTGTCTATTCTTTGTGTCTCTATGACTTCAGTATCAGTAGTCACAGCATATGCGGCCACTAACTCTCCTGTGCTTGTTCTCATGCATGAACCATCTACATAGAGTGTCAGGTCAGGGTCGGGCAGGGCAATGTCTGTCAGATCTTGTCTTGGTTTCGTCACTGTATTTATTACTTCCACACAGTCATGTGGTGCAGTGTCTACTGTGCTTGAGGGCAAGAGTGTAGCAGGGTTGAGAATATTGCATCGTCTGATCTCTATGTGTGGCTGAAATAACGTCAGTTCATATCCTGTCAGTCTCGCTATAGTCAAGTGCTGTGTCTGTGTTCTGTTCAAGAGAAATTCCACTGCATGTGGAACCTGTACTGTCAGGGGGTGTCCTAACACTATGGAGTCACTCTGTCGTATAGCTAGGGCTGTTGCTGCAACTGATTTCAGGCACGCAGGCAGAGCCTGGGCCACTGGATCCATTGTACTAGAAAAATAAGCACAAGGCTTGTGTTTTCCTGCTTGATCTTGTGTAAGAACAGATAATGCTGTTCCATCTCGTTCAGTGACAAATAGCATAAAAGGTTTGCTGTAACAAGGAGTCGCTAAAACTGGTGCTTGACATAAGGCTTTTTTCAATTCTTCAAATGCCAGGGTATGTTCGTGTGTCCAAGGGAGGACAGCCGAAGACGCTGCCTCCTGTGTCGTCAGCTGTATGAGTGGTTTGGCTAGATAGGCATACTGGGGAATCCATTGTCTGCAGTAAGAAGTGAGGCCAATGAAGGCCCGTACTTCCTTTTGTGTCTTGGGCTGTGAAAGGTTAGCAATTAACTGAATACGTTCTTGTGTCAGCTGTCTACCCCTCTTGGACAGCAAGTGTCCTAGGTACACCACTTGCTGTGCACAGAATTGCAACTTCGAAGGGGACACTTTGTGCCCCTTTTCTGCCAGGAAGTGTAAAACTGTCAGTGATGCGTGTTCTCAGTCTGGTTCTGTTCGTGCTGTGATCAGGATATCGTCTACATATTGGAGCAGTGCAGTGTTAGCAGGCATGTGAATACTGTCCAACTGTCTTTTTAATGCTTGGCTGTAAATGCTAGGACTCTCTGTAAAACCTTGAGGAGCTCTCGTAAATTTAAAGCTGCGTCCATTTAAACTGAATCCGAAAAGGTATTGGCTATCGGGATGAATCGGGACACTGAAAAAGGCGTTCTTCAGGTCAATTACAGTAAAGAACGTTGCCTCAGAATCAATTGCAGTCAGTAATGAACAAATGTCTGGGACCACTGGGTATTGAGGTACTACACACTTGTTCAGTTCTCGAAGGTCAACCACTAGTCTGTAAACTGGTGGTGCATTAGGGTCTGTTCGTTTAAGAATAGGGATGACAGGTGAATTACATACATTCGAGTCAGTCTCTACTACCACTCCTTGTGCAATGAGCTCGTCAACAATTTTCAGTAAGGCTACTACGGCATCAGGTGGTAACTTGTATTGTCGGATTCGTGGTAAAACTATTCCTGTTTTGAGTGTGACACGGTGTGGCGTAATGTGCATGTAACCTACGTCAGTCGGACCTTGTGCCCATAAGTGCTGTGGTACATTCTGGAGTCTGGGGTCAAAATCTTTCAACACGTAATGTCCTTTAAAATCACGCAAGAATAGTCGTACTCCCTCCGGAGAACAACATATAACTGCACCTAGTTCTTTCAATGTCTTTATACCAAGCAAGTTTTCTGGACATGACTTAGTAAGTAGCAAGTCTGTGGTACGTGACAATGGACCGACCCCTAGGGAAACTGGTTTTGACACTTCGTTAACAATAGGCTTTCCTGAAAATCCCAGGGAAACATTCTGTGAGCCTGAAAGGGGTGCCCCTGGAACCTCGTCATGACTAATGGTAGTTCTGCTCCCCCCTGTGTCAATCAGAAATTTTCTGTCTTTTCCCAATACACGACTATGTACATAGGGACCCTCTTGATCTACAGGAACCTCAATAAGGGGCAAGCCAACTTCCCTCTCTAGGCTGTTTCATGAGAACTGTTGGTATTCTGGATAATCTGACTGTGTGTACTGGTACATTTGTGTTGTGGCAGTAACAGGTGGCGGTGGTGGTGGTAAGGTCGCTACTGTCTGGTTTGTGTTCTGTAGGGTGCTATTCTGCCTTGGAACATGTGGTCGTTCTTTTGTCTTGCCTGTAGCTATATTGTGTTTCAGGACAGCACAATCTTTTACAAAGTGACCTGGCTGTTTGCAATAATTACAATTCCCAGTAACAAGTGTTGTGCCTTTTTTGTTCGCATTGGCTGGTACCGATTGTGCAACCAGCACTTTCATTTTCGTATCTTTCATGCGTCTCTTTTCATGATCCTGTTCCTCTCTAATTCTGTTCTGGTGGTATTGTAACATTTGCAACATATGCGAAGGACTATTTGCTTGCAAAGTACTCTCAACCTTCAGTACTCTATTCTTGATCTGGGGTGAGGAATTCTCTACTAATTTGCTCACGAAAAGATGTGGATATGACTCGCTACTGGGCTTAAGGCCACTAATTATAGAAAAACATTTCTCGAATCTAGAATAGAAATCACTCGTGTCCTCGTCTTGTTTCTGTTTACAGGCTGAAATAGCATCCCAATCTTCCTTTTTAGTAGTCAATAGTCTCGGCAAGACCTGTATCAGGAGTTCAGGTAGTTCTTTAGCTTTGTCCCCAAGACCAACCCCTGGGAGCCTTGTTCTATGCTCTGCTTCTAACGCTTCCCAACTTAACTTTTTCTCGCCCACCTCCCACTCTTTTTCCTTAAGCTTTTCATAAATACCAGCAGGCAACAGTACTTTCAATAATTTCAGAATGTCAGCGTACGTGTAATCTCCTATGCGGAGAATGTCTTTTAATTCACGGTGGAACCCCCCCCCCGGTCTTTATCATGGCAGGGCAGCATCTTTTTCATTTCCAGTATTTCCAATTTCGTCAAGGGTGTGTAAACATACACTCGCTGAAGCTCACCCGCCGTTGTTTTGACGGGATGCACCTCTCGTAGGGGGTTCTGTCTGTCTATGTGCAAGTTCTTTCTGTCGTGGTGCGGGGCAGGAAGCATGCAGGTGGTCAGAGAGGACAAGTACTTATGTTGTTGATCCAGAATGACATTAATTAAATCAGTACCTAGGCCACTCCATCTTTCTAGAAGTATATCGTCCAGTAACTTATACAAGGGACCGGGATCAGAATATCGATTCTCGTACAACGTTATCAAATGTTGAACCATGTAAATACCGGCCAAACGCTGTTCGTTCGGTGGAAGGCTCAAGAAGGTCTGGGCCACTATATCATCGCTATATATGTTAGAATTGGACACCCATTGGACGGCTGACCGGGCCAATTCCTGTTCGTGTGGGGTGTGGGGTCTCTCGCTCTCTACCCGTCTTTTCAGAGCTTTTTCAGTGGCTTGGAATAGATTTTCAAGGCAATATCTTTCTTTTATAGCCTGTCCTTTTTTGCGGTAGTCGAGGCCCTTGGGTCTGTCAAACTGTTGTGCTTTGCCTACGTAATTTATTTTATTCTTTTCCTCGGGTTCTGGGTCAAGATCTTCCGATGATGACTCAGACTTCCCGTCAGACTGTTCACTGTGTATTTCTAAAATCTCCTTTCGTATTTTCTTGTACATACTTTCTGTCTGTCCCTGTTTATCATGCCTACCGGCAGCTATGTTGTCACTCCAATCCTTCAGACCCTTCTTTACCTCCTTGTCTGGTTGGTCTTGTTCCCTGATCAGACAGTTAATCATAAAACGTAGAATGACATTCTTAACCTCCACCTTTCTGTGTTCCATGGCCTTTTCTATACTCTCGGATCCCTCCCCCGTTCTAATGAAATGGTATATTTTATCTAGGTGTTCCTTCATGTCTGGTAACATGATCAAATAGTCGACGGCATGTCTTAATCTAAGTGAAAACACGAGCATTGGACCTTCTCCTGGTACCGGATCGTATATACAACGTGGGATCGTTACGGAATACTTAAGTGGTGTTGATGTCAATTGTGGCGTTCGTGGTGGCCCTAGCCCTATCGCTGTTCGTGGCGTTGGCGGAGTTCGTGGCGTTTGCGGTGGCCCCCCTCCCACTGCCCCTTGACCTACGTCGTCTTTCACGATCTGCTGGAGCAGAAGCTGTTGGAGCTGAGCCGCTGGTGGGGGCGGAGGGAACTCTGCGTTCACATAGTCCGGTGCGGGCTCCTCTAGATAGGAGAAAATAAAAGCCTCAGCTGCTGTCGGCTTCGCTCTAAGTACTCTAAAGGGTACTGGTGGTGGTGGCAACTTACTGGGTACTTCTGGGGGGGTCGCTTTAGCTAGTTCTTCTGAGAGGACGGGATAAATACCTGCAACGAGGGCATTTCTTTCTCTTTCAGCCTGTTCTGCCTTGACCCGTTCCCCCTCCTCCCGCAGTTCCTTTTCTTTGGCTTTTTCCGCTGCGTGTTTACTTCTCTCTGCTTGGTGGAATTCTTTCTCTGCTCTCCTATGTGACTCTTTACGCCATAACTCAATGGCATCTTTCTGGGATGGTCTTACTTTCCTTTTCCATAGCGCTTCCTCCACTTTCATAATGCATTCAGAATCCCATGTTCCTGAAGCAGGCCATCTATACTTTTCCTCTAAATCCTTTGTGTAATCTACCCACAAGTCTAAAAACAATATGGCATCTAGCCCATGTTTCTGGTACATAAAATGACCAGGTGTGTCTCTAGGCGGGACAGGAACTGACTCTTCGAGTATCCCTTTCCTGGTCCCTATCTGACGTAATTTCGAAAACAGTGGCATGTTGGAACGAACTTAACGAAAATGCAATATACCCAAAAATAGACTGAAAACAACCATTCACACTACAACGTTAAAACATTGAAAACAGATACATTCTGACTAGTACATGGGGAAAAAAACATGAACTTGAAAACTGTTAACTTTATGCACTGTAAGACAGTACAACCATACCGGTCTCATAAAGAGACACGTCTTTACCGTGTCCACCGAAATGGACCCATCTTTACCGTGCCTGTGTAAAGAGACACGTCTTTACCGTGTTCAAATAAATGAACCCGTCTTGAACTATATGCGTTCCCTATAACGGTACTCATCGGGAAGCAGAACTTGAAGGCCTCAGAAACTCGATACTGCGTGACTGCGGTGCTGTTACTGCTACTGCGCATGCGCCTCGGAACGGGTGGGCCTCTGGATACCTCGGACCTTGCTCTCTCACGGCTTGGGCTCTGGTTGGGATGATCCGCAATCCTCACCGCCTCGTGTGGATGTCTGGTCGCAGTCCGTCCTCCTCGTTGTGGGCCTGAGGGAGTAAGCAGGAAGACCCGCTGGCGTGTACACTTTGAAGTCCGTCACGGCTGTGAAAGGGGGCAAGGGCTGGACCTACATCACCGGCGCGTGGGGAAGGGGACTCGTCCCTGTTCTGGGCGCCAGATTTTGTGGTAAATAAAATATTACCCTGTCGGAATTTCTATACTTAAACAATGGGTCATGCATATAATGAGAGGCAGAGTCCGTGGTGTCCGATTCAAAAGGGCTTTATTTCAGTAACTGGAGTTAAGGGAGAATCGGGTTCCATCACCACTAAGGTTCGGAAGGATCGTCATCTGAACTTTATTCGCAGAGTACATTATTTATACATTTAAACATACATTACATTGCATAGAGAAGGTGGAGCAAACGAAGGAGAGAGATAAGAGCACATGGGTGTGCGAAAAGGCGTGTAAGAAGGCGTACACGTGGGCGTTCACTTGAGGAGTCATAGGTGTGTCATAGGTGGGTAGATACATGGAGGGGGTCTGCGTGGTCAGCAGGAACCTTTACCCTACTTGTGTGCGCAACTTGGTCATGACGTGTAATTGACGTGGAACTGGGGGAAGCTGGGGGGAGCTGACTTTCATTCTAGTAGAGAAACATTGGATGTCAGGACCACCTGCACTACTGGTATTATCTGATATCTTGAGTTTGGAGGATATATTATCTGAAGTAAAGGTCGCTCGGGCAAGGGTTGCTCATCTCTAAGAGCCAGTATGTGCATATATTTCTTCGTGCATTGCGTGGGGGCCATGGGCTTTCTATGGATGCGAGCTCTGTAAATCACTTAAACGGAGACAGAAAGGCTGGGCTCTATCTCTGCAGACGGGGTTCTGTTTACCTTCTTCACTAAGCAGGAATGTGTTTCTGTGGAGCAGAGCAGATAACTGTAAGCAAAATACTGTCTTGGCAGGCCGGGTTGGGGCTCCTCTCGGCTGAGCAGAAAGTATGCGAGAGGTCAGGGATACATAGCTAAGCTAAACTGCAACTTTCAGAGTGTCTGGGAGGCATGGAGCCTGAATTCGGGTCCTGGCTCGGCTGAGCCACAAAAACGGGTTCATCTCGACTTTTAAACGTGCACCATGCAAATGCATTGGCAACATAGGCCTCAGTGCAGAATTAACGTTTCTTTCATGGAGGGCTTGGTAACTGACATTCTAACATTGGACGGAAATGCAGAGGCATTATTATTACAGGCATGAGAGGGGAAGTGCATTGGTGACATGGACATACATAGGGTACATGTAGGGGACACATTGGCCATATAAAATTTCTCAGTTGTTGTGAACAAACCCAATGGGGATATTAGACTCTGTTGTGATTTGAGATCGCTCAATAAGGAGGTGGTAGTTGATAAGTTTCCTCTACCCAATATTGACAAAATTTTGACTTCTCTTGGTGATTCTACAATATTTTCAACTTTAGATTTAGCTCAGGCATATCATCAGATTGAGTTGACGCAGGAGTCGCAAGACCTGACGGCTTTTATTACACCTTTTGGATCTTATAAATATAAAAGGATGCCTTTTGGTCTTGTGTCTGCTGCGTCGGTATTTCAAAGGGTCATGGCATCAATCTTGAGAGGAGTAAAATCGGTAAAATGTTATCAAGATGATGTGTTGATTCATGGGAGAAATCAGGAAGAGCATGATAGAATTCTGAGAATAGTTCTTAGGAGACTGGAATCTGCTGGACTTACTCTGAAGTATGAGAAGTGTAAATTTTCTGTGGATAGTGTAAATTACCTGGGTCACAATATCTCTGCTCTTGGTATATCTGATGGTGGCTGATCATAGTGGTGGCAGCACTGTGAGATTCCGCTGGGGAAAGAAAGGCAGACTGCGAGTTTACTCTACTGCCTACTCGCTCTCCTGTATTCTTGTTTTAGCGCTTTTAAAAATCGAATCGGCACTTTTACATCTAATTGATTAGAAAATTCTGATGTATGTATTTTTAATAATTTGGACCCGTTTTTAACCTTTGTGCTGTTTTCCCGGTTCCCCTGCGCCCTGTTCCACCGCGGCTGCTCTGTGCCGATTGTTGTGGAGGGCCAGGTCGGGCGGCGCCATCTTGAGTGAGGTCCGGTCCCTGGCTGGTCGGGAGGTAGCGGTCCAGCTCGGGGAGGGGCTTGGGGGTTAAGTAATGGTACCTCATAGGGCGCGCAGCGGGCGCGCCGTCTTCGCGCCGAAGGAGCGCCAAAGGAGGGCCCGTCTGTGCCCGTCCGTGCCCCGGACGGGCCCAGGGCCAGCCATTCTGCCCGACTCCCTGCAGGGATGGCAAACCTAGAGAAACGTATGTATTCTCGCCACGATCTTGTGAAGCTTGCCCCCCCCTGTGTAGGGTTGCCATGTCCACGTGTAGATCTTGGTGGAACTTGGGCTGAGTGCCCCAGCTGTGGCTTCCTCCCCCAACCTGTCTTACCCCCTCGCCTGGTCAGGAACGCCGGTGTTGCAACCATTAGGGCGGGACTGATTAACGCTAGATCGATGGTTAAACATGCTGCGGATATTTTCGATCTACTGGTGGATGGCCAGCTGGATGTGCTGTTCGTCACGGAGACGTGGATGACCAGCACCTCCGCTCCGAGTGTGGAACTTGCTGTCCCCAGAGGCTTTAAAATTGCGAGGGTAGACAGACCTTTGGGGAGAGTAGGCGGATTGGCCGTCATTTACAGGGAGGGGTGGTCCTTTGCTGCTGAGCCTCCGATTGCGGGTGTTGACGGCGAGGTTCTTCACTTTGCTATAAAACTATACCCGCACTTCACCTTAGGTGGTTCCGTGATTTATAGGCCCCCTGGCCAGGCCAATCATTTCTTTGACTCCTTAGAAGAATATATAGTGCCGCGGGCCTTAAGCTTCCCTAGGTTCCTTTTGGTCGGCGACCTTAATATTCATGTAGATACCCCTGACTCACAGGATGCCCGTAGGCTCGGCGAAATTCTTACCCTGGCACAGCTCAATCAATGGGTTACCGTCCCAACTCATGAGGGAGGTCATCTGCTTGATTTGGTCTGCTCCAATTTTCCGATTCAATCTGTGACAGTGGAAAAAACAACTTGGTCTGACCATGACCTGGTCAGGTTTGAGTGGTTTTCTGAGGAACCTGGTCCCATGCCCACCATCTGTCACGCCCAAAAGATCAACTTGCCCGTGTTTAGACAGGCCCTGTCCAGAGCTCGCCCGAAAATTACGATGCTTCTGGACGAGGCGGTCGGCGAGTTTAACGAGTGGGTGCGGCAGGCGGCCTCTGCTTCCATCAAACGTACAACTGTGTCTAGGGTACGACACTCTCCCTCCCAACCATGGTTCTCTCCTGAACTGAGGGTGATGAAACTTGGCTGTAAAAAATTAGAACGTGCGTGGAGGTGCAGCTATAGCCCAGAGGCTAAAGCCACTCTACGTCTAGCACAGAAAAGTTATTATGCAGCCATTAAGGGAGCAAAAGGGAACTACTACGCAGGGCGTATTGCAAAAGCAGATAACAATAGCAGAGAGATCTTCGCTATTGTCAAGAGCTTTGTTGCGCCTGTAGCTGACGCAGTTGCTCTTCCGTCCTCTGCGCAATGGTGCGAGGATTTGTCCACCTTTTTTATTAGTAAAATAGCGAAGATCCAGCAGGACCTTATGGCGGCTATGTCTGCTGACTGCGTAGTGACTGACATGTGTCCCATACTATGTCTTTACTCTGGACAACAGCTTCTGAACTTTGGCCAAGTTGCTGAGGGTGATATCTTGCCCCTCCTGCAATCTCTGAAATCGGGTTCTCCCGCTGATCCGTGCCCGGCTCGGGTGCTTTCGGAGGTGGCGGATTTGGTTTGTTCTGAGATCACTCAGATAGTGAACCTCTCCTTCGCCTCAGGGGAGGTGCCGCTTGGGTGGAAACAAGCCAAACTTCTGCCGCTTTTGAAAAAACCAGGACTGGACGCGACGGTTCCTGGGAACTATCGTCCAATATCTCTTTTGCCAGCACTTACGAAAGTTTGTGAGAAGGTGGTGCTTCAACAATTGGAGAATTTTGTTGAATCTTCCAATGCCCTCCATCCTGCCCAATCTGGTTTCAGAGCTACTTATAGCACTGAGACAGCGTTAGTGGAGATGACTGAGGCGATTCGGGACTGTTTGGACGGAGGCGGTAGAGCGGTCCTAATTTTATTGGACCTCTCTGCCGCGTTCGATACCGTCCCCTACGAACTCCTTCTCGCTAGGCTGTCCACTATTGGCATTGGGGGAATGGTGCTGTCTTGGCTGTCTTCGTTTCTCTCCGACAGGTCCCAGCAGGTCTGGATGCCCCCCCACGCCTCGAATCCTAAACCACTTCTCACGGGGGTCCCCCAGGGCTCCACTCTTAGCCCCTTACTGTTCAATGTTTACATCACCCCCCTGGTTTATCTAGCGGAACAGTATGGGGCTAAGATAATTGGGTATGCGGATGATACCCAACTGCTGTTCACCTGGCCTGACGATGATTTGGACCCATCAGTAGTTCATCGGTGTCTGTCCTCTGTATTTCGCTGGCTGACTCAGGCCCAGCTGAAGTGCAATGAGGACAAGTCGGAGGTGCTTTTTTACGGTTCCTTCCCCCCTCCGTTTAAGAACACATTGTGGCCTCCTAACATCCCTAGCCCGAAAGAGATGGGAAGACCAGCTAAAAACCTGGGCATCTGGTTTGCAGAGGACCTTAGATTTGAGGAGCATATAAAAAAGCTGACAGGCACCTGCTTTGCCACGCTGAAAATGCTCCGCAAGCTTTTTCCTCTGCTCCCTAAAGAGGCTAAGGAGACGGTTGCCCGAGCTCTTATACTGGCAAGGCTGGACTACGCGAATGCTTTGTTCAGCGGTATTCCGGCCTACCTGGTGAAGCGCCTGCAAATCATCCAGTACGCGGCCGTCCGTCTGATCTTTAACATCCCCAGATGGAAGAGCGTACGTGCTGAGATGAGCACCATTCACTGGCTCCCGGTTGCGCAACGCATCCTGTTTAAATCTCTGGTGCTGGCGTTCAGAGCCATTCACGACCAAGGCCCCGTCTATCTGAGAAAGAGATTTACTTGTTATGTGCCAACACGCTCTCTTAGATCATCCACGCAGCTGAAACTGTCCCTTCCCCGTTTCAAACGTGCCAGACTTGGTGGCCAGTCAATCTCTGTGATTGTGGCCAGGGCGTGGAACGCTCTACCTCTTTATCTGCGTTCCTCCCAAACTGTGGCGTTATTTAAGAAAAATTTAAAAACACACTTATTCAAGAGTTTAACATAAGTTGTTTTCTTTGTGGTTCTGTTCCTACCTTTCCCCTCGCGCCAGGATACTCTCAAGTAACGGAGCGCGCTACAAAATAGTTTATACATACATACATACATACATATCTCCAAAGAAAGATTTGGTTGATAGTATTAGTAATTTGGAATGTCCTAAAAATAAAGAAGAAGTTGTTTCATTTTTAGGCATGGTAGAGTATTATGGAAAATTCATTAATGATCTAGCCAGTAAATCTGGCAACTTGAGAGCTTTAATTGTTAAGAACAAGGAATTTGTTTGGACTGAGCTTTGTCAGAAGGAATTTGAGGGAATTAAAAATGATTTAGGAAATGCCCCGAATTTGCAGGCTTTTGTTCCTTTTGAGGAAACTTTTGTTGTAACTGATGCCAGCTCAAAAGGGCTTGGTGCCATTTTGAAACAGAATAGAGGTGGATATGAGAAACTCATTGCCTGTGCTTCTAGAAGTTTGCGAGGTGCAGAATTAAACTATTCTGTTATAGAAAAAGAAGCTTTGGCTATATTCTGGGCTCTTAGAAAGTTTAAAAAAATTTTGTGGGGACAGGAGTTCAAGGTTTGCTCGGATCACAAGCCTTTGAAGGAGATTTTCACAAAAAAAGGTTTGGATTGTGTGTCTTCACGTATAAGGAAATGGGTAATTGGTCTGCAAGAGTTTAATTTTTCGGTAAATTATATACCTGGTGTGGAAAAAGTGACTGCCGACTGCCAATCGAGATTGGTTAGAGATGCTGATTGTTTATCTGAAGAGGAAGAGATCTGTCAAGATGAGGTGAATGTGTGTGAGATTACATCTGGAATAATACTTGAGGAAGAGTGGTTGGAAGAATGTGGAAAGGATGAGGTTGTTTCTAAGTTAAGGAATTTGATTCAGGAAAATTTAGAACTTGACAAGTCTTTTGATAAAGTTTGGCACTTGGTATTTAGTGAGTTGTCTGTTGAAAATAATGTTTTGTTAAGAGGCTCAAAATTAATTCCTCCTATCACTTTGAGGAAAAGAATAATAGAGGAGGCTCATCAAGGTCATCTAGGAATAGTAAAAACGAAGGAAAGGATTTGTTGTTCCTTCTGGTGGCCTGGAATGGATCCGGAAATAGGAAGGAATGTGAGGGAGTGTGTACATTGTAAAGTAAGTGATAAAATTTTACAACCAAGAACAGCACCCATGGTTTGTAGGAATTTACCCACTGGTCCTTGGGTTGATATTGCCATTGATATTGTAGGTCCTCTTTCTGGTGAACAGAAAACTCCTTTTCTTATCGTTTTAATAGATCTCTACTCCAGATGGGTTGAGATTTCTTCTGTATCGGAAGTCACGTCTTTTTCTGTGATTTCTTTTCTAAAGGAGGTTTTCAGAAGGGAGGGATTTCCTACATCAATTTTAAGTGATAATGGACCTCAATTTTGTTCAAATATGATGGATGAATTTTTATTGTCTTGTGGGATTAAGCGTAAAAGGACGTCTGTATATCACCCAGAATCGAATGGTGTAATTGACAGGTTTAATAGGGTTATAAAGGAGAATATACAACTCTCTAGGGTTATTTGTTTGAATTGGAAAGAAGAGTTGCAGAAATGTATTTTGGCTCATAGATTTTCTCCACAAACTACCACTAAAAAGACCCCTTTTGAGCTGTTTAAAGGTAGAAATCCCAATACCACTCTCTCTCCTGGTTGGATGTTTTGGGGTAAAGGTTTGAAAGACAAAAACTATAAAGTTTGGAAAGAAAGGGAGGAGTTTGTGCAGTCTAAAAACAAGGTTTCTTATGATTCCAGGAAAATGGTTAAGGAATGTGTGGTGGTAGTTGGGGATTTTGTTCGTGTTAAAGCTCCAGTTGGGGCTATGTCTTGGTCAAAGTATATGACTCCCTTGCGGGTAGTGAAATGTTTCAGAAATTCTGTAAAATTGGAGAATAGGAAAATCTGGAATGTGAATCGTGTAGTTGTGGTCAATGGGAATATTTCTAATTCTTTACCCAATGAAAATAGATCTTCTGTTGAGTCTAATATTTGTGATAGAATGAAAGCTTCTCGTGTTAGGAAAATGCCTTCTTATCTCAAGGACTATGTATGTTAGGATGTTGTTTTATTAGTGCTTTCCATTAGGTTGATTTCCTAATGCATTGTACCTTTTACTTCATTTTGTTGTGGGGTCATGCTTTGTTTTGAGAAGGAAGATGTGTAGTGTCTTCCTCACCCTGTTGCTTTAAGGTTCTTTGGAACCTAGAATGTCATGCCTGTTCGTGTTCCCTGAAGATCAGTTGCTTGCTGGTAGCTGATGGATGGGGTGTTTTCCAATAAACCTCTTTGACATACCATAATCCTGTATGTCTTTATTTTACTGAACTTTTCAGTACCATGTTCAAGGAGGGAGCACAAGACCTTTAACACTGGTTAGCAGTGGTAAAATGCACAGAGTCCTAAGGACAACAACAACGAATATAGCAAAAATAGAGGAGTGAAGGCAAAATCGTTTGGGGATGACCCTGCAGTAAAGACCATTTCCAACACATGTACATAATTTGGAGTGTACTGGAATTTTTGGATAATGACAATTCCCTCAAAATAGCATACTTATTGATCCTTGAAAGAAACGGACAGGCCCATGGATTCACCTACGCTGGTTTCTCTATTTCAATGTTATGTTTTATAACACAAGGGTTATCCTGGGATCATTAGAGACTTGGAGGTTCAATATGTAGCTAGAACAGTGGTCTCTGATATAAAACAATGAAACATTTACACATAAACAGGATTTGTTTGCATTCAATAATATATCATAAAATCTAAAAATATTATCCCTTAGTAATGAACAAAGTGCAGTAAGGTGAACAAGTTGGCTTGTTTATTGGGCAGAGTGTGATACAAACATGTGATGTACATAAATATACATTTATCACCAGCCATTGCATACAGTAGCTTTTAATAAGAAATCACGTATTTGCAAATACTTGAAGAAGTGTGTGGTTGGAAGTTGATATTGTTCCCTTAACTGGCTAAACGATTTTAAACTATCCCCTATATATAAGTCACCCAAAATAATTAAACCTCTCGTTCGCCAGTTCACCATTATACGATCCCAACAAATACTAGGATAAAAAATATGGTCAGTCAACGGAGTATATCTGGAAAACTTTTCAATTTTATAGAACATTTTAATTGCCTTCCATGCTTTATAAGCTGCAGCGACAACCTTAAATCTGGTGCGTTTATAATAATTCCAATCCGTATTGAGGAAAAGGCGATTCCTAGCTTCCGCACCAAGGAGTAGAGTGTATATTGAGGGTTGCAATGCTGGCTCCAGTGGTGCTTCCCCTATAAGTAAAATATTCATATGCTGAAGCATGCAAGCATAGTAATATAGAAGAAAGTCCGGTACCGCCCACCCTCCTACAACCCTTGGCAGGACCATGTATTTTTTTGCACGCCGTTCCTTTTCCCGAGACCATAAAGATTTCATACAAATCGACTGCAATTGTGTAATGTAAGCAGAGGGGATCTCTAGTGGTACTGACCGATAAAAATAAAGGATCTTAGGTAATACCATCATTTTTAAAGTATTACATCTACCCACTAGCGTTAAATGCAAGCATTCATATTGATCCAGTTTTTTACGGATCCCAGTAAGTAAACTCTGCCAGTTAGATTGTACCGTAGCGGAGGCCGAGGCTCTTATCCGCACCCCTAGGTATGTAACCTCTGTTAAAACCCTAGCATCTAAATAAGACTTGATGTTGACACATAAGATCTGAGTCTTAGCAGTGTTCAATTTGTACCCAGATACCGAGCCATATACCGCTGCAAGATGTTCAATCTCAGGCATCGCCACGGCGGGTTTTGGAGACAGCACTGCAACATCATCGGCATACGCTAGAACCCGATATTGTTGCTGTTGCACCAAAACTGGCGGGATCCGAGGACTATTCTCCAACATTTTTAAAAACGGATCGATGTATAGGGCAAATAGCAATGGGGAACACAGGCAGCCTTGCCTTGTCCCCCTTTGTATTGATACCTGTGCCGATTGCAGCCCCATTACATAGATCCGTGCACTTGGCTGTTGGTACAACATCTGTATAGATTTTATATACTTTGGCCCAAACCCTCGAGACTTCATCACATCCCATAGGAAAGACCACGACTCTTGGTCAAAAGCCTTCTCGGCATCTAGTAATATGAGGCTCAGTGGCACTTCCAAACCGTTTGCATAGTCTATTAAAGCAATCACCTGGTTGACATGATTGGTTGTACCACACACTTCTTCAAGTATTTGCAAATACGTGATTTCTTATTAAAAGCTACTGTATGCAAGGCACCCAATCCTCTCATAGAGGCCAATAGGAAAGGAGCTCGGATCGGGGTACTCTATAATTTAATGCTAGAGGCAATGCCAAATGACTTAGAAGCACAATCAAGCAAATGGGAGCATAGGCTGGGAAGCCAAGGGATCCTGCTCGAAAGGTCAATTGAGCTTGCAGGACGAGTACTTATGTCTGCCAACCTCGTCACGCAATATTATAATACTTTATTTTACTTGTATCGTACTCCAGACAAAATTTCAAAGTGGGGCGGGGACACGGATGGGAAATGTTTTAGGTGCAGCGCTCAACAGGCGGACGTGATGCATATTTTTGGCACATGTGTTAAATTGAGGGAATTGTTTATGCATGTAAATAAGTTCCTATCTAAGATTCTGGGCACCCCCTTTCAGCTTACACTCACGCAGATATTATTGGGTATAGATATGGGTTGTGCACAAGACGTGCCTACTGACAATAATGGCTATTTGATATTTGTAGTTACAGCGGTTCTAAGGCTATGCATAGCTTCGTGCTGGTTACAAAGCGACCCCCCTTCATTCGCAGTATGGCGGACCCGGTTTCTTTTTATCTATAATATTGAATATAGTTTGTATGCACTGAAAGGAAGGCGGAAAAGAGCATTGGGGCAACTAATCTGGGGTCCGGTTAGAACATATATGGATGCAGAAGACTGATTATTTCTGATCATTTCAGATTTTCACTGCACCGTGATTCATATTCTTTCTTTTCTATTACTACTATGCTGTATTTTTGCTTATATAACGTTACAATCTGTGAAAAAGCGGAATTCCCCTGCATTTAAGTTCTGATTCGATTCTTGTTTTGTTTCAATTTTTTACAATGTATCGTATTTTACACTGTTCTCGCAACCCCACAACTGCAAGATGAGAAGTTTCATGTTTGATATGTGCTTATGATCTATATCTCAATAAAAATATAGATATATCACTAGCCATTAAGTCACAGCCCGAAACAATCATAAATTATGAAAGAGCAGTTCCACTTTAGCAGTCAATGTTGGTTCAACAATTTAAATACAAGGATCTTCATTAGGATTCCAGGGTAAAAAACCTGAGAGGAAATTTACATAAGGAACGGGAAGACAAAATTGGGAGATAACATTATATATTACACAGAAATTATAAATTAAGGACAGGCACCTTATATTCTCAGTATATGCATTATTTTATAAAGTATACTTAGGCACTTCTTACTTCAAAGACCTCATATTATAAGTAGGGCTCCCAGATTAATGGTATTTATTTTTTGGACAATTCCGTCTGCATTTAGCCATATTTATTTTTTGTCAACTTTATCTGCATTTATCCATATTTATTATGGGTTTCGTGAAAAAATAAAGGAGATGCTGGTACATCTCAACATTTATATAACCAATAAATATCCAGTCATGCTTGAATGCATGCCAGGTTTTAGTGATATGAACACCCGCAGAAGATAAATCAAGGCACTCAAATGAAAATATGCACATTTCAGTATCAGCCTTGTGAATATCTACTGCTGTTTAAGCCTCTTTACTGAAATTCCTTTTTTTACCCCCTAACCTATCAATCCACACATTTATTGGCCTGGCAATCATGGCAAAGTGTATTTAGAATCACTCAAAAAATACCCAATTTCCATTTTCAACCACATTTAAAAATGTATATTGACATGAAATTAAATGGTTGTCTGACAGTATTTTTCTGTAAAAATCAGTAAAAATGGAAAACAGAGAGCCTTAGTTATGAGGAGACACCCTAACTAGGTCAGTGTAGCATCTTTAGACATCTTTATACCTCAGCAGACAATTGCACTCTCATTATGTCATAACAGTTAATAACCACACATTAACACCTCCCTGCAAGTTGCATATTTCCTTGTTGAGTCCGCCCAGAACCATAAGGGTCCTAGCACACATAGTTTTCCGACACTACATCTCCCTCTTTGTTAAATAAAAAGTACAAAAAACAATCACATCACATTTCTTCAATAAGTCATTGAGGCACTCACACCAGTTGGCCAGATCTAGTGGTATGAGATGGTTTAGATGCACTCTGATTGTGCACAGATGTCACTGGTTCTGTTGCTTGATCTGGAATGTCAGGCGGGATCGCCTCATTCATGATTGCAGGAGCTGACAACCATTGAGATAGGTGCTTACAGTGTGACGAGTCCTGTGTGATGGACATCCTGGAGTGATGCACCATCACCATATGTCCTTTGCACAACACATCTCTCAGAGGATTGACAGCAAAAAAGAGTGTCTGTTTTCCGCTTTAGTTTCTGCATGACCGGGACCCAGTCACCTTCATCGAATACTGTTTCCGGAGCTCATCAATGCCGAGTGGCATATGTTTTTATCTGGCACTTTCACGAAATGTCTGTGACACGCACCTTATCAGCACTCAAGGATTGGTCTACTGTCCACTGGGGATGTTTAATTATGCTGGCTATCCCAAATAGCAAAGTAGCAGAACTTTCACCAGTTGTGGAGTAAGGAGATGAACAATAGGCACAGAGGGCTTGCCAAAGAGCCTGGTTTAACTAGATTCCCTCCATCAATGCTAATTGAATTACCCGTTTAAGAGTACCCATGAATCGTTCCACAACACCACTGAGTTGGGGCCACAGAGTTGTGCTCTTTTGATGCTTGACATTTAGTTTGACTAGAAACTATTTGTATTATTTCATATTGAACAATGAACCACAGTCAGATTTGAGAATGGCTGGGATACCATACTCTGAAAAGATATCATCCAGGCCCTTTATCACCTTGTCATGGGTGATTGATGATAAATCCTCTACTAGGTAAAGCATGAAAACTCATGAATGACTACCATGAGATGCTGTTCATTTCCTAAAAGGGCCAAAGAAATCCACTTTGACTCTTTGCAAGCATGTGCAGGAAGGTAAGACATTGCCAATGGATGTTGCGTCACTTTGGGGATGGCACTCTTTTAGTTCCCTCTCAACTGGCTCTTCTAGGCATTGGAACCACTGGGGCTACAATGCCACAATGTCCTTCATGGACAGGTTCAATGACTGGCTTTCCTATGCTCTCAGGTTTGATTATTCTAAAGCCTCTCAATATAGCACCTTTCCTGGGAAAGGCCAGTTCAATGTGTACATTTTTGTTTTGAATTTTTGAATAGGGCGAGCATTCTTTTCCATGATTGAGTTGAAATTATGTCTTTGAGGATTAGCATGGTCTTATCAGCATCAGTAACAGTACCAATCCGTTCAATGGATAGGCCTACTGGTGTGTTGGATGTCAAGCTGTGCTAATGCAATGGTACTTGTGAAAAGTAATCAGCAGGGTTCTGATCTTTACCCAGCCTGTGTACAATTGCATACTTGTACTCTTGTAGTGGCAACCCCCACCTCTCATGAGGAGGCATCTTGGCCTTTGGTATTCAGAAATAGTGAGCAGAGCCTGCTGATCATAACAATAGTAAATGTTTTTCCGTATAGAAACAAATAAAATGTTCTCAATCCCATACTAAAGCTAGACTCTCCAATTTTTTGACTGAGAATAGACACGTTCTGTGTCAGACAGACTTTGAATGGCATAGGCCACAATGTTTCTATGAGCATTTGGATAACCATTATGTTGAGCAAGGATTGCCCTCTGCTGAACTAGGCTTGCATTGATTGTGATCTTAGTATATAACTTGGGGACAAAAAGGCCATCTCTTTGCATTCTCAATCACATGTTTTATACTTTTGAAGCATTGATCACATTCAGCAGACCACTGGAAGGAGACATCTCATTTTGTCCAGTCTCTTAATTGGGCACTCACAATAGCCAAGTCACGAATGTACCTTGAGCAATAACTGCCCATGTCTACGAAGGATTGCAGCATGGTGTCATCTTGTGTGGGGCAAGTAGCTGATAGTGTTTGCACTTTGTCTGGGTCAGGAGTCATTCCACCATCAAAGAATATGTGGCCAAATAATTCTTGTTTGGTCTCGTGAAACTCACACTTATCTAAATTCAGAGTGAGAACTACATCAGCAAGTCACTGGTGCTCTTGTGTAAAAGCTTTGTTATGCTCCTTTTGCTTTGCCCCAAATACCAGTATGTAATCACTGTATTTAAAAGTATGCATGACAGGCTGAATTAATCAATGTATAAGATCATGAACTATTTCTGCAGCTGACGTCACTCCAAAACATAACCTTTTGTATCTGAACAAACCAACATGAGTAGAAAAAGTAGTGATGTACCTACTGTTTTCTTCAAACTCAAGTTGATGGTATCCCTTTTTCAGGTCAAGATGGGATAAGACTTTGACATTGTTCAGTTGCATGATCATGTCCGCTAGGTGTGGCCCAGGATGTCTTACTCTCTCGATTGCGTTGTTGGCCTGGTGCATATCAACACAAAAGCACACTGCACCACCACTGTCCTTCTTTAGCACCACCACTATGGGCAAGGCCAATGGCGTAGGAAGGATGTTGTCAATGATGTCATGCTTTAACAGTGTTTCTAGTTCTTTCTGAACGGCTTCTCCCAAGTGGAAAGTGACTTTGCGATGCTGCTTAGCAGCAAAGCAAATGTTGAGCATTCCTAGGCCATGAAATGACAGAAACTGACTCACAACTCCAGAGTGAGTGTGGAGTTGTAAATGAGAGATATCAGTCCCATGTCAGGAGCAGTGGCATAACTGAGCAGGCATGAACTGGACACATTTCCATGAAAACATAACTTGGCACTTGCACTGATACTGCTTTATGTCGCTGTTAGAAATTGGGTCTCTAGTTGGCAGAGGTGTGCACCCTGTCCTTGTAGGGACCACAATCCTAGTCAGGGTATGTTAGATACATAGTTTACATTAACCTGTGCTCACCCTCTGGTAGCTTGGCACACAGCAGGCAGGCTTAACTTTAGAGTCAATGTTTAAAATATTTGTGCAACACACTTACACACACATTAACACAATGTATATACCACAAAAAGACTCCACACAGGTTTTAAAAAAATAGAAAATAATTTTATGATAAATTAAAACGAAAAAGACAAAAATCCAATAAGTAGACCCGGAGTTATGAATTTTTAAAGAGTAAATCAAAAATATTGCTTAGAAGTCAATTGCGCTAAAAGGTTACTTGAGATTGCACTAGATTCTGGTAAATCCTAAGTTCAAACTGACCGCGATGGAGGGCAGGCCCGCTACAGGACCCAGACAGGTCCAGCTGACAAAGTAACTTAGATGGAGCAAGCGTGGATGTTGATGACTCCATACGAGGAGTCGAGGAGGTGCTACAACATTGTTGATCGCGGGGATGGAGGCATAGTGTCTGTGTCAACCCGCGCATTTAATGAAGGCTTCATTGACGAACCCCTTTATGATGCAAGCACTGCGTTATTGTCAAGCCATGCAGTCCTTCGAAGCTATGTTGTCAATTGGCTCCTGCGTTGAAGGGCACTGTGTTGGTTACGATCAGCACAAAGTCGTTCCTGCTTTGATTATGATACAAAAACAGCGGCAGACCCAACTACTGAGGCCTAGGACTGAGTAGGCACCCCAGACAAGAGATGTATCACAGATGGCAAAGACAAGCAGCAGCAGAGTTTGTAGGAAGCCTTTGATGGCCCTGCGACTTCAGAAAACAGGGGCGAGCCAGCACACCCTTGGAGTCATTCTGTGTTGAAGTGAGAGGGGTCAAGTCCTTGTCCTCAGCAGAGATCAGCATGAAGAAGGGCAGCTCAGCAAAGCAGAGAAGCAGTTTCCACAGAACAGTCAGTCAAGAAGAGAGGCAATCCTTGTAGCACAGCAGTCTTTACTACTGTCAGAGTTCTTCAAAGGTTCAGTAGAGTACAATCTTGGTAGGTTCGAGGCCCCAAGACTTATTCTAAAATATACCTTTGAAGTGGGGGTGACATCAAAGCAGGCCCTTGAAATGCATAAGTCCTCTTTCATTCCAGCCTTGTCTGCCAGGATATCTGTGGGGGTAATCACCCATGTGTGTAGGACACAGGCCTCTGCCCATTCAGATATAAGTATCAGCTTCCTCTCCCTCTTCCTGGACAGGAAGAGCTAGTAGAATGTAGATGAATTCTCTGCCACACCCACTCTTCTTGTGTTTGTGGATGTCTAAGGGGAATGAACTAAGTGTAGCTGTCACTCACCCTAGACAGGCATTGGTAACAGGCTGCAGGCACACAGTACTCATTTAATAGCAGAGAAATGTCAATTTTTCCTAAAAGTGGCATTTTTAAAATAGTAATGTTAACTCAATCTTTACAACTAAACGGGATTTACCCTAACATTCCAAAGCTATGAAACATGAATTAGCTACTTCGTTCTAATCAGGAATTATAGCTTAAAGTGTTTTAGGGAATTCCCATTGCTGTGCTATGTGAGGAATATGCCTCACAGTAGTGAACAACAAATGTAGCTGTTTATCACTACCAGGACATGTAAAACATAGAAGTACATGTCCTACCTTTTAGTCACACTTAGGGCTGCTTAAGGCCTACCTTTAAGGCTTTGCAAGTGGTTTTTAAATGTCAAGTCGAATGCCCAATAAACTGTATACACATGGCAGGCTTGAGTTAGGTTTGAAAAGCTATTTGTGTGGGAAGAACAACCAGTGCTGCAGGCCTTCTAGAAGCATTTACATTAAAGGCCCTGGGTATATGATATTCTACGTTACAAGGGACTTTTAAATAAACTAAATATACCAATCATGTATACACAAATGTTACAGTTTAGCACTGGTCAGCAGTAGTAAAGTGCTCAAAGTCCTAAGGCCACCAGGAAGATACAGCAAAAAAGTGGCGGTAAGCAGGCAAAAAGTTGGGGGAAGACCACCCTAAGGATGACAGCATTAACAGTCACATTGTCGCTATGAATGACCCTTGACTCTGCAATGGTTTAGAAGCAGCCCCCATGTACACCATTGTGTTTGATGGGTTGAGACATGGTACAAGATACGTGCCATCGAACGTTTTGACTGGCATGATGTTATCGGGGCACCATTGTCTATGATAAAGGCTTTGGGGCAGCCGTTGATGTTTATTCTGATCTTGGGGCAGTGTCCAAATGAATTTGGTTGTCTTGTTTGCTGGTTTGCCTCTGGCTTCTGTTCTTTCTTACTCACAGCAAAACCTACATGTACCTATCGTTCCTTGGTTGATATCGTCATCGCACCTCCATCTTCTTCACTGGTGCTTGAAAATGACTTTGAAGAGTCCCTGTAGGATGAATTGTATGACAATTTACTTTTTTTGGTTTCTAATTGCGGTGTCTGATGTAGTTCTTTGGCCTTGTTGACATGGCCACAATGCTTCTGGAACCTTCTGTCATTCATTTTCTCTTCTCACTGTGATGTATTTGGTTTCTCTTTCGCTTTGCAAACCATTAGGAAGTGGTTTTCTTTTCTGCAACCTTAAAACGTCGATCCTTTGGCTGGGCATTTGCCTTCATGTGAAAACTAACACACACATCAGTAATACAACATTTTCTTCTTTGGACACAGCACCTTGGTGCGTCAATCTTTTGCTTGCTTTCCATTACCAATGCTGATTAATGTTTTAATGTTCCAGCTTCCATATCAGAAGCTTTTCTATCTGCTCTTTCATTGCCCCCTTGCAGCCATTAGTACTTTCTCTAAACTGAGCGTCTCTCTCAACATGCGTCTTCTGAACAAGTCTGAAAGACAGCCATCAATGACTGAAGTGCGTGGCTCCTTCATCGTTAAATTGATTAAACTTGCAGTGTTTGATAGGCTGATTTAGTCTCGCAATTAACGTATACATCATTTCACCAGCTTGCTGTCTTGCTTGATTGAAAATTCACCTTTCATAGTGACATTCGGCATCGGATTGAACTTGGTTCCCAATGCTTCTTTCATCTGACGATTCGATATTGAATCAGTCTGTGAGATTTTCTTCTGCACTTCTTTTACTCTGCCATCGACAAGGTTCTTTAAATATTTAATGATTTTCATATCATCTACTTCTTCTAGGGCATCTATGAAGTCATCAAATGTTTTGATCCATGCTGTCCATCTAGTGCCGATATTTATCTTCGTGGCGGTATTGAATGGCGGTGAGGGTTTTAGGAATGCAGCTGCATCGTATTTTGCTATCCCTTCTGCAGCCATTGAAAAAACGTCACTATACGGATAGCTTTCTTTGCTCTGAATGCCACTGTGCACACATCAGCCTCTCACCTAGGCCTGGGTCATCTCACCCGATTCGAGGTAGTGTGGCACTTTCCTCATTCATACTGATGAGTACATTTGTACATTCGTACATGGTTATCACTGCCTTTAGCGTTTTCTTTTGGTATTGATGACAGCTCAGTGTTATGATGTGGTGTGGTATCTATTATTTTGGCCTTACCCGTAGATTTCTGGTGGGCTTTTTGAATGCGCTCCTCTGCAGGGCCTTCAACTTCTTCAAGGGCCATATATGTGCTGGATCAGAGCTTCCACTCTACACACGCCACAGTCAAACTGGTTCTCATCGATGTGGCACATGCAAGCAGTTTGCTGTATCGTTGCAAACTCTAAGGGAGAGCAATCTTGTTTCTTCAGGTGACGCATCCCACCATTGTTGACAATTGTATTATCCTCTCCAAAACTAGAGCATGCAAATGAATTTACCACACATGAAGCTTGGTAATAGACGACTTTATTCCTCAGCAGATGATCACACACTGCACTCTCATTAAGTCATAAACATTAATATCCGCACAATAACGCCTTCCAGCAAGTTACAAACGTCATAGTTGAGTCCACCTAGAACTGCAACGATCCTAGTGCACATTGTCCCACAACACTACAGTCAGTGGGCTATCTGAAAATAAAGCATAGTTTAAATTAATGTGCTTGTGCCCTTACTGTGGGTTAGGAAAAACAAATATGCCAATGAAGTGTAGGAATGTACCTGATCAATTGTATGTCCTAAGCTTTAGACAAGGGAATGGAGCAGATGTAAGTTAAATATGAAGGAACCAAGGAATATGAACTGAAAGGCCAGTAATGTAACTCGGAATATAAGTATGTAAGGCCTGTAAGATGCCATCACTCATTTGGTATAGGCAGTGCATCCTCAATGTGAGTGATTGCATTCTGAAACATAGCCCGTGGAACCCACCTTGAAAGTCAGGTATGCAAATAAAGTTGGGTAAAGTGTCTGTCAACTAAGCGATTTATGAGCCGGCGATCAGCATTCCTTAATGCTTGCATATCAGCGTCTCGAGAGCAGTGTGGACACTTGGAGTCGTCATATACATAGGAATGGGAACTGGCAGCCATATTGAAGGAAAGGCAGGGCAGAGGGATGGAAATGAAGGTCTAATTAAAATGTGGCGACCATATTAGGGAGACATAGAGTAGTCTGCTGATTTGCAATGACAAAAAGGACAAGAACAAAGGCGCCTGAATTTTCAATGATCATCTTTTAGAAAACAGTGCATTCTAAGTGCAGAAATGAATACAGAACAACATAATGTCTGTAAGAAAAGTAAATGGCAATGAAAACATTTTTCGAAAATAAAAAGCAGAATGACCATTTGGACAAGGTCATTGGACTCAGATTAATTGAGTCAAATAGTGTGAGGAAATATGCCAGCCTGAAATAAATTCAGAACAACATAATGTCTGTAAGGGAAACTGAATGGCAAATCAAATGTATTGAAGAATGTAGAGTACATTGAACTGCAGGACAAGGTCACTGAGCTCAGGAAATTTTGTGCAATAATGTAGACTCTTATGGCCAATGGATGCTTCACTCGTTTTTGCCCTTGTTTTGTATTTATTTAACTTGTTTGAGGTTAAGATCTGTGGGAAGCAGCCTGAAAAAGTCATTTTTAAATCTTATGAAAAGGACTAGAGGCTATTTGATATTTTACTTGACGCAACCTTTCTTCCCTATCATGGCAGGAAATTATTTGGGCTGACAAAGTCAGATTTATTATCTTAGAAGGAACCTGGTTATTCCTAGTTTTGGATCTTCCATTTTCACAGTTTTGATCACGCAAAGGAAGCTGGTAGTTACTTTGTTTTATGTAGCAATTCTATGCCCTAGTCAGAAAAACATGTTTTCCCTCCATTATTTAGATTGCTACTGAAGAGGAATAACAATTCATTTGTTTGAATTTGCCCACATTTTTATATGGTAGAAGTCGTCTTGAGATAATTTCAATGGATTCCCATATTGCATGGTTTTATATCTGAAAAGCCGACGAAGAGTATCTCAATACATATCTCATATGGCCCTTCTATGCAAATGGAAGAAAGTTGATGAAGCAGTCTTTGAAGTTGTTAGGGAAAACTTTATTATCTGACTTAACTTTTACGTTTGAGCAGCAATCTTCACAATGCCTATTAGAGTCAATTTGCTTCAAGATAATTTACTAAACTCTGTAGTCGTGTAGTTCCTATAGTACCCATGCAGGACCTGTGCGTTTGGATAACATAAACTGTTGAATTTGTGGCAGACACTGCGTATGCTAGCCTGTTTGCATTAGCTAGCTCACAGTGCCACAAGAATTTCCTCTTAACAGGGGGAGAATAGCTTCTGGCAACCTTAGACTATGACAACCCTGATCCCTCAGGATTGTGGAAACAATGTACTACCGTTCGCTAAGTCACTCGTGCTCACTTATTCAGTCTCAGAGAGTTACACATAAGAAACAGTTGAGCGTATTACAATAAGAATTTATTGTACAGTTGTTCTTCTAGTGTAAAATAGATGTGCTGCAACAACCATTAGACAGCAGCAGATATATATGATCAGCAGTACAGTGAACATAAAACGATAGTACAGTTCTACCATTTTGCAATAGTCATGAACACATACATGGATATAAATTGCATGATAAATGAAAGCCCCAAGAATCCCTCTGGGTTTAGTCTAACACCATTACCTGAAGCAAGAGAGTGTGCAACCTCGTCCTGGTCTCAAGTTGGACACCCCACAAGGGTTGTTTAGACCACTGTCAACTGTAGCGTCTACATGCAAGAGCCTCAGCATCTCTGGTCAGTGTGTTGGCCTGGAAGTCTTGGTTCCCTCTAACTGATACTAGCAAGAGGTGCTGTATTTATACAGAAAAGTATCTAGGGCTCCTTTGTCCCTTGTTTCTTGTATTAGCCATTGTTGGGTTTGAGGATGATGTTTGGGATGAAACTTGTTTGTAGATATTATGCAGGTGGATGTAGCCCCTGCCTGGTTTCCAAGAACCCTCATGAATATTCATTCATACTGTGTCAGTCTAAAGATGAAGTCATAGAACGCTATTGTTCAGGGGAACCCTCCTTCTGCACCCAGGACGAGGACTAGAACTAGGTAAAAGTTCAATCCTGAAAGGCTTGTTACTGTGAATTGTAGGGGAGGTAATTTAGGTGAAAGCGTATGATAGTATAGTATAGTATAGTATAAACCATTTTATAACGCGCTCCGTTACTGGAGAGTATCCTGGCGCGGGAAAAAAGAGAAAAGCAGACAACAGAGCACAGGAAAGAACCTTAGTTTACACTATTAAATAGATGTGTTTTCAGATGTTTTTTGAAGGCAGCTACTGTAGGTGTGGAGCGCAGGTGAAAAGGAAGAGCATTCCAGGCGCGAGCCACAACCACAGAGATCGACTGGCCGCCAAGTCTGGCACGTTTAAAACGGGGAAGGGTCAGTTTAAACAGAGTGGAGGATCTTAGGGTGCGTGCAGGGGCATAACTGATGAATCTTTTTCTCAAATACTGGGGACCCTGATTGTGGGTAGCACGAAACGCCAGTACCAGAGATTTAAACAAGATGCGCTGTGCAACAGGAAGCCAGTGGAGAGTGCGCATCTCAGCGCGCACGCTCTTCCATCTGGGGATGTTAAATAGTAGACGGACAGCCGCGTTCTGGATAATTTGCAGTCGTTTTACTAGATAAGAGGGGATGCCACTGAACAATGCATTTGCATAGTCCAACCTGGCCAGTATGAGTGCCCGAGCAACAGATTCCCTGGCATCTCTTGGGAGCAGGGGAAAGAATTTGCGGAGCATTTTTAAAGTGGCAAAACAGGTACCAGTAAGTTTTTTTATGTGGTGTTCGAATTTAAGGTCCTCTGCGAACCAAATGCCAAGATTTTTTGCAGGTCTCCCCATCTCTTTCGGGCTGGGAATGTCAGGAGGCCAAAGAGTGCTCATAAACGAGGGGGGAAAAGAACCATAAAAAAGCACTTCGGATTTGTCCTCGTTGCACTTCAACTGGGCCTTCGTTAGCCAGCGAAATACAGAGGACAAACATAGATGGACTATAGATGTGTCCAGATTATCATCTGGCCAGGTGAACAGCAGTTGGGTATCATCTGCATACCCTATGATCTTAGCCCCGAACTGTTCCGCTAGATAAACCAGGGGGGTGATGTAGATGTTGAACAGTAAGGGGCTAAGGGTGGATCCCTGCGGGACACCTGTAAGCAGAGGTTTGGGCTCAGAGGCATGGGGAGGCAACCAGACCTGCTGAGTCCTATCAGAAAGGAAGGAGGACAGCCAGTCTAGCACAACCCCTCCAATGCCTATGTCGGCCAGCCGGCCAAGGAGAAGTCCATGGGGGACGGTATCGAACGCGGCAGAGAGGTCCAATAGGATTAGGACCGCTCTGCCGCCTCCGTCTAAACAGTCCCGAATGGACTCGCTCATCTCCAACAGGGCCGTCTCGGTGCTGTATGCGGCCCTAAAGCCCGATTGAGCAGGGTGGAGGGCGTTGGAAGTTTCAATAAAGCTCTCTAATTGTTGGAATGCCACCTTCTCACAGATTTTCGTGAGTGCCGGTAGGAGGGAGATAGGTCGATAATTCCCTGGGGCCGTCCAGTCCAGTCCTGGTTTCTTCAGAAGCGGCAGAAGCTTGGCCTGTTTCCAAACAAGAGGAACCTCGCCCGTAGCCAGTGAGAGGTTCACTATCTGCGTGATCTCAGAGCAGACAATTTCTGCCACCTCTGAAAGCACCCGGGCTGGACACGGATCGGCTGGAGAACCAGATTTCAAGGACTGAAGTAGAGGGAGAGTAACGTCCTCTACAATCCGCACAAAGTTCGTAAACTGCTGTCCGGAACTAGGACATAGGGAGGGACAAGGGTCAGCTGCAGAGCAGTCGGCAGGAAGAGCTGCTAAAAGGTCTTGCTGGATCATCGTTATTTTGGTAATAAAAAAGGAGGACAACTCCTCGCACCATTGCATCGAGGGTGGATGGGAAACAGCCTCAGCGATGGGTGCCACAAAGCTTTTAACAATGGCAAAGATCTCTCTGCCATTGTTATCTGCCCTGGCGATGCGCCCAGCATAGTAGTTCCCCTTAGCAACCTTAATGGCTGCGTAGTAATCTTTTTGGGCAAGCCGTAGAGTGGATTTAGCCTCGGGGCTGTAGGCACATCTCCACGCTCGTTCAAGCTTTTTACACCCCAGTTTCAGTTCCCTCAATTCTGGGGAAAACCAAGGTTGGGATGGGGAGCGTCTGGATCTGGCCAACGTGGTCTGCTTAGTGGCGGCGGAAGCCGCCTGCTGTACCCACTCATTAAATTCGTCGACCGCATCGACCAGAAGCGTCTTAGCTTTTGGGCGAGTTTTAGCCAGAGCCTGTCTAAACGCAGGCAAATTGATTTTTTGGGAGTGACAGATAGATGGCGGGGGTCTAAGCTCCATAGTCTCCCACTTGAATCTGACCAGATCATGGTCAGACCAGGTTGTTTTTTCAACCGCCACAGACTGGATGGGGAAATTGGAGCATACCAGATCAAGCAGGTGGCCACCCGTATGCGTCGGGGCAGTCACCCATTGCTTGAGCTGAGCAAGCTCAAGGATTTCACCAAGCCTGTGGGCTTCAGGGGAGTCAGGAACATCCATGTGAATGTTTAGGTCGCCGACCAATAGAAACTTAGGGAAGCCTAGGGCCCGCGGAACCAAATATTCTTCCAAGGAGTCCAGGAAGTGGGTAGCCGCACCCGGGGGTCTATAAATCAAAGAACCTCCGAAAGTAAAATGGGGAGAAGTTTTGATAGAAAAGTGGAGAACCTCACCCCCTACATCCGCAATCGGAGGCTCAGAAGCAAAGCTCCACTCTTCTTTAAAGACAACTGCTAATCCACCCCCTCTACCCTGAGGACGATCCACCCTAACGATCTTAAACCCTCTGGGGACAGCAAGTTCTACACTAGGTGCTGAGGTGCTGGTCATCCATGTCTCCGTAAGGAACAGTACCTCTAGCTGGCCATCCATCAGTAGTTCAAAGATCTCAGCTGCATGTCTTACCGCAGATCGAGCGTTAATCAGTCCCGCGCGAATGTTAGTAACAGAGGCGTTAGTGACTGATCGGGGAGGGGGGGAGGGTTGGGGGAGAAAACCACAGGTGGGGCATTTGAACATATCACAGTTCAAATCCGCACGTGTACAAGGCACACTACAGGCGGGGAGAGCAAGTCTTAAAAGGTCGTGGCGTGAGTACCGTACAAGTATGATGTGAGTTACCAGGCCCTATATTAGCCTGTAAGAAACATAACACCCACTGCCCTTCCGAATAGTCAACAATAATAAAATGCAAGCGAACTGCTAATTTTTACTAGGTAGCTGCCCATAAAATTATCAGTGAGCCATATAATCTCTTTAAATAAATAGTCTAAGAGTGGAAAAATGTTCTGAAAATGAGTTTTTGGAATTGTTCCTTAAGCCAATGTCCTAGACAAGTTTGTTTATATAATTCGAACCACTAAAAGCATTTAAAAGACCATGCTTTTCAGCGAAAGTGTAAAAGTTTAGGAAATGTTCCAATTTTAGTTGAGTTTGAAATCAAAAGGAAAGTCCAAATTCTTTCCCAGCACACAATGATCCAAATATAGATTAAGTGTCCTAGCTGGAAGACTCAACATTGTTGCTTGCTACCACAGGAGACAGTCCTTGTAATACCTCACAGAGTATGTCAATGGAGAACAGATGATACTCAGACCTGCCAATAGCTGGTGTGGAGACAGCTGGTGCTTTAGTCGATACCTGGGTGCTAGTGGTAGAGCTGATGCTCAAACCAGTTGTATTAAAAAGCACCTGCGGGTTCTCGAGGAATGCAGCCATCAGTATAGGAATATGCTGGGGACATTGCCAAGCATGGGACCTCAAGGGTTCCAGCCTGGTGTTCAAATACACAGGCGTGTCCGATGTATGTGTCAGACAGAGATCCAACATGCATTCTTCACCGCAAAACTGGTATCGAAGAGCTGGTAAGATGCAGTCAATTCAGACTGATCTAAAGGATAGGAAACAAGAGGCGCTCAGTTCCCTTAGGCGAGGTGTGCCTAGATGTTGTACCATGCGTTCACGGTATTTCCACTCTAGGAGCGCTTTTGCTATCTCGTTGGTGTTTGGGCCATGCATTGAGTAGTAGATAAATGACAATCAGGATTCCTGCAGGTTTAAAGGTAGAACTCCAAAAATGCTTCCAAATACGGAGTGTACAAAATTTGGAATAACTCCGAGTATTGTCTGAAAGGTGCTTAGAAATCCTGACCCTATGGTCTTAAATAGGTGGACAATACCACTCGTATCAGACATATTAAAGCTACGACTTACCATTTCTGCGAAATTAAAGGGGCAGTTTGTATGTATAAGGGCCTGTATCTCAGTGTGACTTGAAGATCAAAGGTCTCTCGAGCAGAGAATAAGGGCACTGTTTGCTGTAAAAGCATGGCTTTCAGTCTGCTCAAAGTATCAAATTGTATAAAAGAAACATTCAACGAAGGCCATAACGGGGCCTCCCTGACTGTACTTGTTGGGGTAAACAATACTTGCATACAACAAGTGACCAGATAGGCAATGCCCGGAAGCATCCTACAGCAATCTTAATCGTTCAGCATCAAGTAACTCCCATTCAAGAGCAGCTTGAATACTAGTGTAATCACGGCAGCTGGAGTCCCTTTCATGTGGCAAGACAAATTTGCTACTGAACCATTGCATGCTCCGTGCAGTGAAATATTTTTGCCCATCAGAGAACCACTTAAAGCGTTCTTGCAGTTTGTACCACTTAGAAACACTTCTCAATCACCACTCCGGCATTGAAATCTATATGGTAATTCCCAGGATTCCTTAATGTATTTCTTACCCACTTTTTCATATTTGCCTGCCTGCCTTTGCTCAAGGCAATATTGAACTGAAGAGTAGTGACCGGTAGAGTTATGTGGCCATCGATTAGCCATTCTGTTGATGGTGATTCTGCCATTGTAAATGGTAGTCTATCCAGTTTTTCAATACGCAGCATTGTATATTTAGCTCCCCTTTGTGCCATTTCAACCTATGTATCTGTTAGATTATATTCAGAAAACAGAGCTGTACTGTTGATAAAACGCCAAGGCACATAGCCTGCATACAAAGATTGCAGCGTCCAGTTAAATAACATAATAGAACGTAACTGAGATTGCCTGAGTTGTAATATGGCCAAATCTTGCTCTAGTATGTTTATTTCAGAAGACACAATGTTGCCTAAATAATATATCCTGGAGGTCAAAGTTGTTACCCATTGTCTACCACAGCTAACGATTTTTCCATGTTAAAACGGTTTATTTCCCGTATTCTCTCTGCGGCCTCTTGTTGGGATATTTTACACATTTCATTATAGGCAGCATAAATACCAGCATATATGAAACATTTATGATGGGGACTCCAGGGACCTTTACAAAATCCCTAAGTTTCATAGTTTGTGAGAGTAAGGATAAGTTTTGTTTCACTTCTGTGAGTGTTGAGGTTTCTAGCCAATCAAGGCTCAACTTCCCAACACTGTAGGATGTCACTACCTATGGGTGTTCTCCTTGTACAAAGCATGGATCTGGCCTGTGGATACTGAACCATTCTGTAACACCCAAGAATCGTCTATTACATCTGTTCATGTCTAAGGGCCAAACCAACTGTTCTTTACAATTAGGGTCTAATCTGTTGTACTAAAAAATGTCATCTATTGTTGCTCTTCCTGTGAAGTTGAATTTTGCCACCCCTCCATCCGTGATGGTGTTGGAAAAAGAGGTGTGTTTGGGTCTTTGTTCTTGGCTAGTCCAAGACAAGATGTCTGTTGCACCGTGTCATTTAGAAATATCATCTGCTGTGGAATGAGGCATGCTCTAAATAGCGCATATGTTTTCTGGACTTGTCAGTCACTAGAACCCCAGACTGATTTTAAGTCTATTGTGTCCTTCCATAGGTCAAAACCCTGTTGAGACAATTGGGCAATAAAGGAATAAGAGTAAATCTGTGTGGTGTTAGTCAGCATAATTTTCAGTGCCGATGTCGGTGTAACCTTATAATAATATGAAGCCGGGTCAGTCGTGTTAAACCCTGACAAATATGAAAATGTCTGTGCAAATGTTTGCGTTCTACTTTTTGGTGGTGTAGGGCAATGTTCCCATTGATGGTATTCAAAAACATTTCTAGGTGTAATCGATTTCTGCAAGAAATGATGACCATATTGTTGGTAACAGGTCAAAGTGTCATAGTCTTAAGTACCTTCTAACATTTCAGTGTTAGAAAATGAGGCAGTGTTTGCTAAATCAGACAACATGTTATTAACAGTTCCAGTGTCCCAATCATCAGAAAATGTACTGGAGGCAATGATATCACTCAATGAAATTTTAAATACATGAGACATTTTTAAAAGTTCGGCCAGGCCAAATATATCGAAGTCAAACTTTTCCCAAACTATACCGTCCGGTACAGGAACCTCTGTATTGTTCACTGATGAAAAGTCTCTTTGTTCACGATGTGATGACTGATGTGGCTTCAGAATCAAGTTGACCTTTTGGGCTGTAGAGCCTTGCTGAAGGTATCGTCCATGATTAAGCATGCTAAAAGTGATAACTAAGCCTAGCCAGAAAAGAAATTACAGTATTCCAGTAATTACCCAGAGTTCTACCCAAGGCGATACCAAGTATGTCTTTTGAGAAAGTGCAGAAAGTTCTTGATATGTGGCTTGTGTGTTTGTTGGGCTGGCGTCGTTTCTGGTTCACTTGTGTCCAAGGAAAATGTATCAAAGTTCTTGAAGTAGCCAGAAGCAGTTCGATCAATTGTTGGAATTGCATCAGTATTTGTTGAAATCACATTTTGCTCTTGTCATGGCATGTTGACGTAGACGTCTGTGTTAGTTCTAATTGCAACCTGGTTATTATTTTGAGTTTGATTTTGAAGTTGAACCACAGGTTCAAGACGAACGAGTTCCATAGCATTGTTGCATAGTCCTTCATTCCATACAGGAGGCTCTTCAAACATGATGAGTCTTTCTGTTTGACTGCTTGGATTGTAGTGAGAGGAGGCGGTCTGCTACTGTGAAGTCCACAAGGCCATCTGCTTAGTATCGGCCACGTAGTGTGGTTTGATTAGGTCGATTGAGACAAATCTTTCCTCCTTTTTTCAGGCAAGAGGCAGCAAAAGTATAGTTCTTGTTCCTTAAATTGCTAGGACAGGTTCAGGCTTTCTGTAGAATGGTCCACATTATATCTGCTACTTTCTCTCTAACCAGATCCCTGACTTTTGGGATCCGTACATGTCTTGCTGTGACTACCTTGACTTCTCCAGTGGCGGTCTGTTTTTTGTGGACGTTATTTTGTTGTGTCTTGGAATCATTTAGATCCTGTAAAACAGCCAAACGATCATGTACATCAAATGGTTTCTCATCCGCCACTGCACCTTCACAATCAAGATCAGGTACCTACATTCTTGTACCAAATAGGACTTCGCAAGGAGTGACACCCCTTAGAGAACTTCTTGGCTGGTTGTTGAGGGTTCTCTGTACCCCATATAATTGTTTGACCTAACTACCCCCCTTGCCTAATACCCTAGCTGTTAAAGATTGCTTTAAGTCCCGGCTTTTCCTCTCCATAACCAAATTTCCCTCAGGATGGAACGGAGAGGAGTACCGTGATTTTACGCTCATACTTTCCATGGCCTCTTTGTAAGACTGTGTGACAAATGCCGGGCCATATTCTGAATGTAATGTGCCAACTGTGTATGTCCCTATAAAGACTCGCAAATCTTTGATAACAGTTCGAGTGTCAGCCGAGCGCTGAGGCCAAACCCATAGCAATCTGGAGCATGAAACCAGTGCCACCAAGATATACTTGTAAGCCCCATCAGATTGTAGGGTGCCGTAGTGGCCCAGATACACACAAGTGAGTGGTTTGTCTGATTTTAATAATGGTGTCTATGCAGTGCGTGTTATGGTGGAGCCTTTCATATGCTGGCAGATGTCACACTTTAAGACATAGTCCTTAGTTTGTTTTGTTAGACCTGGCCACCAATTGCTTTGTTTCAATAGTGAAATAGTCGCTGTAAACGCCTGTGTGCCCAGAGTCCAAACCTTTGTGTGGTGCAGCAATCAAAACTTGTCTACGATCCATACTTGGTATTACTCTATTCTCAACTCCAGGAATCTGAGCATATGGAATGTTGATTGCATCTAACTTGTAGGAGTACTTGAGTGGAGATTTCTTTGGTACTGCTGAGCTGCCTTTGCGCGAAGCAATCACAGCAACCATAATCTCACCGTCTATCCTTGTTTTTGAACAAGTGATTGCAGCTACAGAAGCTGTGCGTACAGCCCTCTTTGCAACTTCTTCAGCCAATGAATTCCCTTCATCATGAATGCCATAACATTGATGACCCAGTGTATGAATCATGTGAGCCCTTGGTAGTTCGTTTTTCAACTAAACTACCTGTTCCCATAATATTTTATGGTTATTTGTACCACCTTTTGCATCTTTGAACCCGTTCTGTTCCCGATGATGTAGATATTCATTATATGACTGCACACAGTAAAAGGAATCAAACACAATTATTGTGGTAAATTCAGGATCCGTATTTACAAGTGCCAGTATTAGTGCTTTTAACTCTACCAACTGAGATGTGTAGTCTCCTAGAGATTGCGTTTTGGTGCAATTTTGGTGCAATTTCGATGGGAATTTCCATGCGTCCTTTAACGATAGCACATGCTGCGCTGAACTCCCCTAGGCGTTGCCGGATTGCCACTGACGCAGCTTCCCCTTTAATATTAGCTAGTATTATGGCTGAAACCTGGTCATAGTTATTTAATAACTTCCTCCCTAAGTTCAGAGCAGGCTCTGCTCCGTACTCATTCTGCATTTTCCTTAATACATCAGGTGTCACCGCTAATGAAGGTATACCATGAGTTCTGGAATAAATGGCAGCTAAGACTGTACCCCAAGTGGTACAATCCTCTAATTGCTGTGTTATCCCCATGGGCAAGCAGATTGTTAGCATTCTGTGTTTTTCAAATGGGGTAGTATTCGGGAATACTGCCTCTAACTGTGTTATTTTCTGAGCTACCCAGAATGGCATTTGTTCACGTTATGTGGGCATTTTTGCCCATTACCGCGTGTAATGTTTGTGGGGTCATTTTAGTTACTGTACCCTGAGACTGAGTACCATTTGATGCAACTGTTGCTGGTTGGACTGTGAAAGTCCTCATGCCGAATTGGTTCATGTTTCTGTGTATTTTAATTAAATATTTGTATTGAGTGAGTCAGGATGGGATGTGTAGGTTGCTAATATCGCCCATGTTGCTCCTGGTCTTCCTAACCGACCAAGCCTTACTCCTCCTCTAAAGTGGTGTAGGGCGCCATTAAACCAGTATTGGTGATCCTGGTAAGTGAGTAGAATCTCTATGTCCACGAACTGACAATATTCCAATGGTGCATCTCCGTCTGTGTATAAGTGAAATGTCTGTGTTCTTGCATCTGCTGCTGGGAATGTAACCCACAAATAGAATATCTTTGTTTTGTTTGATTAGTGTGCCTCAATAATTAAACCTACTATGCCACCCTTAGCTTGTAAACCATTTTCTAATAGTTTTAGGGTGATTGTATGTCTGAATTTAGGTGCAATTAGAATTGTGTTTAAACCTTCTTCCCCTGAGAGGTGCAGATTCACTACTGCGTTATCTTCGCTCTCAGTCATTTTGAAACAGAGAAGAAGTTTGTTCAAGGGAACTAAGATAAGGTTTTATTGCACAATTTTAGGAACACTGCGTCCTTCGAGCTTGATTCACCAGCAGCTATTAAATAGGATATTTTGCCAATTCAGCTGTGGTGGAGTTTGTGCCTACCCACTCCAGACGTCTTGTGAGTATGGGTCTCTGAGAATAGCATGACTGAACTACTCAGATTCTACTGTTAAATAATTACCCAACCAACATTGGGCGCCATGTCATGTAGTTCTTATAGTACCCATGCAGGACCTGTGCGTTTGGATAACATAAACTGTAGGATTGGTGGCAGACTAACTCTGAGCACCCCACTGCGTATGTTAGCCTGTTTGCATTAGCTAGCTCACAGTGCCACTAGAATCTCCTCCTATCGGGGATAGAATTGTTTCTGGGAACCTTAAACCATGACCCTGATCTCTCAGGATCGTGGAAACAACATACTACCTTTCGCTCAGTCACTGGTGCTCACTTATTCAGCCTCAGAGAGTTACACAGAAGAAACAGTTGGGTGTGTTACAATAAGAATTTATTGCACAGTTGTTCTTCTAGTATAAAATAGATGTGCTGCAACAACACATATAAGGAGAGGTCCTTGCGAGACAGACATATCAGTAGCGACTGATAAGACCAACACCACATATGAAGAGTGCTTCTTGTGATCCAGACACATCAGTAGTGACTGATGGATGTGATTCAGTATCACCAACAACTATAGGATCTGTCCCCAGTAGATTCATATTGGACCCCCCAAACGACTGAATCTCTCTTTTTTATGCACGAATGATGGTTATATGAGTAGGTTTGAGTGGTAAGGATGAATTGTTGATGGTTTTATGTGGGGTTATGTATTTTGTTTATGTAAATGATTTGTACTGTATTATACACAATTCCTGAGCAAATATACATACAGACAATGACAAATGAATCTCTCCTTTAAAAAAAAAAGTGTATAAAGAAAAAATTATGTAAAAAATCTTTTCTATGTGTAAAGAAAATATCCTAATAGATTAATAAACAACAACATGATTTCTATGATTGTTTGTAATGAATGACATTGATGTTGGGTTTATGGCATTATTGAACCTCTTATGGTCACATTTTAAGAAATATAGGTCATATTAGTGGTTTTCTTTTCTAGTTATCCTGCAACAACCATTTGACAGTAGCAGATATATATGATAAGCAAAACAGTGAATATAAAAGGACAGTACAGTTCTACCATTTTGCAATCGTCATGAACACATACATGGATATAAAATGCATGATAAAAGAAAGCACGTACTCCTACGATGCCTATCTAGATGTACCTAAATGTACCCAACTTGTGAGTAGGTATGAAGGCAAGAATCCCTCTATGTTTAGTCTAACCCCATCACCTGAAGCTACAGAGTGTGGTTTCAAGTTGGACACCGCGCAAGGGATGTTTAGCTCACTGTCAGCTTGAGGGTCTGCATGCAGGAGCCTCAGCGTCTCTGGTCAGTATGTTGATCTGGAAGTCTCAGTTCCCTCTAACTAATACTAGCAAGAGGTGCTGTATTTATACAGAAAAGTATCTAGGGTTCCTTTGTCCCTTGTTTCTTGTATTAGCCATTGTTGGATTTGAGGATGACTTATGGGATGAACCTTGCACTTCGATATTATGCAGGTGGATGTAGCCCCAGCCTGGTTTCCAAGAACCCTTATGAATATTCATTCATACTGTGTCAGTTTAAAGATGAAGTCATAGAACTGTATTGTTCAGGGAAACCTTCCTTCTGCGCCCAGGACTAGAACAAGGTAAAGGTTCAATCCTTAATGGCTCAATACTGTGTAGTCTAGGGGAGGTAATGTAGGTGAAAGGGTTTGACTCAGGCCTATATTAGCCTATATGTAACATAACACTGTCTTAATGCCTTTGGTACTATGTCCGTTGGTGATGTTCTCCATATGGTTGAATGTGAGGCAATTTGATAAATTGTTTCGCTCTTGGTAGTTTGGTGCTGGACCCTCCCAACTTCCATTGTCTCAACCGTGGGACGGGCCCCATTGTCAAGTGTATTTTAGATTGGATGTCAAATTTGTTAGTCAAACCAGGGCCGGACTTGCAGCAGTGAGTGAAGTTTTTGTTACTGTGGGCAGTGCTGCAAAATAAGCCTCCAGTAACAAAAGCAGCAGTGGTTCACACTTGCATGTCCCCCTGTCCCCCCCTCCCTTCCTGGGGTGCTGATCAAACTAAATTGGCAGGGCTGCTTGGGGTTCCCAGTCTGGCCATGAGTCAAACCAATGCCAAGTTAGTGTGTCAGCTAGTTGCATTCTTTCCACTAATCTGTGTTCCTCGATCTCCCATGGGAAGCATATTATTATCCACTAAGTCTGTCCTAATCTTTTTAAATTATGGGCAATTTAGGGTCATGGCTGATTCTTGAGTTTTTTCTGCTTATGAAACTCTCAGTAGATTATGTTGAGTTGACAAGTGCACAGAAGGTGTTTGATAACAGAAGTCTTGTTTTTAGTGTCTTGCATACAGCTCAGAGGATCTTTTTGCTACAGGTCATCAATTGATTTTCTATGAGCTGAGAGTGTGATGATATCTATCCTTCCTCGCTGTTCAAGTATACTCTTGCTGAGCTTGTCTTTGCCATCTTTTGAAAGAGTTTATACAACCTGGGAATTGCTTTTATTCATTCTTTTCTTTTTTTTCTCACAATAGTTCTACTGGTAGCATGTAAGTTGGGATGGCCACAGAGACTTGATTGGTAAATGTCACTTCCTCCCTAGACTGTGACCCCCTCAAGAACTTACTGGGTGTGCATACAACTCTTTAAGTTCTTCGATATTATGCAGGTGGATGTAGCCCCAGCCTGGTTTCCAAGAACCCTTATGAATATTCATTCATACTGTGTCAGTTTAAAGATGAAGTCATAGAACTGTATTGTTCAGGGAAACCCTCCTTCTGCGCCCAGGACTAGAATTAGGTAAAGGTTCAATCCTAAATGGCTCATTACTGTGTAGTCTAGGGGAGGTAATGTAGGTGAAAGGGTTTGATGTTACTCAGGCCTATATTAGCCTATATGTAACATAACACTGTCTTAATGCCTTTGGTGCTATGTCCGTTGGTGATGTTCTCCATATGGTTGAATGTGAGGCAATTTGATAAATTGTTTCGCTCTTGGTAGTTTGGTGCTGGACCCTCCCAACTTCCATTGTCTCAACCGTGGGACGGGGCCCCCTTGTCAAGTGTATTTTAGATTGGATGTCAAATTTGTTAGTCAAACCAGGGCCGGACATGCAGCAGTGAGTGAAGTTTTTGTTACTGTGGGCCTGTTTTGCAGCAGTGCTGCAAAATCAGCCTCCAGTAACAAAAGCAGCAGTGGTTCACACTTGCATGTCCCCCTGTCCCCCCCTCCCTTCCTGGGGTGCTGGTCAAACTAAATTGGCAGGGCTGCTTGGGGTTCCCAGTCTGGCCATGAGTCAAACCAATGCCAAGTTAGTGTGTCAGCTAGTTGCATTCTTTCCACTAATCTGTGTTCCTCGATCTCCCATGGGAAGCATATTATTATCCACTAAGTCTGTCCTAATCTTTTTAAATTATGGGCAATTTAGGGTCATGGCTGATTCTTGAGTTTTTTCTGCTTATGAAACTCCCAGTAGATTATGTTGAGTTGACAAGTGCACAGAAGGTGTTTGATAACAGAAGTCTTGTTTTTAGTGTCTTGCATACAGCTCAGAGGATCTTTTTGCTACAGGTCATCAATTGATTTTCTATGAGCTGAGAGTGTGATGATATCTATCCTTCCTCGCTGTTCAAGTATACTCTTGCTGAGCTTGTCTTTGCCATCTTTTGAAAGAGTTTATACAACCTGGGAATTGCTTTTATTCATTCTTTTCTTTTTTTTCTCACAATAGTTCTACTGGTAGCATGTAAGTTGTGATGGCCACAGAGACTTGATTGGTAAATGTCACTTCCTCCCTAGACTGTGACCCCCTCAAGAACTTACTGGGTGTGCATACAACTCTTTAAGTTCTTCGATATTATGCAGGTGGATGTAGCCCCAGCCTGGTTTCCAAGAACCCTTATGAATATTCATTCATACTGTGTCAGTTTAAAGATGAAGTCATAGAACTGTATTGTTCAGGGAAACCCTCCTTCTGCGCCCAGGACTAGAATTAGGTAAAGGTTCAATCCTAAATGGCTCATTACTGTGTAGTCTAGGGGAGGTAATGTAGGTGAAAGGGTTTGATGTTACTCAGGCCTATATTAGCCTATATGTAACATAACACTGTCTTAATGCCTTTGGTGCTATGTCCGTTGGTGATGTTCTCCATATGGTTGAATGTGAGGCAATTTGATAAATTGTTTCGCTCTTGGTAGTTTGGTGCTGGACCCTCCCAACTTCCATTGTCTCAACCGTGGGACGGGGCCCCCTTGTCAAGTGTATTTTAGATTGGATGTCAAATTTGTTAGTCAAACCAGGGCCGGACATGCAGCAGTGAGTGAAGTTTTTGTTACTGTGGGCCTGTTTTGCAGCAGTGCTGCAAAATCAGCCTCCAGTAACAAAAGCAGCAGTGGTTCACACTTGCATGTCCCCCTGTCCCCCCCTCCCTTCCTGGGGTGCTGGTCAAACTAAATTGGCAGGGCTGCTTTGGGTTCCCAGTCTGGCCATGAGTCAAACCAATGCCAAGTTAGTGTGTCAGCTAGTTGCATTCTTTCCACTAATCTGTGTTCCTCGATCTCCCATGGGAAGCATATTATTATCCACTAAGTCTGTCCTAATCTTTTTAAATTATTGGCAATTTAGGGTCATGGCTGATTCTTGAGTTTTGTCTGCTTATGAATCTCTCAGTAGATTATGTTGAGTTGACAAGTGCACAGAAG